>NC_088868.1:3914237-4268369 GCF_032884065.1 Artemia franciscana
GTTTTGTTTTTCTCCTTTATTTTTTTCCTTTTTTTTCTTTTTTAGTTTATTTAGATTTTTAGATTTTTTAGTTTTTAGTTTTTTTTTCTTTTTAGTTTTTTTTGTAGTTTTTACCTTCTTTTTAGTTTTGTTAGTTTTTTTTTTTACTTATGTCCTGGTCGTCATTTATACTCCCTGTGTCCCGGTGCTTTGTTGATTGCTAATCGGACATTCCTTTTGTCCTGGTCGCTTTCTCTTTGAGTGTCGTCATTTATTTTTTTCTTTTTTAGTTCTTTTAGTTTTTACCTTTTTTAGTTTTTTTAGTTTTTTAGATGAAATTTTTTTTTTAGTTTTTTCAGTTTTTTTTTAGTTTTTTATTGGTTTTTACCTTTATTTTAGCTTATTTTTCAGTTTTTTCCTTTTTTTTAGTTTTTTTAGTTTTTAGTTTTTTTAGTTTTTTACCTTTTTTTAGTTTTTTTAGTTTTTTAGCTTTTTTATTTTTTTTATTGGTTTTTAGTTTTTTTTTGTAGTTTTTGCCTTTTTTTTAGTTTTTTTAGTTTTTTAGCTTTTTTATTAGTTTTTAGTTTTTTTTGTAGTTTTTGCCTTTTTTAGTTTTTTTAGTTTTTTAGCTTTTTTATTTTTTTTATTAGTTTTTAGTTTTTTTTGTAGTTTTTGCCTTTTTTTAGTTTTTTCAGTTTTGACGTCACCTGATCCAGTTTTTTCAGGTGACGTCACCTGATCCATCCACAGATCCACACACAGACAACTTATTTTTATATATATAGAAGATATATATATATATATATATATATATATATATATATATATATATATATATATATATATATATATATATATATATATATATATATATATATATATACTAGCTGTTGGGGTGGCACTTCGCGCCACCCCAACACCTAGTTGGTGGGGGCGCTTCGCGAAACCCCCCCCCCCAAGCCCCCCCGCGCGCGTAAGTCGTTACG
This sequence comes from Artemia franciscana, assembly GCF_032884065.1. Classification (NCBI taxonomy): domain Eukaryota; kingdom Metazoa; phylum Arthropoda; class Branchiopoda; order Anostraca; family Artemiidae; genus Artemia; species Artemia franciscana. The sequence goes on from NC_088868.1 coordinate 3,915,203, forward strand.
CGCCATAATAGTTACGCGCCATTGTAGTTGTGTCCCTATGTCCCACCTGTGAATATAGATATATATATATATATATATATATATATATATATATATATATATATATATATATATATATATATATATATATATGTATATATATATATATATATATATATATATATATATATATATATATATATATATATATATATATATATATATATATATATATATATAATTATATATATATATATATATATATATATATATATATATATATATATATATATATATATATATATGGTTTTAACTACGTAAAACTTGCGAATATACAACATTCTTTGCTGTCCCATTGTCTTTGCATGTAAATAGATTGTCAGGTTTACCGACTCTTGAACATGCAACATATAATGGTCCATGGGAAAACAATCTGTATTCAGATCTATACCTCATGATTCTAATGATTGCCCTTGAGCTTTGTTGATGGTGATTGCTAATCGACCATTCCCTGTCCCGGTGTCCCGGTCGTCATTTATATCCCCCTGTTTCCCCCGGTGTCCCCGTTGTAGTTGTGTCCCTGTGTCCCGGTCGTCATTTATATTCCCTGTGTCCCGGTCGTCATTTGTATCCCGGTGTCCCGGTCTGTATATACATTCGTTTTTTAGTTTTGTTTTTCTCCTTTATTTTTTTCCTTTTTTTTCTTTTTTAGTTTATTTAGATTTTTAGATTTTTTAGTTTTTTTATTAGTTTTTAGTTTTTTTTCTTTTTAGTTTTTTTGTAGTTTTTACCTTCTTTTTAGTTTTGTTAGTTTTTTTTTACTTATGTCCTGGTCGTCATTTATACTCCCTGTGTCCCGGTGCTTTGTTGATTGCTAATCGAACATTCCTTTTGTCCTGGTCGCTTTCTCTTTGAGTGTCGTCATTTATTTTTTCTTTTTTAGTTCTTTTAGTTTTTACCTTTTTTAGTTTTTTTTAGTTTTTTAGATGAAAATTTTTTTTAGTTTTTTCCTTTTTTTCTTTTTAGTTTTTTATTGGTTTTTACATTTATTTTAGCTTATTTTTCAGTTTTTTCCTTTTTTTTAGTTATTTTTTATTTTTTTTAGTTTTTTACCTTTTTTTAGTTTTTTTAGCTTTTTTACTTTTTTTATTAGTTTTTAGTTTTTTTGTAGTTTTTGCCTTTTTTTAAGTTTTGTTTTTCTCCTTTATTTTTTTCCTTTTTTTTCTTTTTTAGTTTATTTAGATTTTTAGATTTTTTAGTTTTTAGTTTTTTTTTTCTTTTTAGTTTTTTTGTAGTTTTTACCTTCTTTTTAGTTTTGTTAGTTTTTTTTTACTTATGTCCTGGTCGTCATTTATACTCCCTGTGTCCCGGTGCTTTGTTTTTTCCTTTTTTCCTTTTTTTTTGTTTTTTTTTTATTTTTTATTTTTTTTTTAGTTTTTTACCTTTTTTTAGTTTTTTTTTAGTTTTTTTAGTTTTTTTTAGTTTTTTAGCTTTTTTACTTTTTTTATTAGTTTTTAGTTTTTTTGTAGTTTTTGCCTTTTTTTAGTTTTTTCAGTTTTTTTTTTTTAGTTTTTTATTGGTTTTTTACCTTTATTTTAGCTTATTTTTCAGTTTTTTAGTTTCTTTTAGTTTTTTTTAGTTTTTAGTTTTTTTAGTTTTTTTACCTTTTTTTAGTTTTTTTAGTTTTTTTAGTTTTTTAGCTTTTTTATTTTTTTTATTAGTATTTAGTTTTTTTTGTAGTTTTTGCCTTTTTTTTAGTTTTTTTAGTTTTTTAGATTTTTTATTAGTTTTTAGTTTTTTTTGTAGTTTTTGCCTTTTTTTTAGTTTTTTTAGTTTTTTTTATTAGTTTTTAGTTTTTTTTGTAGTTTTTGCCTTTTTTTTAGTTTTTTCAGTTTTGACGTCACCTGATCCAGTTTTTTCAGGTGACGTCACCTGATCCACGATCCACAGATCCACAGACAACTTATTTTTATATATATAGATAGTTTTTTTTTTTACTTATGTCCTGGTCGTCATTTATACTCCCTGTGTCCCAGTGCTTTGTTGATTGCTAATCGAACATTCCTTTTGTCCTGGTCGCTTTCTCTTTGAGTTTCGTCATTTATTTTTTTCTTTTTTAGTTCTTTTAGTTTTTACCTTTTTTAGTTTTTTTTAGTTTTTTAGATGAAAATTTTTTTTAGTTTTTTCCTTTTTTTCTTTTTAGTTTTTTATTGGTTTTTACCTTTATTTTAGCTTATTTTTCAGTTTTTTCCTTTTTTTTAGTTTTTTTTTATTTATTTTTTTTTAGTTTTTTACCTTTTTTTAGTTTTTTTAGTTTATTTAGTTTTTTAGCTTTTTTACTTTTTTTATTAGTTTTTAGTTTTTTTTTTGTAGTTTTTGCCTTTTTTTAGTTTTTTCAGTTTTTTTTTAGTTTTTTATTGGTTTTTACCTTTATTTTAGCTTATTTTTCAGTTTTTTCCTTTTTTTTTAGTTTTTCTTAGTTTTTAGTTTTTTTAGTTTTTTACCTTTTTTTAGTTTTTTTAGTTTTTTAGCTTTTTTATTAGTTTTTTAGTTTTTTTTGTAGTTTTTTGCCTTTTTTTAGTTTTTTTAGTTTTTTAGCTTTTTTATTTTTTTTATTAGTTTTTAGTTTTTTTTGTAGTTTTTGCCTTTTTTTAGTTTTTTCAGTTTTGACGTCACCTGATCCAGTTTTTTCAGGTGACGTCACCTTATCCATCCACAGACAGACAGACAACTTATTTTTATATATATAGATATATATATATATATATATATATATATATATATATATATATATATATATATATATATATATATATATATATATATATATATATATATATATATATATATATATATATATACTAGCTGTTGGGGTGGCGCGAAGCGCCACCCCAACAGCTAGTTGGTGGGGGCGCTTCGCGCCCCCCCCCCCCCCCAAGCCCCCCCGCGCGCGTAAGTCGTTACGCGCCATAATAGTTACGCGCCATTGTAGTTGTGTCCCTATGTCCCACCTGTGAATATAGATATATATATATATATGGTTTTAACTACGTAAAACTTGCGAATATACAACATTCTTTGCTGTCCCATTGTCTTTGCATATAAATAGATTGTCAGGTTATCCCCCTGTTTCCCCCGGTGTCCCCGTTGTAGTTGTGTCCCTGTGTCCCGGTCGTCATTTATATTCCCTGTGTCCCGGGTCCCGGTCATCATTTGTATCCCGGTGTCCCGGTCTGTATATACATTCGTTTTTTAGTTTTGTTTTTCTCCTTTATTTTTTTCCTTTTTTTTCTTTTTTAGCTTATTTAGATTTTTAGATTTTTTAGTTTTTTTTATTAGTTTTTAGTTTTTATTTCTTTTTAGTTTTTTTGTCCCGGTCGTCATTTATATCCCCCTGTTTCCCCCGGTGTCCCCGTTGTAGTTGTGTCCCTGTGTCCCGGTCGTTATTTATGTTCCCTGTGTCCCGGTCGTCATTTGTATCCCGGTGTACCGGTCTGTATATACATTCGTTTTTTAGTTTTGTTTTTCTCCTTTATTTTTTTCCTTTTTTTTCTTTTTTAGTTTATTTAGATTTTTAGATTTTTTAGTTTTTTTATTAGTTTTTAGTTTTTTTTTCTTTTTAGTTTTTTTGTAGTTTTTACCTTCTTTTTAGTTTTGTTAATTTTTTTTTTACTTTTGTCCTGGTCGTCATTTATACTCCCTGTGTCCCGGTGCTTTGTTGATTGCTAATCGAACATTCCTTTTGTCCTGGTCGCTTTCTCTTTGAGTGTCGTCATTTATTTTTTTCTTTTTTAGTTCTTTTAGTTTTTACCTTTTTTAGTTTTTTTTTAGTTTTTAGTTTTTTTAGTTTTTTACCTTTTTTTAGTTTTTTTAGTTTTTTAGCTTTTTTAACATTCCTTTTGTCCTGGTCGCTTTCTCTTTGAGTGTCGTCATTTATTAGTTTTTTCCTTTTTTTTAGTTTTTTATTGGTTTTTACCTTTATTTTAGCTTATTTTTCAGTTTTTTCCTTTTTTTAGTTTTTTTTTATTTTTTATTTTTTTTAGTTTTTTACCTTTTTTTAGTTTTTTTAGTTTTTTTAGTTTTTTAGCTTTTTTACTTTTTTTATTAGTTTTTAGTTTTTTTTTGTAGTTTTTGCCTTTTTTTAGTTTTTTCAGTTTTTTTTTAGTTTTTTATTGGTTTTTACCTTTATAGTTTTTTTAGTTTTTTAGCTTTTTTATTTTTTTTATTAGTTTTTAGTTTTTTTTGTAGTTTTTGCCTTTTTTTAGTTTTTTCAGTTTTGACGTCACCTAATCCAGTTTTTTCAGGTGACGTCACCTGACACATCCATCCATCCATCCACAGACAGACAACTTATTTTTATATATATAGACTAGCTGTTGGGGTGGCGCTTCGCGCCACCCCAACACCTAGTTGGTGGGGGCGCTTCGCGCCCCCCCCCAAGCCCCCCCGCGCGCGTAAGTCGTTACGCGCCATAATAGTTACGCGCCATTGTAGTTGTGTCCCTATGTCCCACCTGTGAATATAGATAGATATATATATATATGGTTTTAACTACGTAAAACTTGCGAATATACAACATTCTTTGCTGTCCCATTGTCTTTGCATATAAATAGATTGTCAGGTTTACCGACTCTTGAACATGCAACATATAATGGTCCATGGGAAAACAATCTGTATTCAGATCTATACCTCATGATTCTAATGATTGCCCTTGAGCTTTGTTGATGGTGATTGCTAATCGACCATTCCCTGTCCCGGTGTCCCGGTCGTCATTTACATCCCCCTGTTTCCTCCGGTGTCCCCGTTGTAGTTGTGTCCCTGTGTCCCGGTCGTCATTTATATTCCCTGTGTCCCGGTCGTCATTTGTATCCCGGTGTACCGGTCTGTATATACATTCGTTTTTTAGTTTTGTTTTTCTCCTTTATTTTTTTCCTTTTTTTTTCTTTTTTAGTTTATTTAGATTTTTAGATTTTTTAGTTTTTTTATTAGTTTTTAGTTTTTTTTTCTTTTTAGCTTTTTTGTAGTTTTTACCTTCTTTTTAGTTTTGTTAATTTTTTTTTACTTATGTCCTGGTCGTCATTTATACTCCCTATGTCCCGGTGCTTTGTCCTGGTCGTCATTTATACTCCCTGTGTCCCGGTGCTTTGTTGATTGCTAATCGAACATTCCTTTTGTCCTGGTCGCTTTCTCTTTGAGTGTCGTCATTTATTAGTTTTTTCCTTTTTTTCTTTTTAGTTTTTTATTGGTTTTTACCTTTATTTTAGCTTATTTTTCAGTTTTTTCCTTTTTTTTAGTTTTTTTTTATTTTTTATTTTTTTTTAGTTTTTTACCTTTTTTTAGTTTTTTTAGTTTTTTTAGTTTTTTAGCTTTTTTACTTTTTTTATTAGTTTTTAGTTTTTTTTTGTAGTTTTTGCCTTTTTTTAGTTTTTTCAGTTTTTTTTTTTAGTTTTTTATTGGTTTTTACCTTTATAGTTTTTTTAGTTTTTTAGCTTTTTTATTTTTTTTATTAGTTTTTAGTTTTTTTTTTGTAGTTTTTGCCTTTTTTTAGTTTTTTCAGTTTTGACGTCACCTGATCCAGTTTTTTCAGGTGACGTCACCTGACACATCCATCCACACATCCACAGACAGACAACTTATTTTTATATATATAGAAGATATATATATATATATCTCTATCTATATATATAAAAATAAGTTGTCTGTGGATCTGTGGATCGTGGATCAGGTGACGTCACCTGAAAAAACTGGATCAGGTGACGTCAAAACTGAAAAAACTAAAAAAAGGCAAAAACTACAAAAAAACTAAAAACTAATAAAAAAAATAAAAAAGCTAAAAAACTAAAAAAACTAAAAAAAGGCAAAAACTACAAAAAAAAACTAAAAACTAATAAAAAAGCTAAAAAACTAAAAAAACTAAAAAAGGCAAAAACTACAAAAAAAACTAAAAACTAATAAAAAAAATAAAAAAGCTGAAAAACTAAAAAAACTAAAAAAACTAAAAAAAGGTAAAAAACTAAAAAAACTAAAAACTAAAAAAAAACTAAAAAATAAAGGAAAAAACTGAAAAATAAGCTAAAATAAAGGTAAAAACCAATAAAAAGCTAAAAAAAAACTGAAAAAACTAAAAAAGGCAAAAACTACAAAAAAAACTAAAAACTAATAAAAAAAGTAAAAAAGCTAAAAAACTAAAAAAACTAAAAAAAACTAAAAAAAGGTAAAAAACTAAAAAAATAAAAAATAAAAAAAAAACTAAAAAAAAGGAAAAAACTGAAAAATAAGCTAAAATAAAGGTAAAAACCAATAAAAAACTAAAAAGAAAAAAAAGGAAAAAACTAAAAAAAATTTTCATCTAAAAAACTAAAAAAAACTAAAAAAGGTAAAAACTAAAAGAACTAAAAAAGAAAAAAATAAATGACGACACTCAAAGAGAAAGCGACCAGGACAAAAGGAATGTTCGATTAGCAATCAACAAAGCACCGGGACACAGGGAGTATAAATGACGACCAGGACATAAGTAAAAAAAAAACTATCTATATATATAAAAATAAGTTGTCTGTGGATCTGTGGATCGTGGATCAGGTGACGTCACCTGAAAAAACTGGATCAGGTGACGTCAAAACTGAAAAAACTAAAAAAAGGAAAAAACTACAAAAAAAACTAAAAACTAATAAAAAAAATAAAAAAGCTAAAAAACTAAAAAAACTAAAAAAAGGCAAAAACTACAAAAAAAACTAAAAACTAATAAAAAAGCTAAAAAACTAAAAAAACTAAAAAAAAGGCAAAAACTACAAAAAAAAACTAAAAACTAATAAAAAAAATAAAAAAGCTAAAAAACTAAAAAAAATAAAAAAACTAAAAAAAGGTAAAAAACTAAAAAAACTAAAAACTAATAAAAAAAAGTAAAAAAGCTAAAAAACTAAAAAAACTAAAAAAAAACTAAAAAAACTAAAAAAAGGTAAAAAACTAAAAAAAATAAAAAACTAAAAAAAGGAAAAAACTGAAAAATAAGCTAAAATAAAGGTAAAAACCAATAAAAAACTAAAAAGAAAAAAAGGAAAAAACTAAAAAAAGGCAAAAACTACAAAAAAACTAAAAACTAATAAAAAAAAGTAAAAAAGCTAAAAAACTAAAAAAACTAAAAAAAAACTAAAAAAACTAAAAAAAGGTAAAAAACTAAAAAAAATAAAAAACTAAAAAAAGGAAAAAACTGAAAAATAAGCTAAAATAAAGGTAAAAACCAATAAAAAACTAAAAAGAAAAAAAGGAAAAAACTAAAAAAAAATTTCATCTAAAAAACTAAAAAAAAACTAAAAAAGGTAAAAACTAAAAGAACTAAAAAAGAAAAAGATAAATGACGACACTCAAAGAGAAAGCGACCAGGACAAAAGGAATGTTCGATTAGCAATCAACAAAGCACCGGGACACAGGGAGTATAAATGACGACCAGGACATAAGTAAAAAAAAACTAACAAAACTAAAAAGAAGGTAAAAACTACAAAAAAACTAAAAAGAAAAAAAACTAAAAACTAATAAAAAAACTAAAAAATCTAAAAATCTAAATAAACTAAAAAAGAAAAAAAAAGGAAAAAAATAAAGGAGAAAAACAAAACTAAAAAACGAATGTATATACAGACCGGGACACCGGGATACAAATGACGACCGGGACCCGGGACACAGGGAATATAAATGACGACCGGGACACAGGGACACAACTACAACGGGGACACCGGGGGAAACAGGGGGATATAAATGACGACCGGGACACCGGGACAGGGAATGGTCGATTAGCAATCACCATCAACAAAGCTCAAGGGCAATCATTAGAATCATGAGGTATAGATCTGAATACAGATTGTTTTCCCATGGACCATTATATGTTGCATGTTCAAGAGTCGGTAAACCTGACAATCTATTTATATGCAAAGACAATGGGACAGCAAAGAATGTTGTATATTCGCAAGTTTTACGTAGTTAAAACCATATATATATATATACATATATATATATATAAATATATATATATATATATATATATATATATATATATATATATATATATATATATATATATATATATATATATCTATATTCACAGGTGGGACATAGGGACACAACTACAATGGCGCGTAACTATTATGGCGCGTAACGACTTACGCGCGCGGGGGGGCTTGGGGGGGGTGGGGCGCGAAGCGCCCCCACCAACTAGGTGTTGGGGTGGCGCGAAGCGCCACCCCAACAGCTAGTATATATATATATATATATATATATATATATATATATATATATATATATATATATATATATATATATATATATATATGTTTTTAACTACGTAAAACTTTCGAATATACATTCTTCGCTATCCCATTGTCTGTGCATATAAATAGATTGTCAGGTTTACCGACTCTTGAACATGCAGCATATAATTTTCCATGGGAAAACCAATCTTTATTCAGATCTATACCAGATTTTTCTAATGATTGCCCTTGAGCTTTGTTGATGGTGCCACCATCTGATACTGCCTTAAAGTGCCATGCTAAGCGTACTTACCTTCAGTTAGACATTTTTCTACAACCTATCAACCAAACAAGCGAATCAACCAGCTCTTTTTTCCGTCACCATGTTTCATTTTTTTAAATGTGACTTTGCTAGTATCAAGATTCAAGTAATGGAATGTAACAGACAGGCGCAACTAATGGAGCAACATAAACAAGGCATTTTGATTAAGATTTCTAAGAAACATGTGCTAATATGGCACAATATTCTATAACATCAGAATTACAATCGAATTTACCTCTAAAAACAATACTTATAATCAAATTTACCTTTAATATCAGCCCTCCAACCCTCTATCCTTGTAATTTCTTGCAAGGACCCTCTTCTTTCTTTTATTCAGGCTTGTTTTTTGCTTATATTTTGTTACATATCAGTATTTTCTTTTTTTGTTTTTTTTTCATTTATGGAGTTTTAATTGCTGTTTTGTGATTTTATAGTGGTTTTTTATTTTAAGAAAATTGTATTTACAAAAGTCTGTATTCTGTAGATTTTTTTTTCAAGGACGAATTTTCAATACGTAATCGTTTTTGCAATTGAACATTTAAAGACAATGCTTTTTAACATTTCATTGATTCGATAGCAAAAAATTAATAACACTGTAGCAGGCACGTGCATCCAATAGAGCAAAAATCAATAGCATTGGGACGCATGCGCTCTAATATGGAAAAGATTTGAAACATGTGATCAAATTAATCATTCTAAAAGGCGGGGCAGGGATTTCCCCCGTGCGTGCTATAGGTTATAACATACAAAATATTTCCTGAATAATAATATTAGAAAGCCTTTCATGGTCCACCTGTCTAGTACTCCATTCTGTGGGATGGAAATCTCCTTTGAACCCTAATGCGGACAAAAATCTTTTGATTATAAAGGTTCCCTGAAAAAAGTCTTGAAAGAACATGAAATCTAAAAAAAAAACTTTGAAAGAGAATAACACCTAGAAAGAAAATAAAATCCTGAATAAAAGTCATTGCAAGAAGAAAAAACACCTTGAAAGAAAAATGAGGTCATGAAGAAACAATCTCTTAAAGTATTAAGTAACCACCCGTGTGTGTAACCTTCATTACGTAACACACTTGTGTGCACCACCATATCGACACATCCCATGTGTGCGCTGTCATTATGTCATTCCCAATAAAAAGACCAATTCACGTAAAGTTACATCATCATTGCCACAGGCGAACATTTTCTATTATGCAACACCCACAGAAATCATTCCCTATTACGTAACAGCCCAAAGTAAACACTCTTTATTATATAACAACAAAAGTAAAAACACTATTATTTAACAGACACCTGTATCTCTTAGAAAACCTTCCCTATTACGTAGGTGTACTATAGCATTACAGGTGCACTATAGTATTGCATAAGACCCAGGGGTGCGTAATAGCGCCTTGAAGATATAGTAACTTCATTTCCAGACCCCCTGTCTGTTGGTTCGGAAGAAGAGGGCCGTCACTACTGGATATTAAATAAAAGAATAGAATTTAAAAGTTTTAATAAGAGAATAAATTACATGCTTTCTTAATTAGTGATTGAAAATGACATAAATCCCGACATACATCGTTGTGGATCTGTCCAATAAAGTAGTATAAAAATATAGCATAATCTGAAATATGTTGAGAGATTATTTGAAAAAAGGTCGAACAATATTGGTTATAAGCCATTCTTCTGTAAACTGCAGATGGTCTCCATTCTTGGCCAGTAAAAGAAGACGATTTCCCATCTGTCTTAAACCAATTCTATCTTCAAACCAAAGAGAGCTTTCATTTAATCTCTGAATGTTAAGCGTTCCAGGTTTATAAAATCCAAACCAAGAGGAATCTTTGGGCTGTACGGTAGTGTCGTTGTTAAATTTGACCAATACTAGTTTTTGAAGCCTTAGAATATTTGTTCTGTATTTTTGGTTAATGAAAACTTCATTGTTAATATCTGCCAGAAATTTGCTCTTCTTCTTGTACGTTGGTTCATCAAGAGGGTCGTGCCAGTAGCCTGCGGGAGCCAGAATTCTCTGAGCCCAACTAAAAAAAAATTAGTAATTTAAATGTTAAAAAAAGGGGAAAAAGATGAAGGACATCCTCAACGTATCCGAAATTTTCACTTCAGCATAAAGGAGAGCGGTGGAGGTAGAAGATTTTACGGTAATAATTTTTATAAGTTTGAAGAGGCAGGGGTTTTTGTAGCTAACATCATTTTCAGGGATGTTTGAACCCCTCCAACCAATTTGCAGGCTAGGTATTAAGAGTAACATTCTAATTTAGTCTCAAAATAGTTCCAAAATAGAAAAGATCCAAACCTAAATTTTTTTTGGAAAAACAAAGAAAATAGAAACAATCTTAAAAAAGGGGGGAAAAGTAATTTAAAAATTCGAAAAATGATGAAGCAATAAAAACAGGACAAGAGGAATATTAAGACAAGAACTTCTTCGGCATCGGTATAATAAAGCCTTACGAAAAGAAATGTTTGGTGTTGGGAGATATGCATAAAGTCAAAAAGCGATGTTTGGAGTGGAAAAACAAGATTTTTTTCTCAATATTTCTCCTAAACCTTTTTCTTCAAGTAGGAGAACGTATTTTTTCTCTCACGACATAATTTTTTGACTTTATGCCTACCAAAACACGAAATTATACTTTTCAAAAGACTTTATTGTTTCATTTCAGAACAAGTGATGTTTTACATATTTCTCTTACCCCGTTTTTTCAAAGTTGGAGTACATATCTTTTTTCAATCCTAACATCACTTTTCAATTTTACGCGTATCCCAACACCAAAGATTACTTGTCCTGCTGCTTTATTATATTATTTTGGAACAAGCTCTTTTCTTAATATTCCTCCTAAACCCATTTTTAAATGATGGTGTATACATAATTTTCTCTCTCAGCAGCATTTTTCGGCCTTATTCCAACACCAATTAATGCTTTTTAAAAAGGCCTTTAGCGCTCTTCTCCTATAGTGTCCAAGATTTGCCACAATCTTAGAGTAACCGAACTTCAGCTTATCACTAATATCTTTGCAGGCAGAAGATCGGAGAGCATTCATAGAATCGCAAACTGTTATGCCAAGCTAACAAAACGATTTAACACAGGGAATACTAAAACTGCCGCAGTGTAGTGATTCTGAACAATTATTACCGTTGAAAACAAGAAACTCACACTTGTCAATAATTAGATACAGGCCAATATCGCGGAAAGCAGAAGTAACTTACTTCACTGAACAGGCAAGACTAGACTCAGTTTAACTAATCAGAAGAAGCTTATCAGCATAAGCTAGATATCACATCGTCCTAGCAGGTACGTAGTCAATATTTTTGATAACACATCTTAAATACAAGTATTAAAAATATATGGAGAAAGGATTCCCTCTCGTCTTACTCCGCAAGGAACAGGGATATGACCAAGATAAGATTTATCTAATGACTTAAGTTAAAGGTAAGAATAGGAGTACCAAAATCGAAGCATGTGAATTACCGACGGATTTACTCCTCTCTGGCATAACGCTGTCCCTGCTTGAGTATGACAAATAGTGTCAAATGCTCTAGACAAGTTTAGGGTTGCAAAATGAAGTATGCGACGAGTGCGATGGGCATCTTGCAAAATTGATAATATCAATTTAAATCAGCATGAGCATTATCAATAGTGGGGTACGCGTTTGAACAAAGAAGATGGAAAGGGACACGTACGGTGGACAATAGAGCTCCAAGTGCAGTAGGGTAAAGAGGCAAATTCACACAAGACCAATCACGTTTTTCAAACCGATTATGCGACAGTGATAGTTGGGCCAAGTATACGTCAAAAGTAACCGTAATATCAAAGTACAGAGGTAAATGATCATAATCTATGTCATCTTCATCGACATATACTGCTGAATTTTGTAATGAAGGAGAGAAGATACAGTGGTCCAAATTTGAGACAGAATCACTGCCGTGGATATATGTAAAACTGAGGTCTTTCGTTAGGACCTTAAAGGCTGAGGATAATTACTGAAAAGGCGCTTCCTTACGTGTCGAGGAATCGGTAATGTCACCACTTATATCACAGACGCTCAATACCAGATATGAGAGTCTTTAATTTGTTGCAGACATTCGCACAACTGGAGAAGGAAGAAATAGGTCTTGCCCCATCATGGGGCAAATACTTGCCGGATTGCAAGATTGAGTTCATAGGATTGGTAGCAGCTAGGAGACAAATAGCTTGGCAAAGATTACTTAATTATACAGGCAAGACCACCAGAAGACCTTCCTCGGGTACGACGGGCGATCGCCTTAAGCTTCGCCTTAGAAAGTTTACACTGCAGCTTGGAAGCAGGTGTTCTCGTAAGAAAACCTCATCATAATTAGCTAGTTTCTCATCAAGGCTTAACACTTTATCCTTTGTCCCATTGATGTTGAAAGAGCACACTGAGACTGACACTGAGAGCACACCGAGAGCATGCTCATTCATGATTACGAGCAAGAAGGTCACGGAACTTTAGAATTAGCAAGAGCTTTTAACCTGGAGCAACGAAAACTATAACAAACACGATCTCTACTACAATTCACACACTTGGGGTGTTACTGCAAGGTGAGTCACTGGAGTTCATATGGGGGCCAGAACACCGTGAGCATTTGTAGTTTTGATCGAGACAGTTTGCAACAATATGGTCAGGAGATGACATTTCCTGCAGCACCTACGAATTCGCCGATGTTCATAAACTCAGAACAGTTCATAGTCTATCTTCAGCCCAGATTTAAGGGCTGAGGAAAGAGAAATTTCGTCTTCGAACGTAATTTTCACACAATTTGACTTAAGAATTTAAGAAATATTTTGCATTTCCTTTTTTATTTTTTTTAGTTGTTTTTTATTTTTATTTTTATTTATTTTGTTTTTTAAGTTTTTCATTTTATTGTTGTATTTTTTCATTTTTGAAATTAGTTTAATTGTTGTAGTTTTTTTCTATTATCATCATACCTGCATGAATAGTCAGTGTCTTTTAATATATTAGCCTACATTTAGAATCCTACCTTATATTTACTCGGTGAAGAAGACAATGGTATTATAGCCTGTTTCATTCAACCCAGATAAAAATTTATTCATAGAAATATAATGGGACTACTGAATACTAGGCATTACTTTTCAACAGGCTTTATTGTATCATTTCAGAATAAGCTCTTTTCTGCCTAAACCCTATTTTTCAAATTCGAGTACACAGGTTTTTTACTCGTAACATCATTTTTCGACTATATGCTTACTCCAACACCAAGCAATACTTTTAAAAAGGCCTTATTGTATCATTTAAGAATAAGTTCTTTTCTTCCTAAGCCCGTTTTTTCAGGTCGGAATACACATCTTTTTCACTCCTATCATCACTTTACGCTTCGACTTTATACTAACTCCTAAACCAAATAATAATTTTAAAAAGGCCTTACTGTATCATTTCAAAACAAGCTCTTTTCTTAATATCCCTCTTAGCTCCACTTTTCAAGTTGGAGTATGTGTCTTTTTTCACTCTCAATACTACATTTCGACTTTATGCGTTTCCCAACCCCAATTATTACTTTCAAAAGTCTTTATTAAATCATTTCATAAGCTTCTTTTCATAATATTCTTCTTAACCCCGTTTTTTAAAGATGGAGTACACATCTATCTCACTCCTAACATTATTTTTCGACTTAATGCTTAGCCTAAAACCAAACAATACTTTTCAAAAAACTTTATTGTATCACTTCAGAATAAGTAATTTTCTTAATATTTACTCAACTCCGTTTTTAATAAGTTTGACTTCACATCTTTTTTCACCCCTAACATTACTTTTTGACCTTAGGCGTATCCCAACACCAAACATTGCTTTTCAAAAGGCTTTATTTTATTATTTCAGAACAAGTTCTTTTCTTAATATTCCTCCTAAACCTGTTTTTTTCAACAAAGAGTTCATATCTTTATCACTCCTAACAATACTTTTCGACTTTATGCTTACCCTAACACAAGAAAATACTTTCATAATGATCTATTGTATCATTTCAGGACAAGTACTTTTCTTAATATTTCTCCCAGACCTGTTTTATCAAGTTGGAGCATTCATCTTTTTAACTCACAACATAACTTTCTGACGTTATGCTTACCCAAACACTAAACAATATATTTCAAAAGACCTCATTATATCATTTTAGAACAAGTTTTTTCTAAATATCTCTCTTAGCCCCGTTTTTTAAAGTCGGAGTACACATATTTTGTCATTCCTAAAAGTAGTTTTAGACTTCATACGTATCCCAACACCAAACACTACTTTTCACGGGGCTTTATTATATCACTTCAGGAAAAGTTCTCTTCTAAATATCCCTTTTAAACCCATTTTTTCAAGATGCAGTACACATCTTTTTCACTCCTAACAATGCTTTTCGACTTAATCCTTCCACTAAAAGCAAACAATACTTTTCATAATGATTTATTATATCATTTCAGAACAATTTCGTTGCTAAATAATTTTCCTGAACCCGTTTTTTCAAGTTAGAAACCATATCTATTTCATTCCCAACATCACTTTTCGACTTTATGCTTACCTCAACGCCAAACAATACTTTTCAAAAACCTTCATTGTATCATTTCAGAACAAGTTCTTATCTTAATATTTCTCTTGGTCCAGTTTTTCAAGATGGAGTACCCATCTTTTTCACTTCTAACATTATATGCATATTCTAATGCAACAATTATTTTTCAAACCGATTTATTCTATCATTTCAGAACAAGTTTATTTCTCAATATTCCTCCAAAACCCGTTTTTTATGTTGGTGTATTCATTATTTTCACTCCCAAAATTACTTTTGACTTTATGCTGACCCCAACACCAAACAATACTTTTCAAAAACCTTATTGTGTCATTTCAGAACAAGTTCTGTTCTTAATATTCCTGCTAAACACAGTTTTCAAGTTTTTGAGTAAAAATTTTTTTCACTCCCAACATTAAATTTCGATATTATCGAATCCCAACCCAAAAATTACTTTTCAAAGAGCTTTAAAGTATCTTTTCAGAACAAGTTGTTTTCTTAATTTTCCTCAAGACTCTGTTTTTGCCAGACATTATATACATTTATTTCACACCTAACATTACTTTTCGACTTTATACTTACGATAACAGCCATCAATACTTTGCATAATCATTTATTATACCATTACAGAACAAGCTGTTTTCTTAATATTTCTTCTAAACCCATTTTTTTCAAGTTGGAGTACACATTGTTTCCACTCCCAACATTACTTTTCGACTTTATTGAAACCCCTATAACAAACAATACTTTTCAAAAGTCCTTAATTAAAGTTTTTTCTTAATATTTCTCTTAACCCAGTTTTTAATTTGAAGTACACATTTTTTTTTCACCCCCAACATTTCTTTTCGGCCTTATGAATATCCCATTACCAAACATATTTTTCATTAGGCTTTATTATATCATGTCAGAACAAATAATTTCTTAGTATTCCTGTTCACCCCATTTTTTCATGTTGGTTTATACATCTTTTTCACTTTTTAAATTACTTTTCGACTTTATGCGGTCCTCAACACCAAACATTACTATTCAAAAGACCTTACTGTATCATTTCAGAACTTGTTCTTTTCAAGTTAAAGTACATACCTTTATTTTTACTCCCAATATTACTTTTCAACTTTATGCGTATCCCTACAACAAACATTACTTTTCATAAGGCTTTATCATATCATTTCACAACAAGTTCTTTTCTTAATATTTTTTAAGTTGGAGTAAACATCTTTTTTCACTCCTAACATAATTTTTTGACTTGATGCGTATCCCAATACCAAACAATTATTTTAATAAGACCCGTTTTTTCAAGTTGGAGTGCACACCTTTTTCACTCGCCATACCACTTTTCGACTTTATGGTTACCTTGATTTCATCACTTAAGGACAAATAATTTCCTAAATATTCCTCTTCACTGCGTTTTTAAAGTTGGAGTACACATCTTTTATCATCCCTGACATTGCTTTTGACTTTATTCGTATCCCAACACCAAACATTACCTTTGAAAGGACTTTATAATGTCGTTTCAGAACAAGTTATTTTCTTTATATTCCTCCTAAATCCGCATTTCCAAATTTGAGTACACATCTTTTTCGCTACCAGCATAACGTTTTTACTTTTTTCTTACCCCAGTACCAAACAAAGTTTCCAAAAACATTATTATGTGATTTTAGAACAAATTCTAATCATAATATTCCTCCTATAAAAAAAAACAAAAATCATGGTTACTAGTTTGTTTTCTAAGAAGTATTATGCATTTCCTTTTTTATAGTTATTTTTTTAATTTTTTAATTTTTAATTTTTAGCTGTTTCTTTTTATTTATTTCTGTTTTTTTTTCATTTTTAACTTTGTTTTCATTTGTTTTTTTAATTTTCAAATGTGATTTATTTTTATAATTTGATTTTTTTATTTTTCATTTTCTTGTATTTTTTTATTCATTTTTAAATTTGTTTGTTTTTTTTTCGTTATTTTTTTAATTTCGAATTTTTTTATTTTTGTTACTTTTTTATTATCTTTTTCGGTTTTTACGTCTGTTTTTATTATCGTTATTTTTAATGTTTTAAATTACTTTTAGTTTTCGTTTTTAATTTTTTTTTATTTATTTTTAATTTAAATGATATTAAAATTATATTCTCGACGTCATTTCATATAATATATTTAAATCCCGCTTTATATTCATTCACGGTAAGTAAATTTTTAAAATGTAAACTGGTTTCATTCAACCGGGATAAACATTTATTCATAGCTTTGTCATGGGATTACTAAAAGTTAAGTATATACCGCCTGGTGTATGCGAATGATGCTTTGGGTATATCCAAATGAGTTTTAGGGTATATGCAAATTTGAGGCCTATTGAAATATGGAAATGAGGTTTGGGGTATGTGTAGATGAGGTTTAGGGTATACGCAAATTTGGTCCCATCCGGACCCACTTATAGTATACTACTGTTGTCCTTCAAAATTTGCTTTGATTGCTCTCCCCTTCCACTGGCACAAATATCTACTAAATATTTACAAATTTATTTATATTAAAATGATACCATTAGAATTTATTAGACAAAGAGTTTTTATTTACGGTAAAAAAGGGCCAAAAATTTGAATTTGTTGCAAAGCAATAAATTAATTCTGCAATTTTCTATTCTATTGCCTAGACTCCTTATTCTAAATCCACTGGTTGAATACAATCAGATATTGTAAGCTGTAAGCTTTTTAAGCTGTAAGCTTTTTAAGCTGTTTTTAAGCTGTGTAAGCTTTGTAAGCTGTAACACCGTGTTCATAAGCTTCGTAAACACCCGCTTCGTAAGCTGTGTAAAACAAAAGGCTGCATCAATCTAAATTGGAAAGATAAACTAGAAACAAGATTGTGCTTGGTTTTATATAAAGTTCTGATTTTATAATTAAGTCTAGTTTAAGAATATAATTAGAAATACAAAACAGATTAATTAAAAATAATCTTAAGATTAATAAAATCAAGAAGTACATAAAAGTTTGTTTACTATTGCTGATTTTTGAGATTACTTTAAATCGAAATGTTAAAAAATTACACGGAACATGCAAAACCAATATCTATACCATATGATATTTTTAGTTTTTGAATTTTTTCTTTCATACTAATTTTAAGAGAACCGTTTCGTTATTGCAGTTTCTGTTTCGATTTAAAAAGCATACATTACATTGTTTTTTTATTTAGCATCTTTTTTTGTAAAGATATAAAAATATGTGTTACTTTAAATTTGATTGACTAAAAAACAATATAAATTTTAAAAAGACAACATTTTTACGGTCTTGATACATTTGGTTACAAATGCATTTTTTGTGTGTGTCTGTATTAAGGTGCCCTTTGATCTATCAATAGGGTCATAATCTGGAGAGTCGCATATTCTAAAATTCAAATATGACCTAAGAGATTGTGTGTGTTATGTCCGGCTTCTCCAAACTTTTTCAAAAAAGATTAAATGTCTGGTCAATTGGAGCTTAAGCAGAATATGGAAAGAAATAAGAGAAATTCAGACCACATAAAAAAAGAGAATAGTAAAAAAAATTTAGCCAGTGAAAATAAGGACAAAACAAAATTTCAATCAACACCTATGCTCAGCCACCCTAAGTGAAAAAAGAATTAGAACACAGATTGTACTCGATAACATAAAAACAAATAATAATAATAAAAAATTCATCCGTTCTTAATGAGGAAAGTTTTTACTATTTTTCTGGAACACAATAACTTGATTAACGTTGTCAATAAGTTGATGACTCACTTATGCTTTCGGTCAATGATTTACTTAATTTTGCTAAAATTACTTTAAAAAAGGTTAAAATTGCTTTAAATTTGGGTTAAAATTGCTTTAAAAGGAGTAAAGAATTGACAAAATGAAATCCAAATCGCCACTCTTGTCGCAAAGATTTTGGTTTTTGGAACCAAAACTTTTCTAGTCGGAGACAATATTGACAACTGCGTAGCCAAGGTTTCATAAAGAAAAAAAAAAGAAGAAAAACAGCTCACCCTGAACTCCTAAAATATTGAACATCCCAAAATTTTTTGTTCCAAAGACTGCAGGAATGGTTACCGGGAGTTCAAAAAAAAATTAGGCAAGATTTTTATTAAAAAAAAAATACGCACACTAATAACTTTGGACCAAGAAAACAAAACAAAGTAGATATAACAGGAATTTTCAACAGCAATTATAAGAAATAATATCAATAAGGATACCTAATATGAAGCCAAAATTGAGCCTACTTTTGCCTAGTCCCTCTGATATGCTAGAGTTTTTAAACTTACTTATATGTTCTGTGCGATCCGACTAATTTTTGATCGTCTCCCCCTAAGAAATTCATTCTAGTCTCCATAACTGTTTCTTAGGGTTACCTGGAAAAATATTATACTATTTTAACCCCCCCCCCTCTCTCACAAATAAACTGAAAAAAATGTACAGCATACCGTGAAGGTCTGACTTATCAATTCTGTCAATGAATTCTAGTGTGAAACTACGTAGTGTGAAACTAAATGTAAAATTTGCTTTTCAAAAAGGAAATTAATACTTTCTAAGATTTAGGATTGAATCCTAAATTGATGAAACTGTAAACTATATTCTTATTCAGCATCATCGCAGATCATGTTTCTTTATGTGCAGCAACGAGATCAGAAGTAGTATAAGTTGAAGTAGTATATTATTTTCTACTTATATTATAGTATAATATCGATATCGATATATATATATATATCGATATATATATTATAGTATAATATAGATATTATAATATAATATCTCCTAAGAAACTGCTAAACAAAAGTTGTCAAAGCTTTTTTTCTGTTTGATTTATAGAATTTTCAATTAGATTCATACAAATTTACCAAGCTTTAAAAGAGATACAACGATTAATTTAGGTTCTGAGAGGGTAGTATAACCAAACACCAAAAACGAGAAGTATTATAACCACAAGCCTATACAAGGAAAAACCTTTTTAAAATCTTACGGAAATCCCCTTCCCCTTCTCACTGAAAAATCCAAAAATATGATATAAAATCAATATTTCTACTTTTTTTGTTCTTATTTTCAAGGTTTTAAATTAAACCCGGCTACTTTAAGAGCAATCTCGCTCTATTTTGTGCATTCTTGTGAGATTTTTTTAATCCTTTGTGACTATTCCTGTTGTCTCGGATTCAATTTGTACGATAGAAATGATGCGAAAGCCATGAAAATATTTAGGTGTTTTTGAATTTCATGATTTTATGAAAATCTCTGCTGTAAATAGTAGAATATATAGTAGATAATTGTAAATAGTAGAATAAGTAGTAAAATAGTAAATAGTAGAAAATAAAATAAATAGTAGAAAACAAGAAAAATAGTAGAAAATAAAAAGTAAATAGTAGAAAATAAAAATAGTAATAGTAGTAAAATAGTAAAATAGTAGTAGAATAAGTAGTAAAAAAGTAAATAGTAGAATAGTAGTAAATAGTAGAATAAATAGTAGAGAGCTCGCAAAAAAAACCTGGAAGATAAAAGCTACTATCTTAGTTATAATTTATGAAATCCTGATGACATTTTGCTTACTATCAGATCCCTTACATCCTGTTTTCATACATAAGGGATGCCTTATGATATGATCCGAATGGTTTCCAATTGGTAGTAAATCGTTTAAACAGCCGTTTTAACAGCCGTTTAAACAGCCGTTTAAACAGCCGTGTCGCGAATAAGATCCTTGAAAAATATCTTTGTTTTTATTCATCGATTGGTTCGTCAACGCATTAGGTCCAGCCAGGTCCAGCGCTGAATAGGTATTTCATCTTATGTATCAGCTATCCATGCCTCTACAGACATCACTCAAACAGTTCGTGGTAACGAACTGTTTGATAGTAAACGAAACTCTAAAACACGAAATTTTGATGCTAAAAGATACATCAAAAGAATCACATTTTAATGCTGATTCTAAATAGGTTAGTTTTAGCAAATTTATTCTTTGTCATCAAAAGTTACGAACCTGAGAAAATTTGCCTTATTTTGGAAAATAGGCGGAAACACCCCCTAAAAGTCATAGAATCTTAACGAAAAGCACACCATCGCATTCAGCGTATCAGAGAACCCTGTAGCAAAATTTTCAAGCTCCTATCTACAAGAATGTGGAGTTTCGTATTTTTTGCCAGAAGACAAATCACGGGTGCGTGTTTATTTGTTTGTTTGTTTGTTTTTTGTTTTTTTTCCCAGGGGTCATCGTATCGACCAAGAGGTCCTAGAATAACGCCAGAGCGCTCATTCTAACGGAAATGTAAAGTTATAGTGCCCTTTTTAAGTGACCAAAAAAATTGGAGGGCACCTAGGCCCCCTCCCACGCTCATTTTTTTCCCAAAATCAACGGATTAAAATTTTGAGATAGCCATTTTGTTCCGCATAGTCGAAAACCATATTAACTATGTCTTTAGGAATGACTTACACCCCCATAATCCCTGGGGGAGGGACTGCAAGTTACAAACTTTGACCAGTGTTTACATACAGTAATGGTTATTGGGAAGTGTACAGACGTTTTCAGGGGGATTTGTTTTTAGTTTGGGGGGTTGGGTTGAGGGGAAGGGGCTACGTGGGAGGATCTTTCCTTGGAGAAATATGTCATGGGGGAAGAAAAATTCAATGAAAAGGGCGCAGTAAAAAAAACTATACTATAAAACTATACTATAAAAAAACAATAAAAAATAAACATGAAAACGTTTTTTCAATTGAAAGTAAGGAGTAGCATTGAAACTTAAAACGAACAGAGATTATTAAGCATATGAGGGCTCTAAAAATACTTTAGCATAAAGAGCGAGATATTTAGGAGGAGATAAATACCACCTCTTTATTCTAAAGTATTTTTAGTAATTTCAACTATTTATTCTACGGCCTTTCTAATTCAGGGATCATTCTTAAAGTATTGGGACAAAACTTACGATTTAGTGTAAAGAGCGAGGTATTAAGGAGGGTACAAACCCCCACATATACATAATAAAAATATAAGAGTATAAAAATGTGTTACGTAAGTTAATTCTGAGGTTACGTATATTTTTTAATAATAAAAACGTTCGTTAAAAATCAAAAGTTCTAGTTGCCTTTTTAAGTAACCGAAAAATTGGAGGGCAACTAGGCCTCCTTCCCCTACCCTTATTTCTCAAAATCGTCTGATCAAAACTAAGAGAAAGTCATTTAGCCAAAAAAGAATGAATATACAAATTTCATTTTAATAATTTATGTGCGGAGAGCAGAAATCGAACATGAATTAATTCAAAAACGTTCAGATATTAAATAAAAAAAACTGTTTTTTTTAACTGAAAGTAAAGAGCGACATTAAAACTTAAAACGAACAGAAATTACTCCGTATATGAAATGGGTTGTCCCCTCCGCAATCCCTCGCTCTTTATGCTAGAGTTTGACTCTCTGCCACAATTCTACTTTTTAAAACAATTAAAAGCTTTAGCGTAAAGAGCGAGAGATTGCGGAGGGGACAACCCGTTTCATATGCAAAGTAATATCTGTTCTTTTTAAGTTTTAATATCGCTCCTTACTTTCAGTTAACAAAACTAGTTTTTATTTATTTAATATAAGTAGGGAGCGATTCGGCTAAATAGTAACTGAAACTCTAAAAAAATGGAGTTGTGATATCAGTAGTGACATTCAGAGGATCAGCTTATTTTGCTGAAATTAAATAAAAGAACGTTCATAAACTTTCAGAAATTAAATAAAAAAAACAAGTTTTCTTAACTGCAAGTAAGGAGTGACATTAAAACTTAAAACGAACAGAAATTATTTTGCATATGAAACGGGTTGTCCCCTCCGCAGCAACTCGCTCTTTACGCTATAGTTTGACTCTGTCATAACTCTACTTTTTAAAACAGTAAAAAACCATTAGCGTAAAGAGCAAGGCGACTAGGCAACTAGCCTCCCTCTGACGTTACCTTTTTCCCCAACTATACATGATCAAAATTTTGAGATCATTTTGTTCAGTATTGTCGAAAGATCCAATAACTTTGTCCTTATGTGCAAAATGATTCCCCACTGTCTGGTGGGAGAGGCTTGCATGTTATGAAAATTCCCCATGGTCTACGTATAGTATTTGTTATTGGGAAGTATGCAGACATTTTCGGGGTGGGATTTTGTGCTATCGATGGATATCCATAAGGAGACTGTTCCTTGGATAGGAAAATTTCCAGAGCGTGATTATTTGGGGGAAATTTTATACTGAGGGGATTTGACAGAACTCCCGTTAGAATTTCTCTTTAACAGTGTGCCATCTAAATTTTACACGTGGATGTATTCCAGGGGAATTATCATGGGACTATTTGCCGCGTTTTTGATTTCCAGAAAAAATTTCCACGGAAGGGGCTTTTTCGGAGTGATAGAGACACCAATTAGAAATTAAAGTCTTTTTCGAATTGAAGTTTGCTAAGGAGAATTTTTCAGGCTGAATTGCAAGCAGAAATCTTACGAGTGGGACCTTTAGCGAGGCTAGAACTGTCTGGGGAAAATTCAACGAGGGGGGTGAACTTTATGTTGGATTAGATAGAGGAGTTTTCCGTGAGAGGGAGAGGTATATTTCATCGAGGGTGATCCGAAATTATTTGAAAAACGAACATAAAAAAAAATTAACTGAAAGTAAGAAGCAGCATCAAAACTAAAAAAACAGAAACTATTTCGTATATGAAGGGCTGCCCCTTCCTTAATGCCTCGTCTACCTCGTCATTTTAACGAACGTGTACTGGAACATAGCGCCGTTTAATTAAAATAGGTGGTTTTTTTCTCAAGTGTTAACAGTCTTAGCATAAAGAGCAAGGTGTTGAGGAGGGGGAAGAGTTCATATACGGAATAATTTCTGTTCGTTTTGAGTTGTGTTGCTGCTCCTTGCTTTCAGTTAAAAAAAAAACTTTTTTTTTCAATCAAGAATAAAGTAAAGGTACGTTATACTATACTTATACCAAAGATTAAATAAAAAAACAAGTCTTTTTAAATGAAAGTAAGGAGCGACATCAAAACTTAAAACGAACAGAAATTACTCCGTATATGAAAGGGGCTTTTCCTCCTCAACGCCTCGCTCTGTACGCTAGAGTTTGACTCTCTCTTTTAACTCTGCTTTTTAAAACAGTAAAAAACTTTAGCGTAAAGAGCGGGGCGTTGAGGAGGAAAAGTCCCTTTCTTAAACGGAGTAATTGCAGTTCGTTTTAAGTTTTAATGTCGCTCCTTACTTTCATTTAAAAAAAACTTTTTTTTTATTTAATTTATGGACGTTTTTGAATTAATACATGTTTTGATCTTGGCTCTCCGCACATGAACAATTAAAACGAAATTTGCATATTAATTTTTTTTTTTGGCAAAATGGCTTTCTCGTAGTTTTAATCGGAAGATTTAGAGGAAAAAGGAGGAGGGAGGAAGCCTAGTTGCCCTCCAATTTTTTGATTACTTAAAAAGGCAACTAGAACTTTTAATTTTTTACGAACGTTTTAATTAGTAAAAAATATACGTAACTTACAAATTAACTTACGTAACGAACTTCTAATATTCGTATGTTTTTATTGCGTATTTGAGGGAGTTGACCCCTCGTCGATACCTCACTCTATACACTAAAGCTTAAATTTTGTCCCAATTCCATAAGAATAACCCTGAATCACAAAGGCCGTAGGATAAATAGTTGAAATTACTAAAGATACTTTAGTGTAAAAAGCGAGGTATTACGAGGAGGTAAATCCCTCATATACGTAATAATTTCTGCTCGTTTTAAGTTTTAATACTGCTCCTCACTTTCAGTAGAAAAAAACTTTTCATATTCATTTTTTTTAAATAATGTTAGAAAATCCTGCGCCCCCTTCATTGAAAGTCTCTTCCCTCATGAGAAGTTTCTTCATGGAAAGTTCCTCCCACCTAACCCTCTCCCCCCTCAACTCTCCCTCTAAAACCAAAAGTATTCCCCTGAAAACGTCTATACACTTCCCGGTAACCCTTACTATATGTAAACACATGTCAAAGTTTGTAACTTGCAGCCCCTCCCACAGGGACTGCGGGGGATTAAGTCGTCCCCAAAGACATAGTTATTAAGTTTTTCGACTATGGTGAATAAAATGGCTATCTTAGAAATTTGGTCCATTGACTTTGGGGGAAAATGAGCGTGGGAGGGGGCATAGGTGCCCTCCAATTTTTTGGTCACTTAAAAGGGGCACCAGAACTTTTAGTTTTCGTTGAAACGACCCCTCTCGCGACATTCTAGGACCACTGGGTCTATACGATCACCCCTGGAGAGAAAAAAACAAAAAAAAACCATAAAAACAAATAAGCACGCATCCGTGATTTGTCTTCTGGCAAAAAATGTGAAATTCCACATTTTCATAGATAGGAGCTTGAAACTGCTATATTAGGGTTCTCTGCTGCGCTGAATCTGATGGCGTGATTTTCGTTACGATTGTATGACTTTTAGGGGTTGTTTCCTCCTATTTTCTAAAATGAGTCTATTTTAGATGAATCTATTTTTCTAAAATGTTCTCAGGCTCGTAACTTTTGATGGGTAAGACTAATCTTGATGAAACTTATATATTTAAAATCAGCATTAAAATGCAATGTTTTTTATGTAACTATTGGTGTAAAAATTCTGTTTTTTAGAGTTTCGGTTACTATTTAGCCGGGTCGCTCCTTACCACGAAAGTTCGTTACCACGAACTGTTTAATACTCATTTGACTTTCGCTATACTTTATAATACTTATACTATGCTTATACTTATACTACAGTTATACTTAGATAGTTCTATAGTTATAAGCTTATATAGTTATATAGTTATAGTTATACTTATAGCTATACTTGTATCTATACTATACTTATATAATGTATATACTTATACTATACAATACGTTATGCTATACTTTTACCAAAGGTATTCATTTGACTTTCGCTTGACTTAATACACCCCCTCCCGGGGGTGTATTAATACACCCCCAATAATACATTGGTATTATCTTTTCATCTTTTCAATCTGTATTCAACTATTATCTTTTCAATCTGTATTCAATTATTATCTTTTCAATCTGTATTCAATTATTATCTTTTCAATCTGTATTTAATTATTATCTTTTCCCAGGAGGTATGTGCCCTTTTTTCGGCTACAAGATATTAGTGTTGGGATTTTCTATTGTTATCAGCATCTTTTGTATAACTGAAAAGGAGTTTTCCACTTAAATACTAACGGGAGGGGGTGTTTTTCCCAGCCTAGGGGGTTTGAAGGTAAACATCTCTGAGTGATCAAAAGGCATTTTTTTTTCAGTATAGTCTTACCACAAAAGTATATATTTTCCAAAACGCATTTTTCAAAATCTAGGAAGGGAAGTAGTGCAAAACTAGATTCGAAGTAAGAAGTAGTCAAATTGAAGGATAAAGATATTAAATGAAGAAGAACACTACCAACATTAGGGAAGAAATTCTTTTGCCTTTTTTCCTTTTGCCCAAAATTATAAAATCTAAAACTAGCCATTTTCAAGAAAATTCCTTTGTATAGGCGCTCCATATTCCTTTTTATTTAGAATTTCTGCTTATTAATCCCGAACTTATCTGTCAATTACAAAATCATTGGATTGGGCCAGGAAAACAGACATAAAGATTTTGTTTACAAAAAAAATTGAAGTCAAAAATTTACATTATGGTTTGAATTTTTTATTTATTTAATTTTTTTAATGAGGTTCAATTCTTTTTTTTTTGTAGAATCTAAAGAGTGTGAATTTGAAAATCTACTGATGTTATTTATCGTAGTATTATTATTCTATACTCTGTGTTTTTTTGGTGTTTCTAGAGTTCCTGGTGTTTTTAGAGCTATTATTATTAGCGTTATATGTAAGAACTTGTATTCATTTTATTTAGTTTGAAAATCTATTGTTGTTTAACCCAATTTTTGAAAGAATCTCATTGTGTCATGCCTGCAACGTTAGGAAAAACATAGCAAAGAACAAACTCCAGTCCATTGTAACAAAAAAATTAGAAAATATACCCTAAAGAATAAACATAAACTTACTTGGAATAAGCAAAGTTGAGAACTCTTCGGAAATAATCACAATATCTTTTATCCCCAGGACATTTGGGAAGGCCATAAATCCCTTGATGCTGACTTCCAAGAGTGACCAGGGTTTTCATTGGTGGAGTTGGACATCTCTCTGCTAGACCCCGCCTTTAAAAAAATATGGATTTTACAGACTATTTTTCAAGAAACATTCTCCAAAGTTGCACTTATTCTGTAAGGAATATTTTCTTATCAGACAGTAAACTGTCTTTTAAAAGTGTTGATGTGTATAATACAGTGATTTAGTGATTTATGGTCAAAGTTTTAGTGATGGAAGTGCTCAAACTGGAAGGAAAGTATAACGATGTAAATAACAAGAATAATAAAACAATTGACTTTATGAAATCACTAGTGAAAAAGAACGATATTCTTATCCCATGTAATATTTGACAAACGTTTATAGAATGAGCATAAATTACATAATAATAGCAGACTGCATAAAATTGTCTGTTTCATTTAAAGCAGATAACAGAAAAAGAAGGCAGGGGTGGATCTTAAGCAAAATCTTGGGGGATGTTAAATAGGTGCCAGTAATAAACCAAATTGTCAAATTGATTCTAAAAAAGAGTAGAAAAAATAAAACAAGGAATGAGGGTGCCCGAAAAATCATATGGAAGGGCAGGGCCCCCCTGGATCCACCACTGGAAGTAGGCTTATGAAGATCTGTGAACAAGATGTTCATTAGCAACGCAAAGAGAAATAGTGTGAAGCTGCAAGACAAAATTGCATACCTCAAAGGAGCTGAACGCTTCTTTTCTTAACTTCTTCTTATAAAAAAACCCATGGAATTCTGAACGGGCTCCTTTGACTTCCAACTGCACAAATTCATATTTGTAATACTATTAAAAACGAAAATAATACAAATACTATTCAATTTTATAGGCTTGTGGGAAGTGCAAGCCCTCGAGCTGCCTGTTTCCTACAGTTTAAGCCCCATGGGCCGGCTGGTACTGACACGGCTCTTCCTTGTAGCTCAAGCTCTTCTTTGAACAAGTTACAGAAGCCAACTTTACAAATTAACCAACACAAGATAAATCCCTCAAAGCACATCTAGATTCTTTAAAATACCAATTGCCTATCTGTTAAACACCTTTTCAATGGAAGCTGGTAAAGGTGCATCCACAATCTTTTTAATGTCTGGTGGAAGTCTATAATTTTGCGACAGGGAATGCAGTTCATATATTCCAGTAGTACTTGCCATGCATTCGAAGAGGAGTTGTTGCAAGGTTTCTTCGGTCAAGTTACAAAGCCTACAATTTGGGTCCCTACGTTGCTTCCATCTATATTTTTCTTGTATCAACTACTGCTAAGGTTTTTATTTTGAAGTTGGCTCGATTATTTAAGATTCTTTGATAATTGGAACCAAAGCGGAGGGGGCTAGAAGGATGGTGGTTTCTATTTGCTTCTGTAAGCGCGACTGAAAACTTTCAGGCATGTCGTGGGTGTATAGGGCTTTAGAAGGATGGTGGTTTCTATTTGCTTCTGTAAGCGCGACTGAAAACTTTCAGGCATGTCGTGGGTGTATAGGGCTTTAGAAGGATGGTGTTTTCTATTTGCTTCTGTAAGCGCGACTGAAAACTTTCAGGCATGTCGTGGGTCTATAGGGCTTTAGAAGGATGGTGGTTTCTATTTGCTTCTGTAAGCGCGACTGAAAACTTTCAGGCATGTCGTGGGTCTATAGGGCTTTAGAAGGATGGTGGTTTCTATTTGCTTCTGTAAGCGCGACTGAAAACTTTCAGGCATGTCGTGGGTCTATAGGGCTTTAGAAGGATGGTGGTTTCTATTTGCTTCTGTAAGCGCGACTGAAAACTTTCAGGCATGTCGTGGGTCTATAGGGCTTTAGAAGGATGGTGGTTTCTATTTGCTTCTGTAAGCGCGACTGAAAACTTTCAGGCATGTCGTGGGTCTATAGGGCTTTAGAAGGACGGTGGTTTCTATTTGCTTCTGTAAGCGCGACTGAAAACTTTCAGGCATGTCGTGGGTCTATAGGGCTTTAGAAGGATGGTGGTTTCTATTTGCTTCTGTAAGCGCGACTGAAAACTTTCAGGCATGTCGTGGGTCTATAGACTTTGTTGTCTCAGCAGCAAGACTGTCCACTTCTTCATTATAGTGGATATCTGCGTGGCTAAAATAAAGAATCGAGTAGCTTCCTTATCTCCTGCAAATCAGTCTATATAGGTCAAACAATCTATATTGGTCAGAATTTTGAGAAAATTCGTTAAAATCCTGAATTTTGGAAAAAAATATTTATATAAGTGAATCTATATTTATGAATACATTCTAAAAACATACATACGTCATATTACCTCAGTTTTAGTTGTATTGTTTTCGGTGTCTAGAGTGCAAGCAGAATTGAACAAGAAGCAAATGATTGACAAGAAAAATCCTATTATTGAGTTCATATTTATGAGTATATCATTTTTAGGATAAACAGTATCATTTACAATAAGCGTTTTAAGTAGTGTCATACTAAATTACTCGTTACGTACCTATGAGCAAAACCAAAGTGTGGCTCTTGCAACACAATTTAGGCCCTGATTTCATTCCCGAAAGTTTCATTCCCCTAACTCAACTATTTTTTGTGATAACAAAAATTCCCCTCTCTATAACTTTAATCCATTTAACTCACAATTCTTCTCTAATCTTGTTGTCACTGCCATGATAATTGTGTCCAGAAATTACAAAAGATAAAAAAGGCAACTTAAATAGGTACAACAAACATTTAGCCTACACTAATGAAATAAAAATGAATCAAAACAAAAAAAAGTTTTTCTCACGAGGTGCTGTACTTATGAGCTACTCTTATGAGGTAGAGCACCTCATAAGATACCTCATAAGTGCATGTCTTACGAGTTGCTCACGAGTACTTACAAAAACAGACCACCCTGAGAAAATCCAAGACCGTGATAACCATTTTTAAGCTTTTCGTCCTTCCTTAGTTGTTCACAAGCAATCTCTATTTGTTTGTTTGGGGGTATGATATAACTGTTCTGTGCATCCTGAAAAACAATCATATTTCAATCAATAAAGTCAAATCTAGCTAAATGAAGCTAAACCATAATTCCATTTTTTTTTTACTTAAGTGTTATAACCTTGCATGAACCTTGATTGTGCATATTCCTAAACAAATTCCAGAAAGTCTCACCTGAGTTGTCATTAATTGTTTTAGCTCTAAATTTGTGTAAAGTGCCAATAAAAATCTTCATTTTTAGGCTATAACGTGAATTAGGAGAATGGCGCTAATAGTGCCACTAAACTGTGCTGGAAACACGTCCAGCACAATTGATTCGACACTTTCTCACAACTCTTCTTTTTTTAAGATAAGAATATTTGTACCTTTTTTAATCAAATTGGCATGGCCGCAAGAAACCTGTTTTCTAACATGCCATGAACTGCTCAAGCCTGTTTTCGAGAGACCATAATAAAAACCTTAGCGTTCAGGACAGGACAATCTCTTTCATATACGGAATAATTTCTGTTGGTTTTAAGTTTTAATGTCACTCGTTACTTGCAGTTAAAAATAACTTGCTTTTTATTTCATTGAAAAAAACCTGAAAACTAGAACTCCAAATATTTTGGAATTAAGGCTTAGAATCAATGAGATGTGAACACCATATTCTGGAAAAATACGGTGAATAGCAGGAAAGCAAAGTTTTTTTTATTTAAATTTGAAATTCAGAAAGTTACCCTAAGAGGTTTTTATCTTGTAATGGTCATTGGTTAAATAATACAAACGAAAAAACCTGAATCAGCTCTTGCTCAATGTAATTAAATTACTGAAAAAAGTTACAAAATCAAAACTCCAAAATTGGGGAGCCGGGGCTTGAAATCAATTAAGTAAGAAAGCGAATATCAGTATTTTCTAGAAATACGAGTTAAAAGTCTTTCCCTTACATTGCCCCGTTTCTTAGCAGATTAATTAAACCACGGTTTCTAGATAAAGAACTTTTCAAAGCATTCTAAATCATATGTAAAGCGGACAATCTTAAGTCACAGAAAAAAATTCTTTAGAGAAAGGCGCGAAGAAATTCAATATTCAAACTACACACGCCAATCTAAACCTTCAAAGATTGGTGTCAGGGGGAAGGGCCCAACTAAGGCCATATTTGCTATATTTGTTTATTTCTACTGTAGACTTCTCTGATACGCTGAATCTTATGGTATGATTTTCGTTTAGATTCCATGACTTTTATGGGGTATTTCCCACTATTTTCTAAAATGCGGCAAATTTTCTAAGGCTCGTAAGTTTTGATGGGCAAGACTAAACTTAATGCAACTTATATATTTAAAATAGGCATAAAAATGAGATTCTTCTGATGTAACAATTGGTATCAAATCCATTTTTTAGAGTTTTGGTTACTATTGAGCCGGGTCGCTCCTTACTACGGTCCGTTACAACGAACTGTTTGATAACTTAATAATGTTGAGCAAAAGGTTTTTTTACAATATTTTGTATATTCTCTTTAGTATCATTTCGCCTTTAATAGAATTTTGTATTTAACTAGCTAAAGCTTAAATTTTTGAATTTAAATCTCGTATTTTTAGATTATGCCGATAATAGCGTACACAGATGATGGGTTTCCGAGTTATGGAGCTCTAATTTTCAGCTTTTTCAATAATTTAATCATATTGAGAAAGAAATAATTCTAAATTTTTCTTGTTTTTTTATTTAATCGTGTGAGCATTACGGAATTCCCGTAGGGTATGTAAGTCAGAGGTCAAAATCTAATACAAACCATAAAAATGAAAACAGGTTTAGGCAAGAGTTTTGGAAGAGAGGGCTAGATGAGAGCAAGAGAGTTAGAAAAGACTAAACCAAGCCATAAGAGAGTAGAGCAGCTTAAAAGAAAGAAAAGAAGATTTTATGGAGGAAGGAGGGTCAAATAAAACCATGAGGCTCGGAGAGACTGAACGTAGTAATTAGACCGTAAACGAAGTTGTTTGAGGGAAAAGAAGGGCAGTAGAGACTAAGAAGCTTGAGGAGGACCACAACACACAAAAATACAATAAAGAAAGTCATATGGGGTGAAAAAAGTACCAGATGAGACTAAGAACTTAGGGGAAATCTGGGGACTAGAACAATTAGCGAGCAAGTAAAGCAAGGAGAAAGAATTTAAAGAAAGTCAAAGGAGATCGTGTGGAAAAAGAGGATAAGCTAGTATGGCTAGTGTGGAAGCTAAGTAGTAAGTACTAGTACTAAGCTATTATGGAAACACAGATGAGAAGGCCAAAGGACTATAGAATTTGCCAGGGTCTAAGGAAAGTTCAAAGAAACTAAAAGGAATAAAAGCACAGGTTTCAAACAAGGCACCTTGGGAGCAAATCTTATTGTGTCAAAACCTAAGTCTTAAGTAAGACACCTTGAGAATAGAATATAAAAGCACAGACAAGTCAAACTATGAAACAGCAATAGTAAACATATGGGACAATAGCTTTCAACCAAGACATCACTGGAATAGACAAAGAAATCACAGAAAAGCCAAACTATGAAAGAACAAAACTAAACATATAAAAAAAGAGCTTTCTAAAAGTACCCTTGGAATAAACACAAAAAGCACAGAAAAGTCAAACCATGCAACAATAAAATGAAACATATCAAACCCCTTCTTTCAAACAAAGCAGTTTCAAAATAGACAATGAAATCAAGTCAACTCAAACCATGAAACAGTAAAACTAAACATAGCAAACCATAACTTACAAAAAAAGCACCTTATGAACAGAAAAAAAATTGTAGACTAGTAAAACTATGAAGCAGCAAAACTAAACACATCAATATAGTGCCCTATTTTTCAAGCAAGGTACCTTAAAATAGACAAAATAGTATAGACAAGTCAAACCAAAAAACAGAAAATCAAACATATAAAACTAAAGCTTTCAAGCAAGAAACCTTTGGAATAAATAAAGATAATACAGTCAACTCAAACCGTGAAACAGTAAAACTGAACATATTAAACCATAGCTTTCAAATAAAGTACCATTGGAATATACAAAGAAAGTAGAGAAAAGTCAAACCATGCAACAATAAAACGAAACATATCAAACCCCCACTTTCAAAAAATACAGCTTTGAAATAGACAAAGAAATCCAGTCAACTCAAACCCTGAAGCAGCAAAACTAAACATATCAATATAGAACCATAGCTTTCAAGCAAGGTATCTTCTGAATAGGCAAGATAGTACGGACAAGTCAAACCAAAAACCAGAAACACCAAAAATATCTAACTAAAGCTTTCCTTTGGAATAAATAAAGAAAACACAAACAACTCAAACCATGAAACGTTAAAACTGACCATATAAAGCGATACCTTACAAACAAAGCACTTTCGGAATAGAAAAAAAAAACACTGATAGGTAACACCAGGAAGAAGCAAAACTAACCATATCAATCATAGATTTAAACAACGCAAGTACAGAATGGAAAAAGAACTCAAGGACCACTCAATATAATAATGAACAAGTATATAAAATAGCTAAGAGGCCTTTAATCTTAGCACTTTAATCTTAACAAATCAATAGCACTTAACTCCTTTAAAATAAAATAGTTACACCAGGGAAATAGTAGAAGTATTACAAAAAAGTCTCTTTCCATTCGTAATTCTTAGCTATAGATTATCGGATTATGATTAGACCAGACGGTTTTGAGCGTAAGCTCTAAATGTATTATTGCCTGATTCAATAATTGATATTTATGGGTTAAATGTTGATTTTAAGTGTCCGTAACGCCTTACGAGTCTTATTTTCATCTGTATTCTTAGAACTAATAAACATATTTAACAAAGAGCCTCCTTCTTTTTCTCTAAAATATATCAGGCTATTCGTTATAACTATTCTAGTTGGCCTTGCTAGCTACTGAGGTGCTATCCATACCTGCTAATAATCAATTAACCTCACTAAATTTACTAACTGATAGAAATCGCTTCATATTGCTTCATAACAACTAGTGACAACAGAGGTCACTTTACGACGAATCTGTGAAATAGCAAAACTAAACATGCTAAGTCATGGCTTTCGAACAAGCTTCTTCAAGAATAGACAAAGAAAGGATAGGCAACTTAAACCATGAAACTGCATAACAAAAAATATTAAACATAACTTTTAACATATTAATTATTTATTAAATTAACATAACATATTAATCTTTTAATATTAGTCTATTTAGTTCTGTTTTCTATAGTTTTTATTTTATTTATATTTTCTTTTCTTCTCCTTTTTGCTGTTCTCTCAATGTGAGTAAGTGATCATTTAATTTTTTTTCTTCTCTGAAAGTGACTCGTTTATTTTCCCCCTTCTTTACAGGCCAAAGAGCCTTTGGGGGAATAGTATGTAGTATTGTATGTGTGTTTCGTGATGAATAAATCTTATTTATCATATCTTAACAATGTAGCCACTATAAAGTCAATTTTTTTAAGAAAATAGCTAAGCACCATCCTGGTCATTATGTTTTACTGTTCCTATAATCTTGCAATATATTTATTTTTTCCCTATTCTAATTTTATTTTTTTGATCTAGTTAGGGTAAGTGCTTCGTTCAAAGGTGAGAAAGCCTTTCAAGGAAAAGTAAGACCAAAAGCTTTAACTGAAACTTGAAAAAAAAAGTCAGAAACATACTAAGAGAACTTTAAAAAAATAAAAAACTTCAGCCGAATTTTGAAATGAGATAAAAAGATCAGCAAAATTTGTAATTAAAGAAATCTGTTTGACAAAATTTGAAAAAAAAAATCCTCAAAAACATATGAAGGAAATTTTCAAATACGTGTGCGCAAATAAAGAGAATACAGGTAACACACGAAAAGAATTCTTAAATTCTTAATTTCAAGAAATCATGAAGTCAAGAAACGTGAGATGCAATTCCCTGTCAAATCAAAAAGACCCTTCTGGGACCACTCGGTACAAAAGTGACGTGTTGGCTTTGTATAAAGTCCTTGCGCAGCAATACCATAAAAGTTAGTCACGGCGTTGAGCAATAGCAGAGGTACATCATAGCATCAGTTTCAAGTTTCTGTTAAAGTTTTCGGCCAAAATAGCAAAAACAAATAAAAAACTAACACTATGCCAGAACTAATTTTCACGAATATTCACTTTATAGTTGTAATCTTGTTTGAAAGATGTTTCCCCTTGTTTCTCTTGATGTTCACCTTGTTTGATTGTGTTTAGTTATACAGTTTCGTGGTTTGCCTTGTCAGTACTTTTTGTTTACTCGGAATGTGGCATGTTTGAAAGTTATACTTTGGCATATTTGTTTTCGCACTATCGTGGACTGACTGGTTTATGCTTTATTCCGAAAGTATCTTGTTTGAAAGTTATGATTCGTCTGTGGATTCTTGGTCTTTTCAGAAGGCGCCTTGTTAGAAAGTTATAGTTTGATATATTTAGTTTTGTTTTTTGATGGTTTGGCTTGTCTGTGTATTGTTTGTGCATTCCAAAGGTGTTTTGTTTGAAAGTAATGGATTAATATGTCAATTTTTGCTGTGTTATGGCTTGGCTTATTTGGGATTTGTATGTCTATTCTGAAGGCGCCTTTTATGAAATATTTGCTTCGATATGTTTAGATGGCTGCTTCTTGGTTTGTCCTGTCCGTGCTTCATTGTCTAATAGCAAGGTTACTTGTTTAAATATTATAGTGTGATATGTTTTGTTGTTCTAATGCATGGTAGTACTTGTCTGCGCTATTTCATCTATACCGGAGGTAACTTGTTTGGAGGTAATGGTAAGGCATGTTTAGTTTTTCTGTTTCACGATTTAACTCTTTCTTGTTTTCTTTGTCTATTCCTAGAAATGTCTTGTTTGAAACTTGCGCTTTTATTCATTTATTTTTGTTGTTTTCTGGTTTTACTTGTTTCTGCGTCAGACCTTTAAACAAGCGTCATTGTTTTTTCACCTTCTCATCTATATTTTTATACTGGCTTGAGTCGAGTCATCCAGCCATCTTGGTATCACTAACCCTTCCTTTCCCACATACGACTTTTTTTTATCCTTGCTTTACTCTCGTTTGCGAGCTTCGGTCTCATCTGGCCCTCTTTTCACCAATGTGAGATCATTTGACTTCTTTTCCATCACTCTACTTTTACAACTTGATATAGTTTTTTTCCAATCTTCTTCGTCTAATCTAGCCTTTGGTTTTGCTCTATTACCTTCTCTGACTTCTGTCGCCTTGCTCTATTCTCAAACGATTTTCTTTAATCTTTATCCAAGTCTTTGGTCTCATCTGGACTTCCTTTTACCTCATGGGGCCCCCTTAAGAGCTAATTGGTGTCGAAATTCTCGTCTTGATTTCTTCTGGCCCTCGTTCCCCCATCTGACTTGCTTTCACTTCCTTCCCTTGCTCTACTTTTTTGTGAGTTTCCGTAGTCTTTTCAAAACCTTCTGCTCTCATCTAGCTCTCCTCTCTAAAACCCTTGCACATCCATTTTTTTTTTCGTGGCTCGTCTAAGAAAGAAAATGTCCTCTGACATAACCTACGAAGATCTTATCCTGTAAGGGTCATAAAATTAAATATCCTGCACAAAAAATAACAAATTACCTCTTGTCCAAAATAATTAAATTATAGAAAAAGCTTGAAAAAATAGTACCTAATTCTGGGATTAAGGCTTGAAATCAATCGAATTTGAACTCTTATATCAGGATATTATAAAAATACGAGAGTAAAAATTGGAAAAATAAAAGCTTTAGCTATCTAATCAGAAATTCAGAAAGTTGGGCTTTACAGTTGGGCTTTAAAAAAAAACCTTGAAAACTAAAACTTTTATCTTTAATACTTTAATCTCAATCAAATATGGACGCTAATGTGGAAATTCTACTGAAAGTTTTTCCTCCATTTCGAAAAATTTTCATCTTGTGTTTCCATCTAGTTTCGAGTCGGTAATATATTTCCTTGAATTCACTTTAAATAATCATTTAAACTACCTAAATAAAAGATTGATTAAGATAAAACAGGAAAAGCAAACATGTTAAAGGATTATAGAAAAAACAAGATGATCAGGCTCGTACTCAGCTAATACAAAAATTCATATATTGGTGACCACCTTGTTTGAAAGCTTCCTCTGTTAGGCTGTGTAGTTTCGTGGCTTGACTAGTCTGTATTCTCTCTGTCTGTAGTGCCTTGTTTGAAAGTTGTTGTCAAGTTTTGCTGTTTGGTGGTTTGACTTGTCTGTACTTTATTTGACTATTCAGAAGGTGCTAATGTTTGAAAGCAGTTTGATATGTTTAGTTCTGCTGATTCATGGTTCTACTTTTCTATTCTTTCTCTGTCTATTCGGAAGTAGCTTCGTTGGAAAATTGACGTTTGCCTTGTTTTATTGTGATTTTTCATAGCTTTAAAGCAACTTTTATTTGACTATTTTGATCTTCCCTTAAGTTAAGGTTTTTTACGTTTAGTTTTGTCGTTTGATAGTTCGACTTGTCGGTAGCCTACTTTCTTTGTCTGTTTCGAAGATGTCGTGTTTGAAACTTATGCTTTGGTTCCTTTCTTTGCTTTGTTACAAATGGTCATTAGATTTAATAATATATACAAAAAATCATAATAACCTTTAATTAAAATCATTAAATTATTGAAAAAGGCTTCAAAATTAAAACTCTTTGATGTGGGATGAAGGCTTGAGATCAGTCAAAAATGAACATTAAAAGTGGAATATTCTAGAAATACAAGATAAAAAGCGAAAAATCTAATCTTTGTTTATTTAAATCTAATATTCAGACAATCACCCAGTGCGGTTTTTATCTTGTAACGGCCATAAGATTAAACAACATATTTGAAAAACACAAATTATTTCCTACTAAACATGATTAAATTATTGAAAAACATAAAAATTAGAAGTCTGAAATTAAGACTCGAATTTAATCAAATATGAACGCTAAAATTGGCGTATTCTAGAAATCCAGAAGTTAAAAACTTTATTCTTGCATAACCCCCTATTTGGAGATGTGTTAAATGAGGAGTTCCTGAAAAAGAAATTTTCAAAGTGTTCTAAATCATATATTGAAGGGACAAACTTCCGTCTCAAAACAAATACAGGGCTCGGTGAGATGCGATAATAAAGTTATGCATGATGTGGCCCCATACGGGCCAAATATAGCTATCCTTTTGTCCCAAAGAAATATAATATTGAAATTTTCCACCCATCAAAGAGGGGAGTTTTTTTGGGAGAGGGGTGTTATTTGGCCCATACACGCTCGCCCTTTTGCACCAACAAAAAACGAGATTAAAATTAAGCACACCAATTTTAACAATCAGAGATGGGAGTGTATGGGGGGGGGGGGGTAATGGCCTTGTCTGGGTCAAATAGACTCGGCGCTGCTCTGAAGATTTATATTACTGAAATTTTGCGTGTCAATGTGAACAATTAAAACTTTAAGTGGGGGTTGGCTATTCGGTTTAAATACACTTAACCTTTTTATCCAAATGAAGGTAATATTAAAATTGCACTCGTTATTCTAAACAATTAAAGCTCAGAAAGGGTCTTTTTTCCCCCTGAAAGGGCCTTGCACAGACCATATAGGGTTACCATTTTTCGACTAAGAAACACAATAATAACAAAATTCCTTCAATATACACTGTTTGAAAATTAACAGTAACCCTTGTCATCGTTTTGTCTTTCATTACCTAAAACCAAAACTTCTAATTTATCTCCAGCTCATAAATAGAACATGTTCAGCAAAGCGCTGTGGGAAAATCACAAAGCATTAAAATGTCGATTTTGGATAAAATGACTATTATCACGATATCAAAATGAGTATATCAATCAGGAAACATTTTGTCAACTAAAAATAAATACGAATCTTCGTGTATTTTCTCCTACACCCAAAACATTGTTACCATATTCTATTAGTCTCTCAATCCAAGGTCGTATAAATTGAGTCCAAGAATATGCCCAAGAGACAAGACAAAATATTTTTACCTCAATACATGGAATATTACTTTACCCTATCCTTATCGGAGGAATTTACGAGCCGTCCCAACAGTGATCCATAGCTTCCAAATGAATAAGCAGAATTTTTCCATGGAGGGACACGCAAAAGACACTCCGGAACAAAAAAAACACTTTGATCTCTTAAATACTATATAATATTCTCTTAGTAGGTTGCCGCTACCACTGCAACCCTGAAAAGAAGCAGGTTACCACTGACACGATGTGAGTCAGTGCCGCACTACCGTAAATTCTTGCCAGGAGATCTTTATAAAATTAAAATCCCGAAACTTTAGATGAAGAATAGGCTCGGCAAATTTTATCCTGAATATGCTCTATTGCGAATAGTTGGGTTTCTTTAAAATTTCACCTTATCATTACAAAAAAGAAGGTTAAGATTAATAATAATACATCAATCGCCCTACATACTCGCATTGCTAAAATTTAATATTTTCCAAATTGGAAATTTTCCGAAAATTTTGTATTTTAGTATTTAAATTTAGTATTTTCCAAATTTAAATTAAATTAAACTAAATTTAAATTTAAAAGTAAATTTAGTATTTAATTTAAATTTAAATTAAATTTAAATTTAGTATTTTCCAAATCGAGAGACTCTTTTGGCTGAATTGAAAAATATTTCACTTAAAAAATCATTAGAAAGGTTTCTAAATTTAGGAACTTTGTGAACCACAATAATTGTCTGAGAGCTCCTGGAAATAGTTCAGTTTACTTTTTATGTAGTTTACCTTTTTGCTTTTTAAAAAATGGCTTGAATAAAGCAAAGTTTGGTTGACTTTAATTTTTTCTTCTTTTTTGTGTGTGTTATGCATAGCCAGTTTAGTCACATAACATTTTAAAGCCCTTACAAAAAGGTTTTTGATAGACCTACGTCCTGGCAACTGGGTCATCGTGGCTTTAGGTTTTTGACAGGAAAACAATTCAGAACATAGCCTGGGCAAACCATCGAACACAAAAGGGAAAGAGATATAGGGTGGGAATGAGAGAAAGAGAGGGAAATAGAGGGAGGATAAGATGGAGAGGAAGGGAAAGAAAGAAAAAAAGGAACACAAATTAAGAGAGAGGGAGATATAGAGAGAAAGTAACACGAATGTACCCTTGCAAAACCGTCTCCAATAGAGATTGAATGAACATATACGCCATCTATTTCTTCCTCAATCACTTTTTTGATTCGGCCAAGAAAATGAGGATTACAGCAGGTATCACCTAAAAAAGAATGTGTCCTAAAGTAACAAGGACAATAGAATAAGAATATCTTTTACCCACTCAGATGTATGTAAATTCCCTTCCAACCTGAAATCCACGATTTTCTAAGATTTTCAGGGGGAGGGGGCTGCTTCTAAATTATGGAGTTTTAGTGCAGTAATTTATTTCTGTTAGTGTTGCCTAGTTGAACTGTGAAAACTGATTAGCAAAACTTGAACATTTTTGTCCGTAAAAATTCAAACATTAACAGTCAGTTGATTCCGAAAGACATCTACACCTTCAAAAGAAAACCGTTCCCTGTTAAGCCGTTTGGTGTCATATGTATCTAACTTATTCGCACCCACTTCTACCAGAAACTACATAAGCACCCATGAAAGTATTTTTCATTGAAAACTAAATTCTAGATTCCCTCTAGCTTTTTCATTTATATAAAGTCGCGTAAATGTCAATTTAATAAACTATCCCTAAAGAATTGACCATGGCGTCCTGGCTAAGTAGATTGGTGCACTGGTTTCAGGATCCTTTGTCTGAGAGGGTGAGGGTTCGAATCCTAGTGTACCCAATTATTTAGTTTGGGACGGGGTCAGTGCTGTGACCCTGTAAGCTCACCCAGCTCTAAATGGGTACCTGGAGAAATCTGGGGAAGGTAAACAGGAAGGGTGTGCGAAAACACAGGATGGTTGTCCCCAACCCTCCATTGCACTTGCTGGCTGAAGGGCCCAGAAACGGAGATCAGCACCACCGGTAGGGACTGTAAAGTCTAATGCCGTATTCTTTACTTTTACCTTAAGGATTTAACCATCACTGTTCTGGCTACTTCAAAGACTGTTGTGACTTTTAAGGACTACGCACATAGCAAAATGTGTCCTTGCATATCAAGGTATTAAATACATAATATATTGAACAAGCAAATTAAAGGACCTGTAAAAAAATAGCATTCAAAATCAGTAAAGGGTGTCTACACCCTTTACTGACCCTTTTCGGTTTTTTTTGTTTTTTTTAGTACCAACTGCAGATTAAGAAACTGCTACACATTATTCCGTATTTCAAATTAATTCAACATTGCGTTTAATTTAGCTTAACTTTAATTTTTTCCCCGTTGGTTAAGCCTTCCAGACGTGGAGTCAAAATATTCCAATTTGTATTATTGAAAGTTTGTTGCTATTTTTTCTACTGTTTTATTTAAATCGTACCGATTGTTTCTCTCTTTAATTCTCTGAGAAAATTTCTAGAAGCGTTCTAGAAGAAAGATTAACATTACCCCCGACTAATATACAAATTACCCCCGACTAAACTAGATAATAACCCCGACTAAAATAGACATTAACCTATACTAATATAGACATTACCTCCGACTAATATAGACAATACTCCTGACTAATATAGACATTAACCCCGACTAATATAGAAATTACTCCTGACTAATATAGAAATTACTCCCGACTAATATAGATATTACCCCCAACAGATATAGACATTATCCCTGACTAATATAGCCATTACTCCCGAGTAATATAGACATTACCCTCGACTAACATAGACATTGCTCCTGGCAGACCCAGAGGTGGGTCTTGGAGTATAGGTACGGTTACTCATAAAAGATTCACCCTTCGGACTTTCCAAATCCTTAGGATGTCATCCCCTGATAAGCAGAAATAATGACGAAACAAATTTCTTTTCGACCCAGTAACCTGACAAAAATTATCCATGGACAAATATTCAAATAATAATTTTTCCAAAGATTTTCTTTCTCAAAAATAATATGTCGTTTTTGCCTTTAATAATTGTTTAAATGTAATGTATGAGTGATTTTCACCTCTTACCAGGTACTTAAGTGTAATCTGTATCGTAAAAACTTCGGAACAAGATTTTACTTTTCACAAAATTTTAAGAATTTTTTTTAATTAATAATATTACCGTGTTTTTTTGCCTAAATTAATAAAATAGAACATATCGTTGGTCAAAAGCTCCTCATAAGCTACACATAAATAATAGCGAAGACCACACACCTTTCTATCTTACAAAACAGCAAAAAGTACAACAACGAGATATTCATCTAGGACAGTAAGATTTTTATCCTTAAATAAATATTTCGGCTCAAAATCAAAATACATTCCTCAGCTAAGCACATATAAAATAAAATTAGACTTACAGGGAAAAAGCGATCAGTAAAACTAAAATTCAAAATCAAAATAGTCCTGGAATTGATTCGTTAATATTTCTAAATAATAACCAAATACATTACATTTTTTTTAATATTATTAAATGCAAAATTATTATGACTTTCTGAAAGGAAAATCAGCATACTTCCAATCCACCTTCATTCGCTTTTTTTTGTTCAGTAATCATGGTTATAACGGCGATATTTCTTTTTTATGTTAAAAAAAAAACAGTGCTCAAAATAAAGGCCGTTTAAAATAAAATATAAATTATCTTCTGGTCTTTAGAAGGCCCTATCTCTCTTTGTGGTAGTTTATACTCTTTTTTAATCTGACTTCATTATTTCTTTTTTTCAACCAAAGTAAGGAGAAACATTAAAAGTTTAAATAAAAATAAATTATTACGTATATGAGAGGGTGACCCCTCGTCAAAACCTTACTCTTTACTTTTAAGTTCAAATTTTGTCTCAGTTCCTGAAGAATATCCTGAATCAAAAAGACCATCCTCTCCCCTCATATACGTAATAATTTCTGTTCTTTTTAATTTTTAATGTTGCTCCTTACTTTTGGTTGAAAAGCTTGTTTTTCTTGTTTAATTTCTGATCATTTTTAAGTAATGCTGGGAAGACCAGCTCCCTCTAAGGAAAATTTGCTTCCCCATGAAAAAAATGCTCTATGGAAAGATTCTCCCACGTAACTTCCTCTTCCCCCCTCAGAGAAATCTGCCCTGAAAGCGTCTGTATGCTTCCCAATAACCAATACTATATGTAAACGATGGGTAAACATAAATAATGCTGGGGATTCCGGCTCCACCTCAATGAAAATATCCCTTCCCCATGAAAAAGTCCTCCGTGGAACGGTCCTCCCACGTACCCCCTTCCACTAAAAAAGTAATTGAGTAGTTTTTGGGGGGGAAATGAGTGGGGGAGCGTGGCTAGCTGTCCTCCAATATTTCTGGTAGCTTAAA
Organism: Artemia franciscana; assembly: GCF_032884065.1. Classification (NCBI taxonomy): domain Eukaryota; kingdom Metazoa; phylum Arthropoda; class Branchiopoda; order Anostraca; family Artemiidae; genus Artemia; species Artemia franciscana. The sequence continues at coordinate 3,958,545 of NC_088868.1, forward strand.
AAGGGGACAAGAACTTTTGATTTCCGATCAAACGAGCACTCTCCCGGTCTTCTACGATCACTGGTTCGACAAGATCACCCCTGAAAAAAAAAACAAAAACACATAAACATGCACCCGTGACCTTTCTGCTGGCAAAAAAAATATGTAGAATTCAACATTTTTGTACATAGCATCTTGAAACCTCTACAGTGGGGTTCTCTGGCATTCTATGTCCGATGGAGTTTTTGCATTAAGATTACTTGATGTTTTTGGGGTGTTTCCCCCTAATTCAAAAGTTGGGTAAATTTTCCCAGGCTTGTAATTTTTGATGGGTACCATTAAATCACATGAATTTTACATATTTTTAATAAACATCAAAGTTCAGTTCTTTTTATGTATCTATTTTTATCAATACTCTGTTTCTTAGAGTTTCAATTACTATTGAGCCGCATCGCTCCTTACTCACTGTTCGTTACGACAAACTGTTTGATTTCTGTTGGTATTGGGTTTGGGTTTCATTTATTTATTGATGATGATTTTCGGCAGTTTTATGCTTGAAAACTTATTTGACTTTATTTCTGCTAATCTTTGGCTTCATGAAGCTCTTTACTTTACCTTGAAAAACTTGTTTGTGGAAAAAAATTCTGAAGTTAGAAAAAAGAATCATACCATCCAATTCCTCTTTCCAAATGCAAATCAATTATGTTGCATTCTGCCCTAGTCACCTTCCCGTAATAGGGCCAGATATAGCCTAGGATGTATAAAAAAATTTAGGTCTCCTCATGTTTTTTAATTGACTGTTGTTGGCATAATGAAACAATTATTAATCATAAATAGCCACAAAAATAATGCAAAATTACAAGATCAGCAAAATTACCAGCATAGTGACCGTTAGATTTGACTAAGTGTTGAGGGGAGAACTGAATGTCGCCCTTTTGCTAAGCTAGAGCTTCGTTAAAAGCAGGAATGAAAACAGATAATTACCCAAGATTTACCAACTTCTGCCCCATAAGCTTCTTTGAAAACTAAGATGTTAGAGGCAGAGGAGGGGGGGGGCAATTAAAGAGGATTCAACCCCAGAAAATTAATAAATCTGATGTTTCCAAACGTATTGATGTAAGAATCTAATCATTAATAATGTTTGGCTCGCATTTGAACATGCATTCAATGTTACGGAGATTAGTACACTGTTAAATTGGGAATTGACATAGTATTTAGATTTGTGTCGCAGGACCGGACCTATATATACATAACCCTAATACCCTAATATAACCCTCTATATACATTAGATATTTAAAAAAATTATACCTAGATTGTAGTTTACGTGCGTAAAGTGGTTCATGTACATAGAGTAAAATCTCTCTAATATAGAACTATCCCAATTAAATTTAATAAATTTGACATGAATCTTACGTGCAACAATTTCCTATATTATAAAGTGTATATTATATAGCAATAAAAATATTAACAAAACTTCTCCAGCGAACTTAAAATAAATATATTTTTAATTAATTCGAATGGCTCGTAATTTATCCCTTTTCGTTAAAAACAATTTGCTTTAAGTTTCAAGATCTTTTTTGATCTTGTTAATGGTAACGCGAGGCCCTTTCAAATGCGGGGTTAAAAAAAAGGGCAAAATCTCTCTGTTTCACACTATATAAATTTTCCAGCTATTCATACACTTAATTAGAATATTTTGATTTCAAAATAGTACCTATGCCATGCCACATAACAATTGGAACAGGTGAAGTCTGAGATCCTTGAAAACATTGAAAAAGAACAAATAACTCTCCAAGAATAAAAAGCATGTCTTAAGGATTTAGACTGCAAGGATTGTCTGAAAAGTTTATAGGCTTCACGTGAAAGTGGCAGAACCTGTCAATAAAGATTGGGCAATGGGATTGCGCAACTTTCGACAGGTTCCCATCAATATTTTTACCTATTTTGGACAAGGAATTACTATATGGTAATTGCAGGAGTAATTTTATTTAAGAAGTCTAATGAAACTATATACATTCGAGCTGTTGTTAAATTTTTACTTTTCTAAGGCAACACACCAAAGCAATCCAAGATGAGTTAGATGTTGTGCCAAAGAACTCTGTACTGTATACACTATGGCTAATTTTTTTCTGAGTTCCATCGTCGCCAACCCAGCTTGGTAGACAATGAAGTTAACCAAATGGTGCTAGATTACCCTAAATGGTGCTAGATGACTCTAAATGGTGCTAGATGACCCTAAATGGTGCTAGATGACCCTAAATGTCGCTAGATGACCCTAAATGGTGCTAGATGACCCTAAATGGTGCTAGATGACCCTAAATGGTGCTAGATGACCAAGCACCAAATGGTGCTAGATTTAAGGTGAGAAAGATAGCAGAAGTGATGAGTATGTTCAAAGGACGTTCTTTCCACGTCTCGAATCAAGATTAACGCAAAAAAGATGTCTACGCGTTAAATGCCACGTATACTCACGTTAGACCAAAAAAGCTAAAAAAAGACCAAAAAAGCTGTTTTTGGTCTCGGAAAATGATGGGAAGTCTTGTCGTGGATAACCATGGAATCAAATTAACCTATAATCTCCAAAGAGGAGAAGTCATTACAGAAGAATGCTCTACCTCGTTAATTGACAAAACGAAGGGAAAAAATGACAAAAAGAAGAAAAAATTACATTTCACTAAAATAATAAGCCCTCTCATACCTAAGCTGTTGCCATGACTAAATCTTTGAATTATGGTCTGAACTGCTTGACCACTCTCCTGATTCACCAAATCTAGCCCTAAACATCTGTTCCTAAAAACTATACTTTTAGGAGATTTTTGCCAAAATGGTGGTTGTCACCTACGTAAAGAATTGTTTTGCAAAGAAAAGAAAAAAATAGTCCCATTTCGACGGGTGGTTAGGAGTATCATCGCAAAATATATATAGACTTGGAAGGAGATGATGTAAAAAAAACAAAGTAAATTTAAAGAAAAAAGCTTCATAAATATCATTCTTGGGCCGGAAATTTCAGTAATTTTTTTAATCGCTTTGCCCTAAATAGATGTTACTAAAAGCGAGATTTTCATTTAACTTTTTGCAGACAAAACACCAAATAAAACAGCCCCCTCAGGCTTTTTCCATTACTGCTAGCACTACCTACAGTCCTGTGCAGCACTAAATCCTCTCAGACCAAAAGAGCTGCGCAGACTCCTCTGCCTCAACTAAATCAAAACTTTACTCTTGAGTCCCTCCCATGAAGTTGCAATATCCTTTAATTGTATCATTTGGCCTCTTTCCCCACTATTCAAAGACAATCGGCTTTGTGTTTGGCCTCAAATGGATGGCTAAAACACACAACATTTATTAATTGTTCCATAAAATGTGGCCTAGTTATCTTAATGGCCATTCACACGGGGCAGAGTCGTAGTCAAACAGTTCGTGGTAATGAACCGTAGTGAGGAGCGACCCGACTCAATAGTAACCGAAACTGTAAAAAACGGAATTTTTATATCAATAGTCACATCAAAAGAATCGCATTTTAATGCTAATTTTGAAAATACAAGTTTCATCAAGTTTAGACTCACCAATCCTGATAAAATTTGCCTCATTTTAGAAAATAGGGGGAAGCACCTCTTAAAAGTAATAAAATCTTAACGGAAATCGCATTATCAGATTCAGCGTATCAGAAAACCCTCCATTAGAAGTTCCGAGCTCGTATCAACAAAAATGGGAAATTTTGCATCTCTTGCCACAAAACAGATCACGGATGCGAGTTTATTCGTTTGTTTTTGTTGTTTCATTTGTTTTTTCCCTAGGAGTGATCGTATCCACCCAGTGGTCCTAGAATGTCGCAAGAGGGCTCATTCTACCAGAAATTAAAAGCTCCTGTGCCCCTTTTTAAGTGACCAAAAAAAGGAGGGCACCTTGCCCCCTCCCACACTCATTTTTCCCAAAGTCACCGGATCACAATTCTGAGATAGCCATTTTATTCAACATAGTCGAAATACCTAATAACTATGTCTTTGGGGACGACTTACTCTCCCACAGTTCCCATGGGAGAGGCTGCAAGTTACAAACTTTGACCAGTGTTTACATTTAGTAATGGTTATTCGGAAGTAAACAGACGCTATCAGGGTTTTTTTTTGGTTGTGGGGGAGAGGTTGAGGGAAGGGGTTACGCCGGGGGGGGGGAGCTTTCCATGGGGGAAGAAAATTTCCATAAAGAGGGCGCAGGATTTTTTTTAACATTTTTTGAAAAAAACAATAAAGAAATAAATATGAAAAGGCTTTTTCAACTGAAAGTAAGGAGCAGAATTAAAACTTAAAACGAACAGAAATTATCACGCATATGAGGGGTTCACCTCTTCCTATTACCTCGCTCTTTACACTAAAGTAATTTATTAATTTCAACTATTTATTCTACGGCCTTTGTGATTCAGGGGTCATTCTTAAGGAATTGGGACAAAATTTAAGCTTTAGTGCAAAGAGTAAGGTACTGACGAGGGGTGAGCCCTCTCTTATCTATATCTATACACATAAAAATAAGTTGTTTGTTTGTGTGTTTGTACGCATATGACGTCATTATAAGTATATAAGGCTTTGTATATCACGTCATTATAAGTATATAAGGGGGCAATTCAATGAGAAATTTCAGTATAAATCCTACAATGGCATAAGAAAAAGCCGAGGAAGCTGCTCAAAGAGTTAATTCAAAGAGAAATTCTAGTATAAATCCTACAATGGCAGAAGAAACAGCCGAGGAAGCGGCTCAAAGAGATAATGCCAAAAGACTTACGGCTAAAAGAGAAAGTAACAAAAGAAAGCGTGCCGTAAAATCACAAGAACAACTTGAAAACAGGCTTGCGGCTCAAAGAGAAATTACAAAAAAAAAATCGTGCCAAGGAATCACAAGGACAACGTGAAAACAGGCTTGCGGCTCAAAGAGAAATTACCAAAAGAAAGCACTGAGGAATCACAAGAGCAACGTGAAAACAGGCTTGCGGCTCAAAGAGAAATTACCAAAAAAATCATGCAGAGGAATCACAAGAACAACGTGAAAAAAGGCTTGCGGCTCAAACAGATAATGCCAAAAGAAAGCGTGTCGAGGAATCATAAGAGCAACGTGAAAAGTATCTACTCTGGCATTCAGGTACAGCCCAGTCGATGATTATAGATTGAGTAGATGTGTTCAAATCGAGACTAATGCAGCAATAATAAATAATCATAACGGTACCACCATCGAAGTAGATAACCAGTGGGTTGTTCTATTCACCTTTAATATCAAAAACACTTAATTCACACATAAACGTTGAATGCTGTAACTCCGTAAAGGCAATCAAATACATATGTAAATACGTCAACAAAGGCAGTGACATGGCAGTTTTTGGCTTGCAGTCCGAAATCAGTAATATCGATGAAATCGTACAATATCAGGCTGGAAGATACATTAGCAGTAATGAAGCTGTTAGGCGAATTCTTTCATTTCCGATACATGAACGAAGTTCAGCTGTTGTTCACTTAGCGGGACATTTACAGAATAGTCAACATGTTTATTTTTCGGAATCCAACGTACAACAAAGAGCCCTGAATCCACCGGATACAACGTTAACTGCTTTCTTTTCGTTATGTCAAAATGATTATTTTGCTAAAAAACTGCTGCATACTGAAGTGCCTTCGTATTGCACGTAGAATGCTAAAAATAAATCATTAGATAAATGACGACCGGGACACTCAAAGAGAAATTACAGACCGGGACACAAATGACGACCGGGACACCGGGAATATAAATGAGGACCAGGACACAGGGACACAACTACAACGGGGACGCCAGGGGGCACAGGGGGATATATAAATGACGACGGGGACACAGGGAATATTCGATTAGCAATCACCATCAACAAAGCTCAAGGGTAATCATTAGAAAAATGCAGAATAGATCTGAATCCGGATTGTTTTTCCCATGGACAATTATATGTTGCATGTTCAAGAGTCGGTAAACCTGACAATCCATTTATATGCACAGACAATGGGACAGCGAAGAATGTTGTATATTCGCAAGTTTTACGTAGTTAAAAAATATATATATATATATATATTACGCGAAAAAAAAAGTTTTTTAACTGAAAGTAAGGAGCGATATTTAAACTTAAAACGAACAGAAATTACTCCGTATATGAAAGGGGCTGTTCCCTCCTCAGCACCCCGCTCTTTAAGCTAAAGTTTTTTTTACTGTTTAGAAAGTAGAGTTGAGAGAAAGAGTCAAACTTTAGCGTAAAGAGTGGGGCGTTGAGGAGGGAACAACTGAAATTGATGTAATTCTAAATTTTGAAAGATTCCTGTCAAATCTCTGGCCACAGATTTTTGATGTAATTCGTTAAAACCTAGTCTTCATTGCTTGTGAGTTGATCCAATTTTAATTGTTATTGCGCCTGGGACTGAAACTCAAAGACCCGTGTGAACAGAAAGTTTTGCCACGTTGTAGTCGGTGACTATGACTACGACTAAGCCCCGTGTAAATGGCCACTCACCCCCTCGGTATTAACCTCTTATACTCACCTATCTCAGTCTCTTGGTTTATGTGGTTCTGTTTCTTTCTGTCTTTCAGTATTTATTCGGTCATAACCAGCATAGCGTAAGCGAGATAAACTATAATATAGTTATATTATAAATATAAATTTTAGTTGGTGGTTTGGTTAGGTTAAGCTAGAAATTATTTAATATGAAGGGTTCTGGAGGGGGGGGGCTGATTTTCGAGATTATATGTAGTAGCTTCCATAATTTCGTAACCAAAGTGTTTTATTTTCATCATAACTTCCTGAGTGCAGTGGCTATTAGAGGTAAGTGGCCTACTGCCTTTTCTTTCATGACAACCGTAGAAAGTTAAATCCACATTATTCGTTCAAGTAGTTTTATGTATACACAAATTATCAGTCAAACTGGCTCCAATCCTTGTCTTCAGACATTTGTTCTGGAAAAAATTCCCATATTTTCCTTAGGTTTTTGAAACACCTACATTCCACAGCCATACTTGACCAAGGTCATTACCATGTCTTACCTATTCTAATAGTTCTTTTTGCGTGTTCGAAAGTCGGGTCAAGGCAAGCATTTCTTGTATACATCATCTTTGAAACAGTTTCGCACCTGAATAAAGTCTTTGGAGGTCATTCAAAAATATTGGTGTAGACAAGCATATCTTATCACATTTATTACAAACATGCAAATATGTATCACTGCTTCTCACAGGATGATGATGAAATTGATGAAGAAACTAAAGACAAGAAAAAACATTGAAAGAAACTAATTCGATGTATTACTAATTGATGGTGAGAATAATAACCACAAAACAATGAATATATAGCTGGTGTTACACAAATTTTCTAAACTACTATGTGCACTTTTTGATGCCTGTGAAAATTGCTAAAATCATAAGCTTTCTATACACACCACATATGAAAGGCTTTTCACCTTTAAACAGTCTTTAATGTGTATTAAAGCCGTAACTTTACAAAAAACACTTCTCATATACATAATGTTTATTTGGCTACTCATCAGTATGCACTCGTTGGTGGCTGTTCAAACTACTAAGTTGAGAAAAGCTTATTTTACATACATCGCATTTAAACGGCTTCTCACCTAAATGCACTCTTTGGTGTCGGTTCAAATTTGAAGAATGAGAAAAGGTCTTGTCACATACATTACACTTACATGGCTTCTCACCTGAATGCACTCTTTGGTGTAGGTTCAAATGTGGAGAATGGGAAAATTTCTTGTCACAAAACTTACACTTAAATGGTTTTTCACCCGTATGTATTCTTTGATGTGTTTTCAAATTTGCAGCAAGAGAAAACGTCTGGTCACATACATCGCATTTAAACAGTTTCTCACCGGTATGAACTCTTTGGTGCCTGTTCAAATTGCCCTGTTCAGAAAAGCGTTTTTTACATACATCGCATTTAAAAGGCTTTTCTCCTGAATGTACCCTTTGGTGCTGTTTCAAATGCTGCTTTCGAAAAAATATCTTGTCACATATCTCACAGTTAAATGATTTTTTCTCTTTATGAGTTCTTTGATATCTTCCCAATTTTCTATTCTTGTCACTTTGCATGCAACTTTTCAAACCAGCTTTCTGATTTCCTAAGCTTTTTCCTTCAGATTCCAATGCACATTCGTTTGAGAAACCACTCGTAGAGGGATTCTTTGAAACATATAGTGACGTAATTCCTTGCAAGTGAATTCCAGACACGTGTGGTGAAAAGTGACCTAAAATATAAAAGTCGATAGAGTAAAAAAACGAATAAAACAAAAAATCAAAACTAAAAAAAAAAACAAAAAAACGCACCTTTCAACATGTTTCAAAAGTCACAGAAGAAAACAAACCCACATAAAACAAAATTTCATACCTTAAAAAACCGAAAACAAAAAATTAATCTTTCAATATGTTTTAGAAGTCTACAGATAAAACAGTATATCTTTCAATATCTTTTGACGATTAATTTTATTTTCAATTCCTCTTCTCTCCCTCGTGGTAATACTAATATCAGCTTTTAAAATTAATTATTCTAATGCAATGAAAAATGCTGATGACTGCTAGTTTTTAATTGTTTTCAAAATTAGAATTGTGGCAAAGAGTCAAACTTTAGCGTAAAGAGCGAGGGATTGCGGAGGGGAAAACCCATTTCATATATGGAGTAATTTCTGTTCGTTTTAAGTTTTAATGTCGCTCCTTACTTTTAGTTAAAAAAAATGAGTTTTTTTTATTTAGTTTCTGAACGTTTTTGAATTAATACATGTTTTGATTTTGGCTCTCAGCATATAAATTATTAAAATAAAATTTGCATACTAATTCTTTTTTTGGCTAAATGGCTTTCTCTTAATTTTGATCAGACGATTTTGAGAAATAAGGGATGAGGAAGGAGGCGTAGTTGCCCTCCAATTTTTCGGTTACTTAAAAAGATAACTAGAACTTTTAATTTTTTACGAACGCTTTTATTAGTAAAAAATATACGTAACTTAAGAATTGACTTACGTAACAAACTTTTATATTCTTATATTTTTATTATGTATATGAGGGGGTTTGTCCCCTCATTAATACCTCGCTCTTTGTACTAAATCTTAAGTTTTGTCCCAATTCTTTAAGAATGACCCCTGAATCAGAAAGGCCGTAGAATAAGTAGTTGAAATTACTAAAAATACTTAAGCATAAAGACCGATGTATTTATCTCCTCCTAAATACCTCGCTCTTTATGCTAAAGTATTTTTAGAACCCCTCATATGCTTAATAATCTCTGTTCGTTTTAAGTTTTAATGCTACTCCTTACTTTCAATTGAAAAAACTTTTTCATGTTTATTTTTTCATTGTTTTTTATAGTAATGCTAGAAAATCCTGCGCCCTTTTCATTGAGTTTCTCTTCCCCCATCACATATTCCTCCAAGGAAAGATCCTCCCACATAGCCTCCTTCCCTCAACACAACCCCCCAAACCAAAAGAATCCCCCTGAAAACGTCTGTACACTTCCCAATAACCATTACTATATGTAAACACTGGTTAAAGTTTGTAACTTGCAGCCCATTCCCCAGGGACTGTGGGGGAGTAAGTCATCCCCAAATACATAGTTATTATGGTTTTCGACTATGCGGAACAAAATGGCTATCTCAAAATTTTGATCCGTTGACTTTGTGGAAAAAATGAGCGTGGGAGGGGGCCTAGGTGCCCTCCAATTTTTTGGTCACTTAAAAAGGGCACTAGAACGTTCTATTTCCATTAGAATGAGCCCTCTTGCGACATTCTAGGACCACTTGGTCAATACGATGACCCCTGGGAAAAAACAACAACAAAAAACAAACAAATAAACACGCACCCGTGATCTGTCTTCTGGCAAAAAATACGAAATTCCACATTTTTGTAGATAGGAGCTTGAAATTTTTGCTATAGGTTCTCTGATACGCTGAATGCGATGGTGTGATTTTCGTTAAGATTCTATGACTTTTAGGGGGTGTTTCCCTCTATTTTCCAAAATAAGGTAAATTTCCTCAGGCTCGTAACTTTTGATGACAAAGACTAAATTTGATGAAACTTATATAGTTAAAATCAGTATGAAAATCCACTTCTTTTGATGTATCTTTTAGCATCAAAGTTCCAATTTTTAGAGTTTTGTTTACTATTGAGCCGGGTCGCTCCTTACTACAGTTCGTTACCACGAACTGTTTGATTACTAACAGCAACACTTCTACTACAACTGTCAACGTCTCCTGATCTCATACATGGCCTCCTTGTACCACCTCTCCCTTTCAGGAGCCCTGAATATGTTTGAAAGTTAGATCTCTTAATTGTGTATGCATATAACGTAATGAGGCTCCCTTTTTGTAATTATATTTATCATTAGGAAAAGTATACTAAACTGCAATTTAAAGAATTTTTTTTCAAAAAAGAAGCCATACAAAGATGTGAAATAAAATAACTGGAAAGGCCAAAAACAGCATATTTCTTCAGCCGCATCTCTTCTCCATCCAAAAGAGCAAAAAATTCTGTCCAAGAACTGAATCTAGATCAATTCTTTGTTCAATGATTTCAGTTAGAATGAATTTTTGAATCGTGTACTATTATATTAAAAAGTTTACAAGCTGTACCTCAACAATCCTCGTCGTTTTATCATTATAGTTCTGTGTTTTATCAGATCATTATAGTATGCTTTATCATAGATATCTCAAAATTTCTATCGGATGATTTCAAGGGAAAAGTGGTGGGGAAAGGTGCTTAGTCGTCCTCCAATCTTTTTAGGTCATTTAAAAAAGGGCATTAGAACTTTTAATTTCCATTTGAATGAGGCCACTCACAATATTCTATGACCATTGGATCGATACGATCACCCCTGGGAAAAGAACACAAACAAAAAATAAACAAATAAACACGCATCTGTGATCTTTCTTCTGGTAAAAAATACAAAATTTCACATTTTTGCAGATAGAACTCCTCACCTACAGGTGAGGAACCCACAACAACAGGGTTCCTGATACGCTGAATCTGATGGTGAGATTTTGATTAGGAGTCTATGACTTTTTGAGGGTGTTTTTCCATTTTTTTGAAATTATCGAAACAATTTTCAGGCTCGTAAGCTTTAATGGGAAAAACTAAACTTAATGAAACTTATATATTTGAAATCAGTAAAAAATCGGATTCTTTTGATGTATTTGTTGAGATCGAAATTCCGTTTTAAGAGTTTTGGTTACGATTGAGCCGGGTCGCTCCCTACCCTTCGGTCGTATATGTTGTTTGATAATAAAACTTAACAAACCACTGTCAGGTAAAAATTAAAAAATTTTCATGAAAGACTTCAAAAATAGTTAAACAAAAATCTGAACATTGACTTAAGATAAAACAAAAGTTCCATCTTAAGATTAAGCCCCTTTGTCCTAATTTTGTCCAAAATATTATCAAATACATTTCAATCACCAAAAACACAATGTTTTAGATCTACCTTCACTGTTAGAACATTTGGATTCCTGGGTGTCGTGTTCAAATTTACAAGGTCCTGAAATGCCAGATAAATCAAGCGAAGGCACATCTTCAGGTTTTGGTGACAAAACATGGTTTGGATAATGAAAGGGCTTCTCGCTGTCACGTGTTAAATCATCTTCAACTTCAAAAACAAAATTTAAATAAAACAGACAAAGAAAAATTAACAGTAAAGCTTACTAAGTAAATCTGAAAAATCTGACTTTTTATTTTTAGTTACGTGTAAAAATGTAAAAAAAGAAGATATTATATGAATACATAAAATCAGCAGATATGCAGGTTTTTTTTCACAAATTGTTTTCAAAACTATACTTTTTATAAAGCAAAAGAAAACCAGGAACATTAAAAGAAATTCACTAACATAGAAAAGTGAAGCCTGAAATTATGGAGGGAAAAGTAATCTGATGGCAAATAGCCACACCACCCCACCCCCCAAGCGAACCTTCTTTTTTTCCAAATTTGTCCGATAAAATTTTTGACATATTCATGGTTTCCAAAATAGACCAATGATATTATATTAAAAACTCCGTCGTTTACACAGCCCCCTCCCCGAAACCTGGCTCATAGACCATAAGGCAATTTTTTTTAATTATTCGATTCTAAATTGCTACCAGAAGTTAAAAGTTTCAGTTTTGGGAGTTCTGTTGGGGTCTCTTCTTGAAAAGATGTTTCATTCAAGTCAAGTAAATGTTTTGAAATTCGTGGTATTCCAAGCTTCTTGTATCTTTACTTTAGCTATTCCCGGTGCTTCTGCACAGTAACCAAGCCAATGCCTCTTTTATTTCACTTCTTTACCATCTTCCACAAAGCACTTTTGTGAAGTAACTATGCCAAGTTCTTCGTTAATTGCCTTTCTCGTCTTTCAAAATATTTGACAACCTAATTTGACGGAGCACTTTTATTTTTGTATCTTTGCTTTAGCTTTTTTCTGTGCTTCTGTTGAGTAACCAAGTCAATGCCTCTTTTATTTCACTTCTTTACCATCTTCCACAAAGCACTTTTGTGAAGTAACTATGCCAAGTTCTTCGTTAATTGCCTTTCTCGTCTTTCAAAATATTTGACCACAACCTAATTTGACGTAGCACTCCTATTTTTGTATCTTTGCTTTAGCTTTTTTCTGTGCTTCTGCAGAGTAACCAAGTCAATGCCTCTTTTATTTCGCTGCTTTACCATCTTCCACAAAGTACTTTTGTGAAGTAACTATGCCAAGTTCTTCGTTAATTGCCTTTCTCGTCTTTCAAAATCTTTTACCACAACCTAATTTGATGGAGCACTCCTATTTTTGTATCTTTGCTTTAGCTTTTTTCTGTGCTTCTGCAGAGTAACCAAGTCAATGCCTCTTTTATTTCACTTCTTTACCATCTTCCACAAAGCACTTTTGTGAAGTAACTATGCCAAGTTCTTCGTTAATCGACTTTCTCGTTTTTCAAAATCTTTGACCCTAATTTAATTTGACGGAGCACTCCTAATTGCATAATATGTTGAAACATTCACTTGTGATGTCAGTCAAGACAAGTTGAGACGTTGACCGCATTTATGCACGCCTATTCAAATTAAGTATAAAACAGTTCAGGAGCTTCTAATATAAAACTGATGGTAAAAACTTCTAGTGGAGACAAATAAAATGATGAAAATATCTTTTTTGAATTAATTAGAGAAAATTAACAGTAAATTTGTTCCTTTCAAAATCCTCTACAAGTATGTATTAAAATTATTAGAATTCTATGTACCATTTTCTTAGACAGGTTGAAATAGAATTTGCACAAAAAAGCCCAATTTAGAAAACCCAGACAAGAAAAATTTTTAAAATAGCAAACTCAGATCATGTTGCTGAATAAGGGAAATTGATAGAAACCAAAATGGATGTCTTTAAGCGTCTGTTGTCGCCAGAAAGGCTCTGACTCTTCTATGACTTTTAGAGGGTGTTTATCCTTTTTTTCAAAAATTAGTAAATTTTCTCAGGCTCGTAACCTTTGATGGATAAGAGTAAACTTAATGAATCATATATATTTGAAATCAGCATAAAAATTTGATTCTTTTGATGTATCTATTGGTGTCAAAATTACATTTCTTAGAATTTTGGTGACAAGGTTAGACAGAAGAGTTTAGCTTCTAGGCAGTTCAGATCATAGCAGCCAATTTTCTTTTTATTTAAAGTAAACTTCAAATCAATATAATAGACAGATTTACCCCTTGTTTTTAAAAAGATATATACACTACAAATACGAACTGTATGATATATATAGAGATATGAGCAACAATAAAACCTAAAAAGAACATAAATCATTACGTATATGAAGGGGGTTACCTCCTCCTCAAAACCCCCCTCTTTATGCTGATGTTTTTAGTACTTTTCAAAAAAAACCTTCTTATTATTCCAATTAAACGAACATAGTGTCTCAGAAGTCATTCTTAAAAAATTGGGATAAAATTTAAACTTTAGCGTACAGTACAAAGAGCAAGGTGTTGAGCAGGAGGCAGGCCCCTTCATACATTCTTAGTACTTAATATATACTTAACAACTTCTGCTCGTTTTAAGTTTTAACTTTGCTCCTTACTTCCAGTTGAAAAAAAACAACCCAGTTCTTAAATTTAATTTCTGATGGTTTTTTAATTAATCCCAGGAAATCTGGCCCCACTTCCATGGAGAAATACCCTCTTAGTGGATATATTCTCTAGAAGATTCAATCCCGCTGAAAATTTACCAACGCAATTACCCTTAGCAATTCCAAGCGTAAAATTGAGACGAAAAAGAGAAAGCAAGAAATAAAAAGAAATTGAATAGATAATCTGGCGAATTCCCCCAGAGTATAATTTTCTTTAACAAGTTCAACCCATGAAAACTTCCCTCCCACGGAAAGTTTCCCGTGAAAAAAAAAACAGCAGGAAATTCGCCTTTCCATCCTATAATGTATGTATTCCTACGAATAACAAATACTATGGGTAAACAATGGCCAATTTTTATAGCTTCAAGACCTTTCAAATGAGGCTGTGGGGGGTCATGTTACATCCAAAGGCATATTTACTGGACCTTTCAACTAGACGAATAAAATGGCCATCTACAAATTTTTTTCGGACAATTTTGGGGAAAATGAGATGGGGAGGGGGCCTAATTGCCCACCAATCTTTTTGGTCACTTAAAAAAGGGCACTAGAACGTTTAATTTCCGTTTGAATAAGCCATTTCGCGAAATTCTAGGACAACTGGGTCAAAAAAGATCACACCTGAAAAAAAAACACAAATAACAAACAAATAAACAAGCATCCGTGATCTTTCTTCTGGAAAAAAATTTAAAATTCCACATGTTTGCAGATAGAAGCTTTAAATCTCAACGTTGAGGTTCTCTGATACGCTAACTCTGATGGTGTGATTTTCATTAAGATTTTATGACTTTTAGGGAGCGTTTCACCCATTTCTCGAAAATAAGGAAAATTTTCTTATGCTAGTAGCCTTACTTAATGAAACATATAATGAATATATTTGAATCAGCATAAAAATTTAATCTTTTTGATGTATCTATTGGTATCAAATATCCGTTTTTAGAGTTTCAGTTACTATTGAGCTGGGTCACCCCTTACTTACAGTTCGTTACCACGAACTGTTTAATATTGAAACCTACCAAACAACTTTCAAGTGAAAATTCAAAAATTATCATGAGAGACTACAAAAACACCTGCACATAGGAATAAGATACAAAAAAAAGTTCCGTCTTAAGATTAAGTCCCTTTGTCCTATTTTTGTCCAATAAAATATTATCTAACATATATAAAAAAAAACAATATTTCCGATGTACCTTCATTGTTAGAAGATTTGGATTCCTGGGTGTCGTATTCAAATTTACATGGTCCTGATATGCTAGGTAAATTGAACAAAGGAACATCTTCACGTTTTGGTGACAAAAGATGATTTGGAAAATGAAAGAGCTTCTCGCTGTCAACTGGTGAAACATCTTCAACTTCTAAAAAAAATTTTTAACTAAACAGACACGCGTAAAAATGTAAGTGAAAGTTCTTAAGCCGAACTGGCCAGACATGACAGTAAACAATCAAGAGATATAAAACTCCACAAAAAGAAAACTTAACACGAGACGACGGCCAGTAGAATTAAAAGACTAAAACAACGCGGATATTTCGCCTGTATAAAACAAGGCGTCTTCAGCACAAGATAGAAAATTAAAAGAAAACTAATCTAAAAACCACCACCAAATATAATAAATACAATTGTCGCTACTTATCCACGTAGGGAAAAGCAGCTATGCGAGTTTCTTCAATGAGAATCAAAGAGCAACTGAGGAAAAATTTATGAAAATTGAAACTTAGTTAATTATTCTGTTGCGAAATAATCCTCTTGTAAGCTAACATTGAAGCAACTCTTTTTGGTCTAGTGGGTAATCTTGTCCCCTGGTGATTGTGTAAAATTTTAATTCCCCCATCGACTATTGGTTCATTTTTTAAAAGAATATCATAAATTGGGTCAATATTTAAATTCCCTGTGTCTCTATTTATTGAAATATTAGCAAATATATGTTTTTTTTATTTCTATAGCCTCCCTCGCCCACTGAGAAAAACCTCTATCATTAGAAATAGCTGTAGCCTCATCAAATTGTATAAAATGTTCAGGATAAAAGAATGTGTGTTCAGCTAGAGCCGAAACAAAAGTTTCGGGAGGCTTTTTTAGTTGTAGGGTTTTTTCTATTGAGTTGCGATGCTCAATAAATCTTTCAGTAAATTGTGGGTGAGTTCTACCAATATAAAACTTTCCACAGGAACAAGGAATTTTATATACCCCACTAACTAAATCTCCCCGGGTTAAATCCTTCCCAAAATTAAGAAAACTACCTAATGGTCTCACTGATTGGAAACAAATATCAATGTTATGTTTACCCAAAATTCTTTTAAGCATATCCCCCAAAGTAGGTACATAAGGTAAAGAAATGAAACGTTTCGGTAAGTTTAATTCTGTGCACTGTGAAACCCCAATAACCCTACTGTTGTGTTTAATGCGTCTATTTTTTTCATTTTATCAATGAATTTAATCGGGTAGCTATTACAAAATAAAAAATCCCTCAAATATAACAATTCAGAACCTAAAAACTCCCAGGAACAAATTCTGAAAGCTCTATCCACCAGTGCAATCACAACCCCTCGTTTCACTGAGATAGGGTGGCAAGAGTGAAAGTTCAAATACCTATCACTGTGGGTAGGCTTTCTATAAACTGAAAAAAGTAAATGGAACTCACTTTTGATCAATAAGATATCCAGAAAAGGTAGTTTCTGAGGTAGATATCCAGAAAAGGAAATGGAAATTTTTAGATCTCTTTTTGAGAATCAAAAGGGACTGAGGGGCAACCAGCCATCCTGCCTTCTTTACCTCCAATCAATCCGATCAAATTTTTGAGACAGCCATTTTGTTAAAATAAGTCAAAAGATTGGTTAAAAAACTTCAGGGTCAACACAAAAATCCAGAGCCCTGGGGCAAGTGTTGTATGTCATGTTCAGGGGAAATATAAGGTTCTTCTGCGAGGATTTTGAAAATATTTCAAAGATAAGGTAAGCCGAACCCACTCCACTACTCAAAACACTTGTGAATGATATTTTATTCCAAAACTAAAGGGAGCTGACACCTGGACTTCTCTGCATGGCCAACCCCCCTTCCACCAACAAAACTTATTAACGATATTATATTCCAAAAATTATGGCAACTCACCCCTGGCCCTGCAAGATCCGATACCCCCCTCTCTCCCCCAAAAAACAACTTATTAAAATATTTAATTCCAAGACTTATGGGAAGATACCCGTCCTCCCCCAAAATGTTATCAGATAAGTCATGGAAACTGCCCCTGGCTTCCCCCCTTCCTCTCTGGTCAACTTGTTCAGGTTAACTGAATGAACAAAAAAATAGTATTTTAAAGCTGAACAATCACAAAAAAATAGACAATTAAAACCAAAAAAAAATACCAATTAATCGAGATTTTATGCATTAGTTCCCATAATATAAAATACAAAATATAGTCTCCCAAAGTTTAGAAGCTGAATTCAAATAACTTTATTCATCCCTTACAAGTATTATGATTAGATATTCCCATCTGAATACCCATAACTAACCCTGCTTTAGCGAAAATATTTAATTCATCATACCATCACAGAGAAAGAATGACAGAAAATTTCTCTACCGGATGATTAATTGTCTCACCGAAGTTAAAAATTAACGCTTATAAATTGAATTTAAAGGCGTTTTGCGTCAAAAAGAAGCCATTTTATCACCCATAAGCTATTAATCGTTAGATTAAGAACATTTTTTTTTCTAGGACCACATAATAAGCAAGGAGGAAAAAAAGGGAATAATTATTATGTAGATCAAAGTAGGTTTTCTTTTATTCTGACACAAAAAATTAGCTGTACAACTTACCGTTTTTAATGAAAGAATCCTGAGAAACTGTGATAGGATCGGTCATTTTCAGAATTTGTGGCAAATCCATGAAAAATCTTGGAACAGAGTTAAATGCAAATTATGAGAAGTATAGTACTATCATCGAAACTTGCATACAACACAAATTTTAGTCAGGAGATTCCTAAAATACAAAAGATATTAGGATTGATGACAAATAATGACTTTTAACCACCACAGAGCAGATTTTAGGTTAATACAGTTGAAAAAAAAACCGACTCCACTCCTTCAGCAGTCTAAGCCATTACATTTTTTTTTTTAAGGGTGCTTATATTCAAAAGCTGTCTTTTTGATAAAATTACATAAAAAAAACAAGAGCTAAGAGCTCATATGGCACTTGTGACGAGGCGAGAAGAGCTAAGAGCCAAGAGATCATATGGTATGAGCTCTAACAAAATTCTATGAATCAATAGATTGATTTAAAAAGGAAAATAAGAGGCTTGATGCCGGTCAAGATTTAAAATAAGAGCTCTGAGTCACAAAGTCCTTCTAAATATCAAAATTCATTAAGATCCGATCACCCACTCGTAAGTTATAAATACCTAATTTTTTCTAATTTTTCCTCTCCCTTTTGCCCCCCCAGATGCTCGAATCTGGGAAAATGGCTTTATCAAGTCAAATTGTGCAGCTCCCTGACACGCCTACCAATAGCCCTAGCACGTCCAGAAGCACCGAACTCGCCAAATCACTGAACCCCTCCCCCCAACTCCCCCAAAGAGAGCGAATCCAGTACGATTCTGTCAATCACGTATCAAGGACATTTGTTTATTCTATCTACCAAGCTTCATCCCGATTTATACATTCCAAGTGTTTTTCCAAGATTTCCCCCTCCAAATCCCCACAATGTCAAAAGATCTGGTCGGGATTTGAAATAAGAGCTCTGAGACATGAATTCCTTCTAAAAATCAAATTTCATTACGATCTGATCATCTATTCGTAAGATATAAATACTCGAATTTTCATGTTTTCCAAGAATTCCGGTTCCCCCCTCCAACTCCCCCGAATGTCAAAGGATCTGGTCGGAATTTGAAATTAGAACTTTAAAGCACACGATCCTTCTAAATATCAAATTTCATTAAGATCTGGTCACCCTTTCGTAAGTTACAAATACCTCAATTTTCAAAATTACCCCCCCCCCCCCAATTCCACCAAAGAGAGCAGGTCCGGTCCAGTTATGTCAGTCACGTATCTTAGACAGGTTTCTATTCTTCCCATCCAGTTTCATCCTGATCTCACCGCTTTAAGTATTTTCTAAGATTTCCGGTCCCCCCAACTGCCCCCCCCCCCCAATTATGCTTGATCCGGTTGAGATTTAAAATAAGATATCGGAGTTACAAGGTCCTTCTAAATATGAAGCTTCATGAAGATCCGATCACACCTTCGTAAGTTAAAAATATGTCATTTTTCTTATTTTTCAGAATTACTCCCCCCCCCCGCAATTGAGCGGATCCGTTCCAATTATGTAAATTACGTATGCAAGACTTCTGCTTATTTTTCCAACGAAGTTTCATCCCAATCCCTCCAATCTAAGCGTTTCCCATCATTTTAGGTCCCCCCGCCCCAAACTTTCCCCAATGTCACCAGATCCGGTCAGGATTTAAAATAAGAGCTTTGAGACACGATATCCTTCTAAAAATCAAATTTCATGGAGATCCAATCACCCGTTCGTAAGTTAAAAATACCTCATTTTTTTTTATTTTTCGGAATTAACCCCCCCCCCAACTACCCCAAAGAGAGCGGATCCGTTCTGGTTATGTCAATCATGTATCTAGGAATCGTGTTTTTTTCCACCAAGTTTCATCCCGATCCCTCCACTCTAAGTGTTTTCCAATTTTTAGTTTTCTCCCTCCAAACTCCCCCCCCCCCCCAATGTCACCAGATCCGGTCGGGTTTAAAATAAGAGCTCTGAGCCACGATATCCTTCTAAATATCAAATTTCATTGAGATCCGATCACCCGTTCGTAAGTTAAAAATACCTCATTTTTTTATTTTTCAGAAATACCCCCCCCCCCCCCCCCCAACTACCCAAAAGAGAGCAGATCCGTTCCGTTTATGTCAATCATCTATCTAGGACTTGTGTTTATTTTTCCCACCATGTTTCATCCCGATCCCTCCACTCTAAGTGTTTTCCAAGTTTTAGATTTCCCCCTCCCAACTCCCCGCCCCCATCACCAGATCCGGTCGGGATTTAAAATAAGAGCTCTAAGACACAGATATCCCTCTAAACATCAAATTTCATTGAGATCCGATCACCCGTTCGTAAGTTGAAAATACCTCATTTTTCTAATTTTTAAGACTTACTCCCCCCCCAACTACCCCAAAGAGAGCAAATCAGTTCCGATTATGTCAATCATGTATCTGGGACTTGCGCTTATTTTTTCCATCAAGTTTCATCCCGATCCCTCTACTCTAAGTGTTTTCCAAGATTTTAGGTTTCCCCCCTCCAACTCCCCCCAATGTCATCAGACCCAGTCGGGATTTAAAATAAGAGCTCTGAGACACAATATCATTCCAAACATCAAATTTCATTAGATCCAATCACCCGCTCATAAGTTAAAAATACTTCATTTTTTCTATTTCTCCGAATTAACCGGCCCCTACTCCCCCCCAGATAGTCAAATCGGGAAAACGACTATTTCTAATTTAGTCTGGTCCAGTCCCTGATACGCTTGCCAAATTTCATCGTCCTAGCTTACCTGGAAGTGCCTAAAGTAGCAAAACCGGGACTTTAGGTTTTCCCCCTCCAACTCCCCCCAATGTCATCAGATCCGGTGGGGATTTAAAATAAGAGCTTTGAGACACAATATCATTGCAAACATCAAATTTCATTAAGATCCAATTACCTGCTGATAAGTTAAAAATACTTCATTTTTTCTATTTTTTTGCGAATTAACCGGGCCCCCACTCCCCCCCCCAGATGGTCAAATCGGGAAAACGACTATTTCTAATTTAATCTGGTCCAGTCCCTGATACGCTTGCCAAATTTCATCGTCCTAGCTTACCTGGAAGTGCCTAAAGTAGCAAAACCGGGACCGACAGACAGACCAACAGACCGACGGAATTGGCGATTGCTATATGTCACTTGGTTAATACCAAGTGCCATAACTAGTTTTTCTAACTGAAAGTAAGAAGCGACATTAAAACTTAAAACGAACAGAAATTACTCCGTGTATGGAATGGGTTGCCCCCTCCGTAATGCCTCGCTCTTTACGCTAAAGGTTTTAATTGCTTTAAAAAGCAGAATTGTGGCAAAGAGTCAAGTTTTTAATTGTTTTAAAAAGCAGAATTGTGGCAAAGAGTCAAACTTTAGCGTAAAGAGCGAGGGATTGCGGAGGGGATAACCCATTTCATATACGGAGTAATTTCTGTTCGTTTTAAGTTTTAATGTCGCTCCTTACTTTCAGTTAGAAAAACTAGTTTTTTTTTGTGTAATTTCTGAACGTTTTTGAATTAATTCATGTTTGACTTTGGCTCTCCACACATAAATTATTAAAATCAAATTTGCAGAATAATTCCTTTTTTGGCTAAATGGCTTTCTATTAGTTTTGATCAGACGATTTTGAGAAATAAGGGATGGGGAAGGAGGCCTAGTTGCCATGCAATTTTTCGGTTACATAAAAAGGCAACTATAAATTTTAATTTTTAACGAAAGTTTTTATTAGTAAAAAATATACGTAACTTAAGAATTAACTTACGTAACAAACTTTTATATTCTTTAATTTTTATTATATATATGAGGGGGTTTGTACCCTCGTTAATACCTCGTTCTTTACACTAAATCGTAAGTTTTGTCCCAATTCTTTAAGAACGACCCCTGAATCAGAAAGGCCGTAGAATAAATAGTTGAAATTACTAAAAATACTATAGCATAAAGAGCGAGGTATTTATCTCCTCCTAAATACCTCGCTCTTTATGCTAAAGTATTTTTAGAACCCCTAATATGACTATGCGGAACAAAATGGCCATATCAAAATTTTGATTTGTTGACTTTGGAGAAAAAATGAGCTTGGGAGGGGGCCTAGGTACCCTCCAATTTTTTTGGTCACTTAAAAAGGGCACTAGAACTTTTCATTTCCGTTAGAATGAGCCCTCTTGAGACATTTTAGGACCACTTGGTCGATACGATGACCCCTGGGGAAAAGAAAAAAAAACAAACAAATAAACACGCACCCGTGATTTGTCTTCTGGCAAAAAAAAATACGAAATCCCGCATTTTTGTAGATAGGAGCCTGAAAATTTTGCTATAGGGTTCTCTGATACGCCGAATGCGATGGTGTGATTTTCGTTCAGATTCTGCGACTTTTAGGGGGATGTTTTCCCCTATTTTCTAAAATAAGACAAATTTTTTTCAGGCTCGTAACTTTTGATGACGAAGACTAAATTTGATAAAACTTATATATTTAGAATCAGCATGAAAATCTGACTCTTTTTATGTATATTTTAGCATCAAAATTCCGTTTTTTAGAGTTTCGTTTACTATTGAGCCGGGTCGCTCCTTACTACAGTTCGTTACCACGAACTGTTTGACAAGAAACACGTTTTTACTTTTGAAAGTATAGAGCATCATTAAAACTTAAATTGAAAAGAAATTATTCCAAACATGAAAAGGTTTGCCTTCTTTTCAATCCTATTCTGCTTACGCTAAAGTTTGACTTCTTATCAAGATTCTATATGGGCAACTGCTAAAGCACAAGGGCCGCTACATTGGAATATGAAGCTTTTCTAAAGGAATAAAAGACTTTGGCGTAACGAGTGAGGGATTAAGAAGGGGACATCCAACGTCATGTACGAAATAATTTCTGTTCACTTTGAGTGTTGGCGTATCTCCTTACTTTCAGTCGAATTCTATTACTTTTTTTAAATTCGATTTCTAATCATATTTTTAATGGTGGTGGGAAATCCCCTCTTCATGGAAAATTTCCTCCCAAAATCCCCCTGAAAATTCTTCCAGTGAAAAATCCTTCCCCCCGCAGAAATTACTCCCCAAGGATATACCATATATTTACCAGTAATGACTACTGTATGTAAAGAATGGGCGAATAGCACAATTTATGCCCCTTTCCCCAGGAGCTGTGAGGAGGTCATGCAATCCCTAGATGCATCCCTAGGGTCTCGTCCCTGATACGCCAACCGAATTTCATTGTCCTAGCTTAACTGTAAGTGCCCTTGGAAAATACCAATGAAAAAAAACACAAGAAGATGGAATTACAAAATTTATGGAAAGATTGGATGAAATTATCATCAAAGGACATTTAGAAAAAATATACCAAAGGAAAGAACATTTCAATTACTTTTTAAACAGGATACACCAGGCTAATCTTCAAACTTGTCAAACCAGCTCAACCAAAATACCCAGAGCGTTGCTCCATCACTCAGAGAGCATTTACTTTAATTGATTAGGCAAACCCACCACCTGTTGAAGTCCTTCAAATCTACATAGTATAGGCTGGAATATTGAATATGTCCTTCAGGATACATTACCTGCATTAAGTTTGGAGACAAACAATAGCAGCAGATAGGGAGAAATCAGGTAGGTTCCTGCTTAGAACTGGGATGTACCAACTATGTCTATACCCTTCACCCTCTTCTTTACCAAAATTTGATAACTGGATTGGATCCAGTCTGCATTTAAATCTAGACCTATATTATGGCCCTTGCTGTAGCACACTCAGGCCAAGAAGAGTATCTCAACAAAATTAATTGAGCTACAGAGAGCCTGTAGCATCCTGCTAGGCACACTTGCTTATTAGTTTAGTGTTGCTTTTGTTATGTGCTTATATTGTTGTAGCATCCTGCTGAGATTGGTTTCTTATCAGGTTAGTGTTGCTTTTGTTATGTGCTTATGTTGCTATATTTACAGGTGCTTGGGTCTTAATAAAGAGCTAAATCAACTTGAGACTTAGGAACTTTACATGGTGTCAGAAGAGGGATCTTGAACAGCAAAGATGAATGGAGTAACCCCTCCAGCAATAAACTGGGAATCTGAAAATCTTGATGAAGAATGGTCAAAGTTTGAAGAACATGCAAGACTTATGTTTCTAGGCCCTCTCTCTGGTAAATTGGAGAAGATTCAGTGTGCCTATCTACTTATATGGATTGGCAAAAAAGGAAGAGACATCTTTAAAACTTTTGACATTGAAGCAGACGATGCAAATAAAATCGAGTCTTACCTTCTGAAATTTCGTGAGTATGCTGCTCCAAAGAAGAACAAAGTATTTGCCAGATATATCTTCCAGAAACGTGACCAGCGTGATGGAGAGACACTTGAGAAATACATCACAGAACTGAAGTTGCTAGTCAAGCCATGCGAATACCATGATCGAAAAGAGATGACCAGAGACAAAATCGTCTGCAGAATCAGAAATCCAAGAATACGAGAGAAACTTCTATCTGACGGCAACAGCCTAACACTTGAAAGAGCGGTAGAAGTTTGTAGGATCTATGAGACAACCTAAGCACAGCTGAAATCATTTGACAACAATTCCCACCATTCCCCAATCCAACAGGAAGTGGATGTAGTATACCGGAAACAACCGAAAAAAGCAGATGCAAGATCAAGAACAAAAGGCACAGAGTCCTACTTCTGTGGAGGAATCTATGGCCCTAGACACAGCTGTCCTGCCAAAGGGAAAACATGCTCAAAGTGTAGAAAATTAAACCACTTTGCAAAAGTATGCTGCAACAAAGTCGTGAATGCTATCAAAAATGACGAACAGAGCCAAATAGCAGAAACTGCTGAAGAAGGTGAAATACTGCTATATGCTGTACAGCAAGATGGGAGTAAGGATGAGGCGTTTGTTCCACTGAACAATCAGACTACTGTAAGCTTCAAAATTGATACCGGTGCTCAGGCAAACATCATACCAAAACACTATTTTGATTTCCTTGCTCCAAAACCACTCATACAGCCAACAAATCAAAAACTCACCAGTTACTGTGGCTCAACGATCCCAACAGCTGGAACCTGCCTCCTGTCATGCAGCTATAATGGAGCTCCTGAACAGAAACATAGGTTTTTCATAGCTGGAGGAAATTCTGTTCCTATCCTTGGATTCAAGTCTAGCAAAAACATGAACCTGGTGAAACTTGTCCTTAATATAGATGCCTTAGATGACAGCAAGACAACGCCAGATTTGCAGCCACTCCGTGAACAGTATAAAGAGTTGTTCTCTGGCATTGAGAAAATACAAGGCAAGTGCGAGATTCACCTCAGGGAAGGAGTTGTGCCAACAGCATATCCCGCCAGAAAAGTGCCTATTGCAATGTGTGAGAAATTGAAACAAGAGCTGAACAGATTGGAAATCTTGGGGATAATAGAAAAGGTAGAAGAGCCTACGGAATGGGTCAACTCGATGGTGCTAGTTGAAAAGAAGGATGGCGGTGTGAGACTTTGTATTGATCCAGTAGACCGGAAGAAAGCCATCAAGCGCCCTCATTACCCAATCCCGACTTTTGAAGATGCCATTGCTAATTAGTGGAGAAAAATATTTCTCAAAACTTGATGCCACCTCAGGGTACTGGTCGCTTGCGCTCTCAAAATCAGCTTCAGACCTCACGACCTTCAATACAATTTATGGCAGATACTGTTGGAGGAGATATCCCTTTGGGCTGATATCTGCCCAGGACGAGCTCCAGCAGAAGATAAAGAGATATTTCAAGGTTTGAAAGGTCTTAAAATACTTGTCGATGGCCTACTTATCTATGGAGCCACACGAGAAGAGCACAACAGAAGACTTACGGACGTGCTCGAAAGAGCTAGACAGAAGGGGGTGAAATTTAATAGATCAAAGTGCCAGATTGCAGTCCAGTCAGTCCGCTACTTCGGCCACATCATCGACAATGCTGGCATCAAACCAGACCCCGAGAAACTCCGTGCTATCAACGAGATGCTTACTCCAAAATTGAAAGAGGAACTGCAGACTCTCCTTGGAATGCTAAACTTTCTCTCAAGGTATATCCAAACCTGGCAACACAGAACCAACCATTAAGGGATCTGATTAAAGCTAACGAGTTCGAATGGAAAGAGCTCCACACTACATGTCTCAACCAGCTCAAAGAGTCCATAGTAACCAACCTGGCTTTCTTTGACAGCTCCAGCCCAACCCTTGAGCTGGAAGTTGACGCCTCAAAACATGGACTAGGGGCACAAATATCCGCGAATGGCAAAATCTTTGCTTACGCATCAAGATTGCAGAGTAAATACGAACAGAACTACTCACAGCTAGAAACGGAACTCTTTGCCATAGTCTATGGCTGCCGTCATTACCACCACTACCTATACGGAAGGAAAGTACAAGTCATCACAGATCATCGACCACTCGAATCTATACTAATCAAATCCTTCCATACAGCACCACCAAGGATTCAACGCCTGATGATCTACATAGAGCCGTATGACTTGACTTTCAAGTACCGAGCCGGTACGGAAATCCCTGTTGCAGATGCACTCTCAAGATTACATCTTCCAGACATTGATGAAGAATTACACAAAGAGATTGAAATCTTTGTACATTCGTTTGTAAAATCCATACCTGCCATGGGCAGCAGACTGGAGGAGATCAAACAGGAGACTTTGACAGATCACGAACTCCAAGCGCTGAAGAGGGTCATCTTGGAGGGATGGCCTGACAACAAGAGACAATGCCCAAACACCATAGTCCAATACTGGAGTATTTGCCAAGATCTCTCAACACATGATGACCTGATCTTCAAAGGTTCAAGAATTGTCATTCCTACCAGTCTATGAGACAATGTCTTAAAGGGACTACATTCCACTCATTTGGGCACTGAAAAATCCAAGCAAAGAGCCCGAATGATCATTTACAGACCAGGTATCAGAAAAGACATTGAAAGGTTTATCCAAAGATGTGATGCCTGCACTCACACGATGTCGAACAATCAAAAAGAGCCAATGATTCCCATCCCGATCCTGTCACTACCATGGCAGCATGTGGGATGTGATTTGTTTGAATGGAATGGGAAGCAGTATGCAATAACAGTCGACTATTACAGCCGCTATTTTGGGGTGGAGAACCTAACCTCCACCACCACTTCTAATGTGGTCACAAAACTCAAAGGATACTTTGCTCGCCATGGAATACCAGCAATTCTCACTTCTGATAACGGGCCACAGTTCAGTTCCAGCAAATTCAGGCTATTCACAGAAAACTGGGGTATTGAACATCAAACGTCTAGCCCTTATCACCCCACAGCAAACGAGATCGTCGAGAAATGCGTGCAAACCTGTAAGAGAATGTGTAAGAGAATACCTGTAAGAGAATATGAAGCTCTCAAGCTTCATATTTGAGGTGGACATTTTGCTATCTATTGAAAAAAAACAGTTGGTAAAAATAACCAGTCAGTCAGAGTACCTCACCCCCAAGTAAAAAAACTATGGCTAGTAACACCCCTGCAAGTCTGACAGTATTTGTCTGATTTTTGAAAAAGAGGGGAAACAACCTTAAAAAGTCAAGAAATCTCAATGAAGTTTGCACACTCAGATTCAGCATATCAGAGAAGTAGATGCGTCAAGCTTTTATCTACAAAACATGGAATTTTTTTTGTAGAAGAAGGATCATGGATCTAAAAGACTAGCAGAGTACTCATTTGAATGAAAATTAAAGGTTCTAGCACCATTTTTAAGTGACCAAAAAGATTGGAGGGATGTAGGCCCATGCCATTCCCCAAATGACATCAAATGAAAATTTGAGATATTTATTTGATTTGCCATAGTTGACATGTCTAATGACTATGCCTCTGTCCTCTTGGGGTCTCTTTGATCCCCTATGGTCCCTGTGGCAGGAACCAAAATAATCCATGGGGAAATGGTTGTAAGTTATGCAATTTGCCTATTGTTTACATATAGTATATGTTACTTGAAAATATAAAGCATTTTTGGGCAGAAACTTTTCATGAGGATGAAAGTTTCCAGGGAGGATTGTCCAGGACAAACTTTATAAATAAATGGGGAGAGGGGATCCTTTCATGATTTGAAAATTGGTCAGAATTTAAATTAATAAGACATATTTTTCAACTGAAAGTAACAAGCACTAAAATTTTTAATCTAACAAAAATTATTCCATATATGAGGGAGGCTACCTTTTCCTTGCCTCTTGCACTTCATGCAACAGATAGACTTTTTCTTGCCCATAAGAACCTTTCCTGAAATACAAGGGCTGTTGAATTTGAATAAAAAGTTCAAGAGATCTTAAGATTTAAGAAAAATGAGCAAGGGTGAAGGAGGGGCAGTCCCACTCATGCTCAGAATTAATTCTGTTTGTTTAGAATTTTCATATTATGGCTTACATTCAGTTAAAAAAATAGTTTTTATTAAATTAAAATATAGTTTTTAAATAATGTATAGTATTATTTGTCAGTGTTTGTTGTAGTTGTTATTTTCATTGATTTGTATGTGTGTATTATGTATGTACATGCTGTAGACAAAGTTTTAAGGGAAGAACAATGCGGTTTTAGAAAAGGTAGAGGATGTGTCGACCATGTTTTCACTCTTAGGTTAATAATTGAGAAGTCCCTTCGCTGTCAAACACCTTTGGTCCTTAGTTTTATCGATTATGAGCAAGCTTTCGATTCTGTTGATAGAACAGCGTTAACAAAGGTCTTATCGTTATATGGTATACCAGAAAAATACATTAAAGTGATTTGCGCTATGTACGAGAATAATACT
This sequence comes from Artemia franciscana, assembly GCF_032884065.1. Lineage (NCBI taxonomy): Eukaryota > Metazoa > Arthropoda > Branchiopoda > Anostraca > Artemiidae > Artemia > Artemia franciscana. Next base: position 3,987,145 of record NC_088868.1, read on the forward strand.
GCTGCGGTTAAGGTAGGAAATGAGGTTAGCAACTGGTTTTGTATTAAATCAGGAGTTAAGCAGGGTTGTGTTCTATCCCCCTTTATATGGATCATTTTGATGGACTTCGTTTTAAGGAGCACAGGAAAGGCAATTGGAGACCATGGAATCAAATGGGGAGGAAGAACGCTCCTGGACTTAGATTATGCTGATGATTTAAGCATATTAGATGAAAGTGTGAGCAAAATGAATGAATTTTTAGAGGTTTTACGAGTTCAGGGTGCTAAAATAGGCTTGAAAATTAATGTTAAGAAGACTAAGTCACTAAGGTTAGGAATAAGTGAAGATGAACAGGTGACCTTAGGTAACGAAAAGATTGATCAGGTTGGGAGCTTCAGTTACCTTGGTAGTATTATTAGTAAAGATGGTGGTAGCAGTGAAGATGTTAAAAGTAGAATAGCTAAAGCTCAGGGTGTTTTTTCACAGTTAAAAAAAGTTTGGAAGAATAGAAAGATAAGCCTACAAACCAAGATTAGAATATTGGAAGCTACAGTGATGACAGTGGTCAAATATGGCTCTGAAGCATGGACACTCCGAAAAGCAGATGAAAATTTACTAGATGTTTTCCAGAGAAATTGCCTACGGATTGTTCTGGGTACCCGGCTGACTGACCGTATTTCGAACAGTAGGTTGTACGAAAAGTGTGGTTCAATCCTGCTTTCTGGGGCTATAATGAAAGAAAGGTTGAGATGGCTAGGCCACGTTCTACGGATGAAGGATGACAGATTACCGAAGATTGTCCTTTTTGGCCAACCATCTGGGGCTACGCGGAAAGCAGGTCGTCCTTGTCTGGGTTGGGAGGATGTCATAAATAAGGATTTAAAGGAAATGGGAACTTCCTGGGAGGGTGTAAAGAGGGAGGCTTTAAATAGATTAGGTTGGAGGAGGAGCGTGCGTAGCTGTGTTGGCCTCAGGCGGCTTGGTGCTGCAGTGAGTTATTAGTAGTAGTAGTAGTAGTAGTATTGTCATAATTTCTTTTTATTATGTTTAGTGTGACAAGCTTGAAAGCTTACCATATTTGGTATTAATAAATAAATAGGAATAAAGTATCCAGTATGTATGTTAGCATCATCAGGATCCTAAATATCAGCACAGTCACCATTATCATACATTTTCTGGTTAATTGACATCAAAATTGGATTGGCTCACTTATTTCTAATAATTTCAAATTTGACTAAAGTACATTTATGATCAAATTAATTTTAAATAAGCTATATTAAAACATTTGGATAAATAAAATCTAATGTAGGCCACTGTGTGTCTTTTTTTCCTAGGCCTATATGCATTACTATAGGCCTAATGTTTATCTGATTGTTAAGGAATAGAAGTTGTTGAGTCTATGCTTGCAAAGATTTTAGGCATAACTTGGGTACAAGCCTTTACCCTTTTGGTTTTTCATCTTTACAGTTCAGTTGAGTTTGACTTATATTGGACAAAACCTAAGTCCTATAGCAAACAGTATACTTTATGAAACTTGTTTGTTAGCTTCACAAATTGCTTAACACAAATGATTAAAAAATAATACAGATTCAGATTTACTTTTGGTAAAATTCTAGCTAATTGACTTCCTGCTATCTCAGAAAGGGTTTAGGTTAGGAAAATGAAACTTTCAGGGATGGGTCTACACGCTAAAGTATGTCCCGGGAAGGTATTTTAAAGTACCCATCTCCACTCCTCCTCCCTCTAGAGGGCCCTGAAATTTGCCTACATGACAGGACTATACCTATTGAAATTTTGACAAAACAACATTTTACCTTAATTTTCAGTTACTAGTTGCTTTTTCTCTGCCTTTAGTTCTGAATGTGCAATTCCTGTTATTTGAGTAGAATTTTGAGCCAAATCAATGTTCTTTTTCAAAATTTAGGAAAAGTATTTGTATATTTTTAAAACCTTATAAAATGGAAGTGAGCACAGTTATGAATATGAAAGCATTTTTGTTGTACTTCGATTAAGCAGAAGATTTATTTTGCAAGGTTTCACTTTTATAACACACATATTTTTAAAGGTCATCAAAGTTCAGGGCCCTCTAGAGGGAGAAAAAGTAGAGGTAGTTGCTTCAAAATACCTTCACAGGACATAATTTAGTCTGTAGATTCATCCCTGAAAGTTTCATTTTCCTAACCTAAACCCTTTCTGAGATAGCAAGAAGTCAATTAACTAGAATTTTACCTTACTTTTGAGTGTTGTTTTTCTTAACTGTTTATCCAAAAAAGTAGGAATACATCCTTTTTCTAACAAACACACCCCTGATGGTCTGTAATTGAACTAAAATTAGAATAAGCCTAGTGTTGCTCACAAAAATCAAAGTGTTGCAGCAATCATCATATGTATAAGGTGTGCCTGCAACACATTACTCGACTTCAAAATACCTTATAAGGGTCATTGAGGCTCTAGATACATTTCTGAGAATTTTGTGTAGTCTAGCCTACCTTCTTAGAAAGACAAAAGCCTCTTAGATAGAATTTTACCAGTCAAAGGGGTAGAAATAACTGTCTTTATTTGACAGTAAGACAAACTAGAGATGGAAAAAGGCATAAAATATTGCATCCCTACAAAATTGTAGACTTTGGCAATACAGCTTAGTTCAGGGACATCTGACCCTGGATGAAAAGGGGTAGGGTAAGACAACCCGTACTGGAACACTTTGATCATTCTGCCTAATCTGGGACAGAGGGTGCGTTTGTTTACTTGTCCAATGGGATTTTTACTAATCAAGGTTTAACCCCTAAAAGATAGCAACAAATACTTGTCTGGCCACGTGTCACTTAAAACGGCAAGATTAATTGCGAATAATAACAACATTGGTCACGTGTAATTATTGTTTTAATGCTATGTGAAGTTCTGACAAGGAAGAGGCTGGGACTTTGGGCCTGTTTCTAATTTTACAGGCAAATACACCTTCAGCAATTATTCCAGAGCTGGGTAGCCTAATACAATTTGTGTGGCCAGAAGTTTAATTGCAAGATTTCAAATAGTGGTTGTCATTTGCCTTTTTAAGTCTTTCCATTCAAGATGCTTTGGATATTTTTTTTTGTGATAAATTGTCTTAATGCTCTGAAAAGGGAAAACTATTTCAATTGCATAGGATAGGAAAATTTTGGTAGGCTAATTAATTCAAAGTCCTAAATTAGCCAGGGAAGTGTTTTTTTTTTTCACTAAAAAATCACCACGTTCTTTGAACTCCAATTATATAGCCCTGTTTTTTGCCAACTTGATCCAGTTCCTGATTGTCATTTACACTAAATTTCACTTTTTCTGTTACCTATTTATGTTTGCACCAGTTTTACCATTGGGTAAAACTGGTACAAACAGTATTACTGGCTTTCATATAAAGTGAATATACCACTTGATGCCTTTTTTAATGCTGTTTTCAAATATAATAATCGCATCTACCGCAAGTTCAGATTTAAGCACTTTTTGACCTCTTAAAAATGACCTATATATGGGGTCATTACAAATCTGTAATAGTTTAGAAACAAATTTGGGCTATATATTTGCACATCAGGGGGTGGGGGTAAAGTGTAGCATATATTAAATATGTAAACTAACCATTGCTTGAATTTTTTTATGTGTGTGCTGTTGCACTGGTGATTTCTCTTTTCATTAAAATTTGATGTGCATAAACACATTAAAAAAAAACAGCAATGGTTAGTTTACGTATATAATATATGCTATGCTTTACCCCCACCCCCCTGATGTGCAAACATATAGCCCAAATTTGTTACTAAACTATTACAGATTTGTAATGACTCCATTTATAGGTCATTTTTAAGAGGTCAAGAGGTGAAAGTGCTTAAATCTGAATTTGCAGTAGAAGCAATTATTATATTTGTAAAGAGCATAAAAGAAGGCATCAAGTGGTATATTCACTTTATATGAAAGCCAGTAATACTGTTTGCACCAGTTTTACCCTTGTTTCTTGTTAATATTACTAAGGGGTCATAGTTAAGCACTAGAGAAGTCATTGTTAAATAACATGTGCTTCTTTGGTTATATAATGCTTGATGTGGTATAAGCCAAGAGAAGGACCTGTAGACCTATAGAAGAAAACCTGTTAAAAAAAGATGATTCTTTGTAATTTACATAATAATTACAGCTTTCTATATGCAGCCCTGCTCTACTTTAGCCCCAACCCTCCTAATATGGAAATCTATAGCTGAAATTACATATTTTCTATTGATTCTGCCAATCTATCCCTCAACCCTAGTACCTGTTAATTGAGGCAACTGTGGCAAAACAAGAACTAGAAAAACAGGTCTTTACAAATATAATAATTGCTTATTTTGCTAGTTCAAGTTTAAGCACTTTTTGACCTTACTTAACCTAACAAATTTTGGCAGTGAAAAACATACATTATTTTGTCAAAAATGACCAAAAACACGTACCTTAATTGAAAATTTGGCATCAAAGAAGAAGAAATACAGCATAATATTGTAAAATTTATTAATCCAACTTAATTGTGGAAAATCAGTGCTCATAGATTATACAACATGTAAAAAATGGATTAATAATGAAACAGTAAGTTTGAGACCAATGTTTTTAAGCTTTCTTATACCCAAAAACTATTTGAGTATACTTTGGTCATTTTCAAGAGCTCAAAAACTTGTACTTGAAGCACTTATTATGTTTGTAAAAAATATAAAAAGGCATCAAGGAGTATGTTCACTTTATTTGTAAATCAAACATATGAACAACAAAAAATTTACCAATTATTAGTATAGCTGCACAATTTTCCCCTGGGTATGTAGGCTTAGTGGAAGGTCACTTATACCTGATCATGTCCCTACTGTTTTTACTTGGTTGAAAAAAAAATCCAAAGAAAGTTCATATTGAAAAGGAAAGAGATCAAAAGTGAGATTGAATTTGTCATAGCTTGGAGGTTTGTCCCTTCAGTCTGTTTAAAGCAAACAGATTCATAATTGAAGCTTTGTTCATTTCAATCTTAGGGATGATCTACATTTGTTACACTTAATTAAATGGTTGTAAAGGGATACTTTTATTTATTTGTCTTGTTTGTTTTCTACATAATTTTTTAAATCTTTAAATTGATATACATTTCTTACAAATTGATTAGTCATATCATAGTTCCACTTGCAAGTTTTGACCTACTTTGTAACCCTGGTCTCAAAATTGCATATAAATTTATTGAAGCTAGGAAACATAGAATTCCTCTCTGTTTAAAAGAAAATGGATAGACATAGGTAGGTTTTAATACACTAAAGTCCTAGGGCCATGGAAATTAAAACAAAAAAATGAAGATTAACTTTAAAATTCTGGACATGACATAAATATAACATTCACAAAGAAAAACCATTCACAAAATTTTACTTTTGTGCTCAGTTGCCAACCTGAGCAATTGCCCTAAATTTTTAAACGTTGCAAAACATTCACCAGCCAATTTTTATGACCTACACTGTTGTCTGTACATCAAAAATTCATTGAAAAGGAAGGACCACGTTACTGGCATTTCTTCCTTTGTACTTATATTAAATGGGTTTAAAAGAAAGCTCCTATGGCTAAGTCAGAAGCCTAGTAAAGAACCAGGTAATCCTTTAGACAGGAAGTGCAATAGGAAGCTAGTGGCCAGTCATCCTATGCTTTTGCATGCCCTTCCTGCTTACTGACCCCAGAATTCTCTAGGTAACCTGTTAAGTTTGGGCCAATTCTGGCTAAACTTACAGAGTTACATCACTGACCTTCATCCCAAACCAAATAAACTGCTAATGCCAGAAATTAAACCTGTGCCCTTTGGATAAAGGATTCTCAACCTAGAGTGCCAGCCACTTAGGAAGGAACACAAATGTCACCAGAGAACAAAAATTATTTGGAAAAAAGAAAATATTGAAAAAAAAAACAACTCAAGTCATAGTTGCTCATTGCTGTCCCACAAGCAATATGTATTTCATTAAGACAAATAAATTTTTAAACAGGTATCAACAAAACTCCATCAGGGATTGTATTTGTACAAGTACAGGATTGTACTTGTTTTCCACAAGCCCATTTGAGAAAAATCATTTGTAACAACAATATACCCATGGTTGGCTCAGAATCTCTCTAAAATGCTTTAAACAGAAGGAATTTTAAAAACAATTATACTCATCAGCAAGAAAAATATTAACATAACTCTCTACACTTGGCACTTTTTAAGACAATTTTTAGCAAAGCAAATGCAAAACTTTAATGGTGTCCTATGTCATCTAAAAAAAAAAAACATTAAAATGTGTCAAATGAATTTTGAGGTAAGATGCCTCAAATACTTTCAGTTGAATCTGTGAAATGAAGGGCCAGGTATTCCTTTACATTTTATGCAATATATAAAAAGAAAAACAATTCAAATTTTTTCACAAAAGAAGAAGCTTGATGTAAAAAAATAAATGTATTTTTAACAGAAAGCAACTGACATCAATGAAATCAAATAAAACAAAAATTCATGGGGAATAAATAATATAAGCCATATATTTAACCTATAATGAGGTGGCATAAAAGATTATTTCTAGAATTAGAAAAAAAAACCAGTGCTATGGCTTAAAGTTCTGCTCAATCAACAGGAGTTGTCTAAGGCCAGAATAATTAAGAACTAAGGCCAAAGAAAAAGAAACTGATAACCAAAAAATAAGGCACCCAAAAATTTCAGGACCCTTTAGAGGGAAAAGAAGTAGAAGTAGGTACTTCAAAATACCTTCCTGGGACATACTTTAGCCTGTAGACACATCCCTGAAAGTTTCATTTTCCTAACCTAACCTCTTTCAAAGATAGCCAAAAGTTGCTAAAGTAAAATTTTACCCCTACTTTATCTTAAAAATCCAGTTTAAATAGCAATCTCAACAAATATAGACTATATAAAAGGCTATAGGTATTGGCCTAATCATTCTAAATTTTTTTCAACTAAAAATTATAGGATAGTTAAGAAACTAGGCCTGTTTGATATAGTAACATTTGAATAACTCACCAAAGTGATAGCTGCCTCCCTAAGAACCAACCTTTTTAATAACAAAAAAAACTTTTTTCTGACTCCTTATGAAGCTTAGCCTACGCAAGACAGGCCTAAAACACCAAAAACCCTTTAGATACCAAGGAATATGCATAAGATAACTTACAGGTCACTGAAACAAACGCACCCAAAATCTTTGATTGGATTACAACATCTCCAATACTGGGACAAAAGACTTTAAACTTTGACACCCAATCTATACATTTATCTGGGTTGCTTCCAAAATACCTGTTGTCTTTTATCCCAGTATTGGACATACATTGCATCTCTTAATTTCCGACTTGCTTGAATCAAATTAAAGTTGCGTTCGAATCGACTCGAAAAAGTCAACTTAAAAGTTGACTTTTTTCTCTGCTGCCGTTTTATTTAGTAAAAAGTTGACCTAGAAAGTCAACACAGAATTGCGAATCGAACGCTTCAATGGCGAAAAATTTAGAAATATGAAATTGTTTAGTCTAAAGAAAAGACAAGGAAATTGTTAATAGGCCTAGTGGAAATAATCTTAGCTTTTCAGTGACCTGTAAGTAATCTTATGCATATTCCTTAGGATTTAAAGGGTTTTTGGTGTTCTAGGCCTATCTTGCATAGGCCAAGCTTAATAAGAAATGAAAAGAAAAATTTTATGTTGTTAAAAACGTTGATTCTCAGGAAGGCAGCTATCACATTGGTGAGTTATTCTAATATTACCAAATCTAACAAGCTTAGTTTATAAACCAACCTATAATTTTTAGTTGAAAAAATTAAAAATTATATGTTGGTTTGTAACTTTATATTATAGGTTAGTTAAAAACTAAAAATTATTGGCTTCTTTTCCCAGTAAAATTGGTGCAAACAGTATTACTGGCTTTCAAATAAAGTGGATATACCACTCCATGCCCTTTTTTATCCTCTTTATAAATATAATAATTGCTTCTACCACAAATTCAGATTTAAGCACTTTTTGACCTCTTAAAAATGACCTATATGTGGGGTCATTACAAATCTGTAATAGCTTAGAAACAAATTTAGGATATATATGTGTACGTCAGGGGGTGGGGGGTAAAGCATAGCATATATTAAATACGTAAACTAACCATTGGTGTATTTTTTTTTATGTTTGTGCTGTTGCACTGGTGATTTCTCTTCTCATTAAAATTCAATGTGCACAAACACATAAAAAAAAATATGGCAAAGATTAGTTTACTTATTTAATATATGCTATGCTTTACCCCACCCCCCCCCCCCCTGATGTGCAAATATATAGCCCAAATTTGTTTCTAATCTATTACGGATTTTTTATACCCCATATTTAGGTCATTTTTAAGAGGCCAAAAAATGTTCAAAGCTGAATTTGCAGTAAAAGTGATTATTATATATGTAAACAGCATTAAAACAGGCATCAAGTGGTATATTCACTTTATATGAAAGCCAGTAATACTGTTTGCACCAATTTTACCCTTTTCCCTAGTTATATAGTCTGTATTCATTGAGATTGCTGTTTAAACTAGATTTTTAACATAAAGTAGGGGCAAAATTTTACTTTGGCTACTTTTGACTATCTTTGAAAGAGGTTAGGTTAGGAAAATGAAACTTTCAGGGATGTGTCTGCAGGCTGAAGTATGTCCCAGGAAAGTATTTTGAAGTACCTACCTCCATTTCTTTTCCCTCTAAATGGTCCTGAAATTTTGGGTTATCAGTTTCTTTTTCTCTGGCTTTAGTTCTGAAAAGACAATTCCTGTTGATTTGCCATACTGTTGTTGCCATAACACTGGGTTTTCTAAATTTAGAAATAATCTTTTATGCCACCTCACTATAGATTAAATATTTGGCAGATATTATTTATTCTCCATGAATTTTTTTTTTATTGGATTTCATATGATGTCAGTTGCTTTCTGTTAAACATACATTTATTTTTAAAAATCAAGCTTCTTTTGAGAAAAAATTTGAATGATTTTTCTCTGAAAAATATCACTGAAATATAAAGTGATATAAAATATGAGAAATATATGAGTGATATAAATATCACTGAAATTTTCTCTGAAATATCACTGAAAAGGGATAGGTTAGGAAAATGAAACTTTAAGGGATGGGTCTACAGGCTAAAGTATGTCCTGGGAAGGTATTTCAAAGTACATATCTCTACTCATTCTTGCTCTAGAGGGCCCTGACCCTTGATGACCTTCAAAAATAGGCTATCTGTGTTATAAAAGTGAAACCTTACAAAATAGATCTTCTGCTGAAATGAAGTACAACAAAGTTGTTCTCAGCTTAACAACTTTGCTCAATCCCAATTTATAAGGTTTTAAAGATATGAAAAAACATTTCCTAAATTTTGAAAAAAAAAAAAAAAATGTTGATATGGCTCAGAATTCTACTCAAATAAAAGGAATTGAATTTTCAGAACTAAAGGCAGAGAAAAAGCAAATGGTACCTGAAAATTAAGGTAAAATGTTGTTTTGTCAAAATTTCCATAGGTATAGACCTGTCATGGAGTCAAATTTTAGGGCTCTCTAGAGGGAGAAGAAGTGGAGGTGGGTACTTTAATATACCTTCCCAGGATATACTTTAGCCTATAGACCCATCCCTGAAAGTTTCATTTTCCTAACCTAACTTCTTTCTGAGATAGCAAGAAGTAACTCAACTAGAATTTTACCTTTTATCTGTCTGGTAAAAAACATCCTTCAAATTTTAGATATGCTCTAATTATACAGGGGCAAAAAAATTGCTTTTTAAAATTGCCATTATGAGGTAAGATATTAGCTAAAATGCCTGTATAAAGCAAACTAGCCTACCTAGGGAGTCAAAACACTTGAATTTGCTTGCTGCTTCTTCAACAGTGGCAAAAGGTCTGACAATGAGTAAAGTATGGAATTTAAGTCAGAAACGCCTTTTATGCTTTTTCTATTCTCGCCAAAATAAAACACAAATCCCATGTTGACTTGCACAAAAACCTCAAGATAAGTTGTAGTAATTGGTCCTTTAGCCTGATGTAGCTGCTATTTGCTGCTATGAGTGCATAGTTTATAATGGGAGCTTAAAATTGTCTTGGCAAGCTGCATGGTTGAGTATACAACCCTCTAGGCTATACTCTCTTTCTTTATGTGCATATTATTGTTTAAAAATGATCAAGCTTCACATTAATCTCCTTTCATGACCTATAGTTGAAATTTGCTAGGGAAATATTTATTCCACTAAAAACTCACCACCTATTTTTGAACTTCAATTATACAGCCCTGTTTTTTTTTTAACCCCCTTAAGCCTGTATCCAGTTTCTGACAGCCATTTAAATTTCATTTTGTCTGTTGCTCATTTCTTGTAATATTACTGAGGGGTCACAGATAAGCACTAGAGTCCTCATTGATAAATAATATGTGCTTGTATATATATAGCTTGTTGCTACTTATTTTTCTCTGGGAATACAATGTTTGATGTGGCATAAACCAAAGAAAGGACCTGTAGGCCTAGAGAAAAATATGTTAAGAAAACCGATTTTTATAATTACACAATAATTATAGCTTACATAATTTTACATGCAGTCCTGCTCTACTTTACCCCCAATCCTCCTAATATAGAAATATATAGCTGAAGTTACATGTTACCTGTTGATTCTGCCAATCTATCCCTCAACCTTTAACTCCCTGTTAATTGAAGCAATTGCAACAAAGCAAGAATGGCGGAAAAAGTAACAGGTGACAGAATACATTGGAACTACATAATTTTGGCTATATATTTACACATTAGGCAGGTTGGAGGTAAATTATAGTATAAAGATGCATGTTTTTCCCTTTGGTATGTAGGCTAAGTAGAAGATCACTTGTACCTGATGCTGTCCCTGTTGTTTTTAATTGGATTGGAAACATCCAAAGAAAGTTTCCTTTGAAAAGGAAAGGTGAGATTGCCCAAAAGTGAGATTGAATTTGTCAAAGCTTGGAGGTTTGCCCCTTCAGTCTGTTTAAAGGAAAATGGATTCATAATTGAAGCTTTGTTCATTTCAATCTTAAGGGTGACCAATATTTGTGACAATTCATTAAATGGTTGTAAAGGGATACTTTTGTTTATTCATTAGTCTTCTTTGTTTTCTAACAGTTTTTTTTTAATCTTTAAATTGATATCCATTTCTTACAAATTTTTATTGATACCAGAGGTCCATTTGCAAGTTTTCACCTACTGTGTAATCCCTGGTCTCACAATTACATTTAAATTTACTGAAGCTAGGACACACAGAACTCCTATCTATTTAAAGAAAATCAATGGATATAAGTAGGTTTTATTGTATTTAAGCCCTAGGGCCATGGCAATTAAAAACAAAATAAAGGAGATTAACTTTAAAATACTTGACATTAAATAAGCATAATAGCCACAAAGAAAAACAAATAACAAAATTATACTTCTGTGTTCAGTTGCCAACCTGAGCAACTGTCATAAATGTTTAAATCTTGCAGAACATTCACCCCCATTACATTCACAAGCTATCTCTCATGACCCACAAATTTGTCCATACATCCACATTTCAGGGAAATGGAAGGACCATCACACTGGTATTCTTCATTTCTACTTATATTTAATGGGTTTGAAAGAAAGTTTCCATGGCTAAGTCAGTAGGCCAGTAAAGGACCTGGTGGTCCTTTAGCCAGGTAGTGCAATAGGAAGCTAAGGACCAGCCAGCCTATTCTCTTGCATGCCCTTCCTCCTTACTGTCCCTAGATTTCCACCTGTACTCATTTAAAGTTGGGCCAATTCTAGCTGAGGTTACGTTATATCACCAACCCCTATCCAAAACCAAATAAACTGGCAATGCCAGGAATTAAACCTATACACCTTGGACAAAGCGTTCCAACCCAAAGTGCCTACCACTTAGCAAGGAACACAAATTTGACCAGAGAACAATAATTATTTGAAAAAAATTGCTATAGTTGTCCCACTACTGTCCTATAAATGCTATAGGCCCATTTTATTTACACAAATCAATTTAAGACAGGTATCAACAAAACTCCATCAGGGATTGTTTTTGCTTAAAATACAATCAAGCTATGTGAATGCTCAGCTTTGTGATATTCTAGTCTTGAAATAATAAAAAAAGAGAAAATTTATATTTTCTATTTATTTTTCACCAACTCATTTGAGCAAAATCATTTGTGACAGCCAAATGCCCATGGTTGGCTTAAAACCTCTCTAAATGCTCTGAAACAGCAGGAATTAAAAAAAAATATACTAATCAGCATTAAACTGTCCCTTAAATTTGAACACATGTATTTAATTTGAAAATGATGCTACTGCTAGTCAGGTTACTGTGCTGTTCCCACTGGCTCTACTGCAGTTAAAAATGGGCAGTTACCATGCAGTAACTGCACTTACTGAAAAACCATCAGCTGGAACACACCCAAAAGCAATTATATCTGTATATTATATCAATTATATATCTTATATTATATTATTATATTATATATATATATATACATAAGCAATTATATCAATTATATCTGTAAAGAACATACAAAAAGGCATCAAGTAGTATATTCACTTTATTTTTAAGTCAAAATATGAAAAAAACAAAAAATTTACTCCCAACCCGCCTAATTTGCTAATATATAGCCCAAATTTTAAATTTTAAATGTATTTTGCCACCTTTTAGCCAACTTATTTTTCCAGTTCTTGTTTTGCCACAGTTGCTTCAATTATCAGGTACTATGGTTGAGGTATAGATTGGCAGAATCAATAGGAAATATGCAATTTCAGCCTTAGATTTCCATATTAGGAGGGTTGGTGCTAAAGTAAAGCAGAGCTGCATACTTCTCTAGTGCTTAAGTATGACCCCTTAGCAATATTGACAAGAAATGAGTAACAGAAAAAATTCAATTTGGACTAAATGGCAATCAGGAACTGTATACAGGCTAAAGGGGGCCAAAAACAGGGCTGTATAATTGGAGTTCAAAGAACTCCAATTATACAGTGATTAAAAAAAAAACACTGTATATAAGTGATTTTTTAGTCAACTAAACCCTTCCCTTGCTAATTTAGGACTTTAAATTGATTAGCCTACTGGAATTTACCTATCCTATGCAATTGAAATATTTTACCTTTCCAGAGCATTAAGACAATCCATCACAATAAAAAAAAAAAAATATCCAAGGCATCTTGAATGGAATGAGTAAAAGAAGACAAATGAAAATCACAATTTGCAATCTAACAATTAAACTTCTGACCACACAAATTGTATTAGGATACCCAGCTCTGAAATAATTGCTCAAGTAACTTTGCAGTAACTTTAACTAATATTTCAATAACTTTATAAGTTTTTTCTTATCCATTTTATTATCTACCTATCCCCCCACCCAGTAAAAGATAAAACCCACCCACCCACACAAGAAAAAAGCCAGTTTTAACAAGGATAATAACATAGTTTCTAAGTCTATTTTAGTGCAACCTACCCAACAACAAAAAATCTGGCTCAATAACTCACCACACTGGTACACAAAAGTGGTGCCTTCATCCTGGATCCATCTGAACACATACTCCATGATTACCTATAATTGAAACTTTTGCCCTCTTTCCGAGTTAACTTGAGACGAACGTACAAAATATAAAAGTTGTTAAAAGTCAACTTTTCATTAACTTTCAGTCAACTTTTACAAATCGAACGCTAAAAGTTAACTCGGAATCACAAATAAAACGTCAGAATGCTGGTTTCAGTCAACTTGGAATGTGATTCGAACGCAACTTAAGTAGAAGAAAAACAAACCAAAGGCAATTCAAAGGGTGCGTTTCTTTACTTGTCCGATTATTAATCTGATTAATCCAAGCGTTTCTTTAGACACATATGACGTCAGAGGTTAGTCGGATTATCCCCACAAACGCTCAAGATTACTTGTCCGTGGGCTGGCAAACCCCCAAATAAAAAGATTATTTGAGGATTGTGACGTCAATGCTATATATTTTTTTAAATGGATAAACATGTGAAATCGTTAAGTCTAGAGAAAAGACAAGGAAACTGTAAATAATAGAAATAATCTTAGCTTTTCAGTGACCTGTAAGTAATATTATGCATATTCCTTAGTATCTAAAGGGTTTTTGGTGTTCTAGGCCTGTCTTGCATAGGCTAAGCTTCATAAGGAGTCAGAAGAAAAGTTTTTTTGTTATTAAAAAGGTTGATTCTTAGGGAGGCAGCTATCACATTGGTGAGTTAGTCAAATGTTATTATATCAAACAGGCCTAGTTTGTAAACCATCCTATAATTTTTAGTTGAAAAAAATTTAGAATGATTAGGCCAATACCTATAGCCTTTTATAGTCTATATTTGTTGAGATTGCTATTTAATCTGGATTTTTAAGATAAAGTAGGGGTAAAATTTTACTTTAGCTACTTTTGGCTATCTTTGAAAGAGGTTAGGCTAGGAAAATGAAACTTTCAGGGATGTGTCTACAGGCTAAAGTATGTCCCAGGAAGGTATTTTGAAGTACCTACTTCTACTTCTTTTCCCTCTAAAGGGTCCTGAAATTTTTGGGTGCCTTATTTTTTGGTTATCAGTTTCTTTTTCCCTGGCCTTAGTTCTTAAATATTCTGGCCTTAGACAACTCCTGTTGATTGAGCAGAACTTTAAGCCATAACACTGTTTTTTTTCTAATTCTAGAAATAATCTTTTATGCCACCTCATTGTAGGTTAAATATATGGCTTATATTATTTATTCCCCATGAATTTTTGTTTTATTTGATTTCATTGATGTCAGTTGCTTTCTGTTAAAAATACATATATTTTTTTAAATCAAGCTTCTTCTTTTGTAAAAAAATTTGAACTGTTTCTTTTTATATATTGTATAAAATGTAAAGGAATACCTGGCCCTTCATTTCACAATTCAACTGAAAGTATTTGAGGCATCTTACATCAAAATTCATTTGACACATTTTAATGGTTTTTTTTTAGATGACATAGGTCACCATTAAGGTTTTGCATTTACTTTGCTAAAAATTGTCTTAAAAAGTGCCAAGTTTAGAGAGTTATGTTAATATTTTTCTTGCTGATGAGTATAATTGTTTTTAAAATTCCTTCTGTTTAAAGCATTTTAGAGAGATTCTGAGCCAACCATGGGTATATTGTTGTTACAAATGATTTTTCTCAAATGGGCTTGTGGAAAACAAGTAGAACATATAATTTCACTTTTTTATTATTTCAAGACCAGAATATCACAAAACTAAGCATTAATATTGCTGATTGTACCTTAAGTAAATACAATCCCTGATGGAGTTTTGTTGATACCTGTTTAAAAATTTATTTGTCTTAATGAAATACATATTGTTTGTGGGACAGCAATGAGCAACTATGACTTGAGTTGTTTTTTTTTTTTCAATATTTTCTTTTTTCCAAATAATTTTTGTTCTCTGGTGACATTTGTGTTCCTTCCTAAGTGGCTGGCACTCTAGGTTGAGAATCCTTTATCCAAAGGGCACAGGTTTAATTTCTGGCATTAGCAGTTTATTTGGTTTGGGATGAAGGTCAGTGATGTAACTCTGTAAGTTCAGCCAGAATTGGCCCAAACTTAACAGGTTACCTAGAGAAATCTGGGGTCAGTAAGCAGGAAGGACATGCAAAAGCATAGGATGACTGGCCCCTAGCTTCCTATTGCACTTCCTGTCTAAAGGATTACCTGGTCCTTTACTAGGCTTCTGAGTTAGCCATAGGAGCTTTCTTTTAAACCCATTAAATATAAGTACAAAGGAAGAAATGCCAGTAAGGTGGTCCTTCCTTTTCAATGAATTTTTGATGTACAGACAACAGTGTAGGTCATAAGAATTGGCTGGTGAATGTTTTGCAAGGTTTAAAAATTTAGGGCAATTGCTCAGGTTGAAAACTGAGCACAAAAGTAAAATTTTGTGAATGGTTTTTCTTTGTGAATGTTATATTTATGTCATGTCCAGAATTTTAAAGTTAATCTTCATTCTTTTGTTTTAATTTCCATGGCTCTAGGACTTTAGTGTATAAAAACCTACTTATGTCCATCCATTTTCTTTTAAACAGAGAGGAGTTCTATGTTTCCTAGCTTCAATAAATTTATATGCAATTTTGAGACCAGGGTTACAAAGTAGGTCAAAACTTGCAAGTGGAACTATGATATGACTAATTAATTTGTAAGATATGTATATCAATTTAAAGATTTAAAAAATTATGTAGAAAACAAACAAGACAAATAAATAAAAGTATCCCTTTACAACCATTTAATTAAGTGTAACAAATGTAGATCATCCCTAAGATTGAAATGAACAAAGCTTCAATTATGAATCTGTTTTCTTTAAACAGACTGAAGGGGCAAACCTCCAAGCTATGACAAATTCAATCTCACTTTTGATCTCTTTCCTTTTCAATAGGAACTTTCTTTGTATTTTTTTCAACCAAGTAAAAACAGTAGGGACATGATCAGGTATAAGTGACCTTCCACTAAGCCTACACACCCAGGGGAAAAATGTGCAGCTACACTAATAATTGGTAATTTTTTTGTTGTTCATATGTTTGATTTACAAATAAAGTGAACATACTCCTTGATGCCTTTTTATGCTTTTTACATACATAATAAGTGCTTCAAGTACAAGTTTTTGAGCTCTTGAAAATGACCAAAGTATACTCAAATAGTTTTTGGGTATAAAAAAGCTTAAAACATTGGTCTCAAACTTACTGTTTCATTATTAATCCATTTTTACATGTTGTATAATCTATGAGCACTGATTTTCCACAATTAAGTTGGATTAATAAATTTTACAATATTATGCTGTATTTCTTCTTCTTTGATGCCAAATTTTCAATTAAGGTATGTGTTTTTGGTCATTTTTGACAAAATAATGTATGTTTTTCACTGCCAAAATTTGTTAGATTAAGTAAGGTCAAAAAGTGCTTAAACTTGAACTAGCAAAATAAGCAATTATTATATTTGTAAAGAACATACAAAAAGGCATCAAGTGGTATATTCACTTTATTTGTAAATCAAAATATGAACAACAAGAAATTCACCCCTAACATGCCTAATTTGCAAATATATAGCCCAAATTATATATTTCCAATGTTTTCTGCCACCTTTTACTTGTTTTTCCAGTTCTTATTTTGCCACAGTTGCCTCAATTAACAGGTACTAGGGTTGAGGGATAGATTGGCAGAATCAATAGAAAATATGTAATTTCAGCTTCCATATTAGAAGGGTTGGGGCTAAAGTAGAGCAGGGCTGCATGTAGAAAGCTATAATTATTATGTAAATTACAAAGAATCATCTTTTTTTAACAGGTTTTCTTCTATAGGTCTACAAGTCCTTCTCTTGGCTTATACCACATCAAGCATTATATAACCAGAGAAGAATAAGTAGCAAAAAGCTATATATACATAAGCACATGTTATTTAACAATGACTTCTCTAGTGCTTAACTCTGACCCCTTAGTAATATTAACAAGAAATGAGGGTAAAACTGGTGCAAACAGTATTACTGGCTTTCATATAAAGTGAATGTACCACTTGATGCCTTTTTTATGCTCTTTACAAATATAATAATTGCTTCTACTGCAAATTCAGATTTAAGCACTTTTTCACCTCTTGACCTCTTCAAAATGACCTATAAATGGGGTCATTACAAATCTGTAATAGTTTAGAAACAAATTTGGGCTATATATTTGCACATCGGGGGTGGGGGTATAGCATAGCATATATTACTACTACTACTACTACTACTAATAACTCACTGCAGCACCAAGCCGCCTGAGGCCAACACAGCTACGCACGCTCCTCCTCCAACCTAATCTATTTAAAGCCTCCCTCTTTACACCCTCCCAGGAAGTTCCCATTTCCTTTAAATCCTTATTTATGACATCCTCCCAACCCAGACAAGGACGACCTGCTTTCCGTGTAGCCCCAGACGGTTGGCCAAAAAGGACAATCTTCGGTAATCTGTCATCCTTCATCCGTAGAACGTGGCCTAGCCATCTCAACCTTTCTTTCATTATAGCCCCAGAAAGTGGGATTGAACCACACTTTTCGTACAACCTACTGTTTGAAATACGGTCAGTCAGCCGGGTACCCAGAACAATCCGTAGGCAATTTCTCTGGAAAACATCTAGTAAATTTTCATCTGCTTTTCGGAGTGTCCATGCTTCAGAGCCATATTTGACCACTGTCATCACTGTAGCTTCCAATATTCTAATCTTGGTTTGTAGGCTTATCTTTCTATTCTTCCAAACTTTTTTTAACTGTGAAAAAACACCCTGAGCTTTAGCTATTCTACTTTTAACATCTTCACTGCTCCCACCATCTTTACTAATAATACTACCAAGGTAACTGAAGCTCCCAACCTGATCAATCTTTTCGTTACCTAAGGTCACCTGTTCATCTTCACTTATTCCTAACCTTAGTGACTTAGTCTTCTTAACATTAATTTTCAAGCCTATTTTAGCACCCTGAACTCGTAAAACCTCTAAAAATTCATTCATTTTGCTCACACTTTCATCTAATATGCTTAAATCATCAGCATAATCTAAGTCCAGGAGCGTTCTTCCTCCCCATTTGATTCCATGGTCTCCAATTGCCTTTCCTGTGCTCCTTAAGACGAAGTCCATCAAAATGATCCATATAAAGGGGGATAGAACACAACCCTGCTTAACTCCTGATTTAATACAAAACCAGTTGCTAACCTCATTTCCTACCTTAACCGCAGCAGTATTATTCTCGTACATAGCGCAAATCACTTTAATGTATTTTTCTGGTATACCATATAACGATAAGACCTTTGTTAACGCTGTTCTATCAACAGAATCGAAAGCTTGCTCATAATCGATAAAACTAAGGACCAAAGGTGTTTGACAACGAAGGGACTTCTCAATTATTAACCTAAGAGTGAAAACATGGTCAACACATCCTCTACCTTTTCTAAAACCGCATTGTTCTTCCATTAAAACTTTGTCTACAGCATGTCTCAGTCTAAAAAGTATCATATTACTCAGTAATTTGCTACCTACAGAGACCAGACTAATGCCTCGATAATTCCGACATTCACTCTTGTCACCTTTCTTATACAGTGGTTTAATTAAGGTTTTCCTAAAATCATTGGGTACTTCCCCTTTTTCAAAAATCATGTTCATAATCTTCAGTAGCTTATTCCTAACTTCAGAGCCACCATATTTAAGGAACTCATTAATCATACTATCAGCACCTGGGGCCTTATTATTTTTTAATCCTTCTAGTACTGTCGCTAATTCTTCCTCACTAAACAAATCTTCCTTCACATCCAAGGTATCACAAACTTTTTCATTTTCATCTATATCTTTTCCTGCAACTGTATCTCGGTTTAGCTCATTCTCAAAATGTTCCACCCATCTTTCTTTAACTTTTTCCTTATCACTAATTGTGACCCCATTTCTATCTTTAACTGGGACTAGTCCGGATCGGCTACTCCCTTTCAATTTATTAACATGCCAGTATAATATTTTACTATTATGCCGTCTAGCCGCATCTTCCAGATCCTCAGCAATTTTATCCATTGCCTCCATTTCACATCTCCTTAGTTCATATTTTAATGCTTTCTCCACTTTCTTTACATTCCCTTTGTTTTCATACGACCTATCGCTCAGATAATTCTTATACAAACCCCTTCTACTCTCTATTAAACCTAAAGCTTTTTCACTAATATTCCTAGTTGCTGTCTTAGCACTCTTCCCTAGGACACCATCAGCAACTTCACAAATTGTTTTTCTGAAATTATTCCATCCATCTTCCACATTGTCAAATTTTAAACCCTCAAGTTTAGTACTCAACTGTTCCTGGAATTTTTTTCTCAAATTTTCATCCTGAAGTCTACCAACATCATAACTTCCCGGGAGGGAGTTACTCTTCCAAAATTTCAGCTTTAAATTAACCTTAGACACTACTAGATGGTGATCTTTACTTTTAACATCAATAATGGCACTCCTATACACCCTAGTATCTTGTATTGATCCTGCTAGTCTTCTGTTTACAATAACATAATCAATAAGGTTTGCTGTCTTACCATCACGTGAATACCATGTCAACTTATGGGCCATTTTGTGACCAAACACCGTATTGGTTATAACTAGGTTGTTATACCTACAAAATTGCAAAAGCCTATAGCCATTACTGTTTTCTTTTCCTACACCAAGCTGTTTTTTTTTAATGTGTTTATGCACATCAAATTTTAATGAGAAGAGAAATCACCAGTGCAACAGCACACACATAAAAAAAAATTCCAGCAATGGTTAGTTTACATATTTAATATATGCTATGATTTACCCCCACCCCCTGATGTGCAAATATATAGCCCAAATTTGTTTCTAAACTATTACAGATTTGTAATGATCCCATATATAGTTCATTTTTAAGAGGTCAAAAAGTGCTTAAATCTGAATTTGCAGTAGAAGCAATTATTATATTTGTAAACAGCATTAAAAAAGGCATCACGTGGTATATTCACTCTATATGAAAGCCAGTAATACTGTTTGTACCAGTTTTACCCAATGGTAAAACTGGTAAAAACATATATAGGTAACAGAAAAAGTGAAATTTAGTGTAAATGACAATCAGGAACTGGATACTGGCTCAAGGTGGCCAAAAACAGGGCTATATAATTGGAGTTTTTAGTGAAAACACACTTCCCTGGCTAATTTAAGACTTTGAATTAATTAGCCTACCAAAATGTTCCTATCCTATGCAATTGAAATAGTTTTCCCTTCTCATAGCATTAAGACAATTTATCACAATAAAAAATATCCAAAGCATCTTGAATGGAATGACTTAAAAAGGCAAATGACAACCACAATTTGAAATCTTACAATTAAACTTCTGGCCATACAAATTGTATTAGGCTAACCAGCTCTGAAATAATTGCTGAAGGTGTACTTGCCTGTAAAATTAGAAACAGGCCCGAAGTCCCAGCCTCTTCCTTGTCAGAACTTCACATAGCATTAAAGCAATAATTACACGTGACCAATGTTGTTATTCCCGCAATTAATCTTGCCGTTTTCAGTGACACGTGGCCAGACAAGTATTTGTTGCTATCTTTTAGGGGTTAAACCTCGATTAGTAAAAATCCCATTGGACAAGTAAAGAAACGCACCCAAAGCAAATTCAGATCTTACACATGTGATTTTTAATTTTTCAAAGCCGTAGCAAAAACACGATTGAAAACCTTAGCAAAAATACGGTTTGGGCTATCCCTTCAGACCATTGAAAATTCAGAATATTTCAACTTCAGAGGTAGGCTCCGAAGTCATAGAATTTGGACAACTTGGTCCAAGATTAGACCTAAAATGATTTAGAAAAGAAGAAGGACTTGCAGAGCGATCTGTTCAGTTCTTTATAGATAGTCTATCATCATTACATCCTAAGGCAGAATTAAGGTGGATAGTCATAAAATCAGGGTAATTCAAATAGTCTATGCATTTCAATGAGCCATTTAAAGACAATTGGAGACCAATAATAAGAAACCGAGCAACTCGACACGTAAATCAGACCTAAACTAGCCAAAGATACCAATTTCTTTAGCATGTATATTCAGTTTATTCAAAAGTTTTGAAGCTCTGAATGCAGAGGAATTTTTTTAATTTACTTTGTAAACACTTAAAGCTGAAGCCAGCTTACAAAGTTGAAGCTTTCCTTTTGTTCATTTATTATAATTATAAACTAATATTCCCGATGCAAGAATACATAACTTTTAAATTTAGATTCTTTTTGTAACAAAAATGCTGTATGGTTTAGTTCCAGTTCCAAAAATTTTAGGGAGATATATGGATTAACAACAAGTCCTTTCACCTCTTTAACATCTTCTCTAGAAAAACTATCCACTGGAAGCGCTATTCTCCTCCAGTCTGCAAACAATGAATATATGCAATTATGAACAATAATACACTGCTATTGATTGTGGGAAGTGCGAGTACCTGAGCTACCTATCCCCAGCAGTTTAAGCCCACTAGGCCGGCCGGCACCAATACGGTTCTTCCTACTCATTCCCGCTCTCTTCTGCACAATCAAAACCTATGGACAAATCACGTCCTTTTAAAAATTGACTTCTTCAAGCTTTAATCTTTATTAAACAATATTTCTCTTCTTTAAGGTGTCAATTGCTGCCTTAAATATCTTACGATCCAATTAAATAACAAGCTATTTAGAAGTAGGGCACCTGATTTCAGCCGGTAATATAGCAGTGTATTTAATCTTGTATGAAATGGAGATAACATTAATTTACTGTGATTAACTTTGGATCTTTGCCTGATAATATCTCGTGAATTGAGGTCAGAGGAAGGACTAGGAAATAACATAGAAGCCTTTGCTGCTAGAGAATCAGCCATAGCATTATATTTGATGCCTTTATGACTAGGAACATGTTGTAAATAAACTTCATTTTCTTTAATCTTAAGGTTAAGAAGCTGTCTTCTAATATTATATAAATCCTTATCATTAGCAACTCTATTAATATTTTGGATCAATAGTAATGCTGATTTAGAGTCGGAGAGACAAAGTATATTTTCAGATTCCATGTTATAATTTATAACTGCATCCAAGGCCAGGCGGATGGCACATAATTCAGCAGACAATATAGAAGATCCCAATGGGATAGAAGAATAGATGTTCAAATTCAGGGATGGGATACATGCTCCTGCTCCAGCTCTTTCCCTCTGGACAGATCCATCTGTATATATTTTTCTATAGTTGGGGTAAGCCTTTGAGATGTGTTCAGCCAACATAGTCTGGATCTTGTAATTAGGAATCAAATCTTTACTAATAGAGATAAGTTCTACTTGACAGCTTGGAGGACTCATTTCCCATGGGGGAAGACTCAGTAAAGGGATATGCATAAAGCGAATGTTGATTCCAGTTTGAGACCTCCAGTTGAAACTGATTCCATGATGAATGGGCATTGGGACAGGCTTACTTCTCAGCAAAGGTATGTGCATATACAGCATGCTTGGCTCCATAAGCCTGGATTTGCGAGAAATATTTTATCCTTAGACTAGATGCTCGCCTTAGAATCGCAATATGGGATGACCCTTGAGAAAATTGTCTGTGGATCAGAAGGATCTGTTTGTTCACTGGCAAAGAGATTGTTGACTTCAGCAAACCACTCAATTCTTGATAAGACAAGTCTTTCCAGAACTTTACTAAAGGAAGGTAATACCGATATAGGACGGTAAGACTTAAGATCACTAGATGAATAAGAAGCTTTTAAAGCTGGAAATACCTGAGCAATCTTCCAAGCATCTGGGAACATTTGACTTGACCAAATAAGATTATAAAGACTTAATAGGGCTGTATGAATCACCTTTGGGGACTCAAGAATCTACTTCATATAAATACCATCATAACCTGGGGAAGACTTGATGTTAAGAGAACTAAGTGCTATACAAAATTCATCTTGGGAAAAAGGTTTCATCAGAGTATCCTTATAAGAATGGGATGGGATGAAAATTTGAGCAATCATTTAGTGCTGAAAACATTTTGGTCTTTTGAAGACATAACGGTAAAGTTGTACAGCAATAAATCGTGCCAAATAGTGTTTGAAGTTTTACTCCTTTGAGTTTGGCTAATTTCTGCTCCTTTAAGATTTGAATGCTAATTTATTTTCGTTTCATGAATACTTTCCTGGAAAGTATTTTTTAACTTGATCTTTATTTCTTTTACATTTACATGCTGTCACCGTTACGCCTAATATTCGTATCTGGAATTTCGGAACTTATGAAATAATTGCAAAAAACCTTTTGCTGAATGGTATACAATAAATGATCAAATGGGAAAACATCTGTTTAGATAAACTTCAATCCTCCTGATTTATATTTTTATCATCCTGATGATATATATTTTTGTTGATCTTGTGTCTGAGAAAGTGTACCAAACAGTTATTAGGAATGGTTTTATAGGCCTAACCTGGACAAAATATGCCTGCGCATTCTGACTGTAGGTATCATATTGTTGTAAAACGAGTAGTCACGTTGATCTGATGGTAAGTAGAGAAATAAGGTTGACATGGATTGTTGAGAAGCAGTTTGAAAAATATAAGGCAGTTGATAGAGTATAAGTGATATTCAGCTGATGAAGATGTCTTTTGAAAAGATTTAGGGCTAGAATACAAAGTAAGTTGGATAAATAAGTAAGTTCTTTTAGGCAGACGGTTAATCCAGTGAAGTTACTGTCATATATTAAAGTATTTATCTTTCTATCTCACACTCTTTAGGTTTAGAAGGAAAAAGAAAAAAAGGATTTAATTTACTTGGAGGCAAGTTTTAATAAAGAGGACCAACATGATTTAGAAGAAATAACATTGGTAAAAGGAACTTTCTTATAATTTGGTGAAAAAATTGAGAATGGTATAGTTGAAGTTTTTATAATCCCAAAGTTTATAGTGATGAAATGAACGATTGAATTCCTTTTTTAGTTTTTTAGAACGAATTAATGGTTTTGAGGGCGAAGGTTTCGCTTATTTTTTCACTAAAACTGGAATTCTAGCGATTCTCGCTAGAAAAATGCTCCTGGCTCAATTTCGCGTTAAACTGGCGTCTGTCTTAAAGCAGGAATTTGGGAATGCTGTGATTAATCGCCAAACCATATTTAAAAGTAAAACATTCGTAAATGTATTTACGATGAACATCATTTGCTTTTTTGTCAATTTAATTGGATTTAAGTGTATTGAAAATTAAAATATGCAGTGTCTTTTTTCTGAAGCCATGATATAGGCTCATCAGTGAATTTGTGGTATAGCCTTGAGAGAGACAAAAACCATAGTCTACTAGCCTATTGGATTTCTCTTTCTAAACATAATAATCATCAGTAACAGTTGCATCCCAGCCCTTTTCCATCCAGGTTCAGATGTCAATGAACTAAACTACAGGCCAGGTACAAAAGCCTACAATTTTTTAGGAGTACTATATTTGATGTCATTTTCCATCTTCACTTTATTCTTACCACCAAATAAAGACAGTTAAAAACAACAGTAGGTTAATATTTCTTTTTTAATATAAGACTAAATTACTGTTTCTCTGACTGTTAAAATTATATCTAAGGGGCTGTCTAAGCAGCATGGCTTAGTTGTGTTAGGTAAGCTAGATGAAATTCTCAGGAATGTATCTAGAGCCTCAATGACACCTAGGAAAGTATTTTGAAGCTTAGAAATGTGTTTTAGGCTTACCTTAAATTTATGAGGATTGCTGCAGTATATGTGAACAACAATAAGCCTACTCTAATTTTAGTTCACTCACAGGTCATCAGGGGCAAGTCTGGTAGAAAGAAATTCTGGTAAAATTCTAGTTCAGCAGCTTCTTGGTATCTTGGAAAGGGGTTAGGTTAGGAAAATGAAACTTGTGGGGATGGGTCTACAGGCTAAAGTATATCCTGGGTAGATATTTTAGTATACCCACCTCAGCTCCTTCTCCCTCTAGAGGGCCTGAATTTTGCCTACATGACAGGTTTCAAAATTGAAATTTTGACAAAACAACATTTTACCTTAATTGGCAGTTACAAGTTGCTTTTTTCTGCCTTTAGTTCTGAAAATGCAATTCCTGTTATTTGAGCAAAATTCTGAGCCATATCAATGTTTTTTTTTTCAAAATTTAGGAAATGTATTTGCATATCTTTAAAACCTTATAAATTGGGATTGAGCAAAGTTGTGAAGCTGAAAACAATTTTGTTGTAATTTATTCAAGTAGAAGATCCATTTTGCAAGGTTTCAGTTTTATAACACTCATATTTTTAAAGGTAATCAAAGGTCAGGACCCTCTAGAGGGAGAGAGAGTAGAGGTAGGTACTTCAAAATACTTTCCTGGGACATACTTTAGCCTGTAGACCCATCCCTGAAAGTTTTGTTTTCCTAGCCTAACCCCTTTCCAAGATAGCAAGAAGTCACTAAACTAGAATTTTACCAAAATTCCTAAGTTTTGAATAAACAATTAAGAAAACAACACCTAAATTAAATTTGAATATGTTTTTTTTTATTATCAATTATGTTAAGCAATTTTGTGAAACTAATAAATAAGTTTTGTAAAGTATGCTGTTTGCTACACTTAGGTGTTGTTTAATATAAGTCAAACAATACTGAAGTGTAAAGATGAAAATCCAAAAGGGTAAAGGTTTGTACCTAAGTTATGCCTAAAATCTTTGCAAAAGTAAACACAACAACTTCAGTTTCTTTGCTATCAGATAAACAGTAGGCCTGTAGCAATGCATATAGGAGAGAAAGATATACATAGACCTACATTAGATTTTATACATCTGGATGCTCTAATTTAGCTTATTTAAAATTAATTATTGTTAAATACATTTTAGTCCAGTTTCAAATTATTAGAAATAAGTGAGCCAATCAGATTTGGATGTCAATGAAACAGAACATTTATGTGAAAATGAAGACTTCTCTAATGTTGAGGATCATGATTATGTAAACATTAATATTGGATACTTTACTCTTATTAAATAAAAAAAAAAATGTTTATAATAAAAGAGTTATCATCTATTGCTGTACATAAACATGTCATGACCATTTTCAGTTTGCTGAAACTTCTATTCACCTTTGCTAAAGTTAGTAATGCTTTCACAATTCGCTGGTAAACTAACCAAAGAGTTATTAATATCAATTTGAATACATAATTTTCACAGTATAGGGTCTTAAAGGTGGTGCAATCAGTGACTTTATAGCCTTTCAACCTCAGTCATGGCCAATAGGTTTCGGTTTAGGTTTAAGTTTTACAAGATATAGGTCTTTTGCCAGAAACATCTTTGTGGCTTTAATAGTTCTAGTCTGTTTTACTCACTATACTTCATTCTACTGGCTCCAGAAAACAAGAATTATGATGCATTGTAATCTTCAAGCCATTTATTTCTTGGCAAAGAACTACTTCTAGTCATCCAGCAGCTTGGCTCTAGGATTAGAAATTGTCTTTGAATAACAAGCAGGTGGATGCCTAGGATGCTTTAAGTCCTAGAAGTAAGAACAACTAGATATACCCTCCTGGAAAAACAGTGAGATATACTTAATAGGCCTACATTTTGTAATGTTTAATGCATCTAAACCATGAATCAAGCTTTCATCTCAGGATTTAAACCTAATTTTCCAAGTTTTCAGATCAGAAAATTTACTAACAGAATACAGCTAATGGAGTAAGCTGACAGCTTTTTTATTTGCTTTTTTTACTATGAATGTTTATTGTAACAAATCCACAACTAGAATTTAAATTTAAATGCAACAAAAAGACAGTTTTTGCATTTTAGTCTATTTGAAAAGATACAACAATCAAACTTGTTATGCCTTTGACTGCAGAAGGAGTCAAGTCTTTTCTTTCAATTGTATTGTGCTAAAATCTGATCTACAGTTGCTAAAAGTCATTATTTGTCATTAATCCTAATATCCTTTGTATTTTAGAACTCTCCTGGCTAAAATCTATGGTTTTTCCAAATTTCAATAACAGTACTATACTTCTCATAATCTGCATTAATTCTGTTCCAAGATCTTTCATGGACTTGCCACAAACTATGAAAATGACTGATCCCATCACAGTTTCTAAGGATTCTTTCATTAAAAATGGTAAGTTGCACAGTTAATTTTTTGTGTCAGAATAAAAGAAAAGCTACATTGTTCTAGAAAATAATTATTCCTTTTTTTCCTCCTTGCTCATTAAGTGGTCCCAAGAAAAAAACAACAATGCTCCTAATTTAACAATTAAGAGCTTAGAGGTGGTAAAAGTTGCTTCTTTGTTATGCAAGACACATTTAAATTCAATTTATTAGCTTTAATTTCTAAGTTTGGTGAGACAATTAATCATCTGGTAGAAAAATTATCTGGCAATCTTTTCTTTGTGAAGGTATGATGAACAAAACATTTCCACCAAAGCAGGGGTCATGCAGGCTCAGATGGGAATATATAATCACAATGCATTTAAGAGATAAATAAAGTTAGTTGAATTCAGCTGCTAAACTGTGGGAGACTATATTTTGTATTTTATGTTTTGGAATCTAATGCAGAAAATCTTAATTGATGTGTATTTTTTTTACTTTTAATTGTCTATCTTTTGTGATTGTTTGCTGTAAATGATATTTTTTTTTGTTTTTATTCAGTTGACCTGAATAAATTGACCAGATTCAGGGAAAGCCTGGGATCACTTCTCATGATTTTTCATTGATAATATTTTGGGGGAGGAGGGGTATCCTCCCATAATTCTTGGAATATAACATTGTTTATAGGTTGATTTTTGGGAGAGAGGGGGTATTGTGTCTTGGAGCACCAGGATTGAGTTGCCATAATTACTGGAATAGAATATTGCTGCTAAGTTTTTTGAGAGGTTTGGCTTTTCTGATCTTTGAAATATTTTCAAAACCCTTGCATAAGGACCTGATATTTCCCCAGGACATAACATACAATGCTTGCCCCAGGGCTTTTGGGTTTTGTGTTTACCCTGGAGGTTTTGTTAATCAATCTTTTGATTGATTTTCAAAAAATGCCTGTCTCAAAAATATGATTGGATGAATTTGAGGACAAGATGGCAAGATCACTAGTTTCCCTTCTGTCCCTTCTGTTTCTTAAAAAGGGAACTAGAAATTTCAATTTCCAATAGAATGAACCCTTAACGGAATTTGTACAATCATTCCTTCAATAAAAACCTTATATGTCCCTGGGTTCTTGGGGAGCTGTGTAAACCCCAGAGTTTTTGCTATATGATTTTTGGTCTATTTTGGAAAAAATGAAAATCTCAAAAAATTGATTGGACTTATTTGGGGAAAAGACAGTTGGATTTGGGAGGAGGGTAGTTGCCATTATATTACTTTTGACTCTCTAAAAGGGAACTAGAAATTCTGATTTACAATAAATAAAGTCCCCTCTGAAATTTTTACTGCCATCCCTTCCATAAAAATCTAATATGCCCTGTGGGTATAACTTAAAACACCCTTTCCCAGATTCAGGTGTAGGGGATGGATGTTGTTTTATCCCAGTAGTTTTAGTCATATGATTTTTGGTCAGTTTAATCCAGCAACTTGATCTATGTAGTGAGCTTTTTGTTATGAATTTCAGGTCTTAATTTCTTCTATGTTTTTGAATTATGTTTAATATCACTTTTTTCTTTTACTTTACAAAAATTAGATTTTTAAAAACGATTTGTGAAAAAGCAGTATATACATGTGATTTTATGTATACATATAATGCCTGTATATATATATATATATATATATATATATATATATATATATATATATATATATATATATATATATATATATATATATATATATATATATATATATATATATATATATATATATATATTGCTGCATGTGTCTTTAAATTTAAATTTTGTTTCAGAAGTTGAAGATACTTTACCAGGTGACAATGAGGAGCTCCTTCATTTTCCAAACCATATATTGTCACCAAAACGTGAAGACGTTCCTTTGCTCAATTTACCTAGCATTTCAGGACCATGTAAATTTGAATACAACACCCAGGATTCCAAATGTTCTTACAATGAAGGTACATTGGAAACATTTTTGTTGTTGATAGAAATATATTGGATAATATTTTATTGGACAAAAAAAATAGAACAAAGTGACTTAATCTTAGAGATGGAACTTTTTCTTATCTTATTCCAATGTGCAGGTGTTTGCCAAACCGTTTTTATAATCTCTCATGAAAATTTTTGAATTTTCACATGAAAGTGGTTTGGTAGGTTACATTTTTAAACAGTTCGTGGTAACGAGCTGTAAGTAAGGAGTGACCCAGCTGAATAGTAACCAAAACCCTAAAACACGGAATTTTGGTACCAATAGATATATCAAAAAGATCAAATTTTAATGCTGATTTCAAATACTTAAGTTTAGTCTTACCTGTCAGTCAGTTTCAGTAAGTTTAGTCATGCCCATCAAGGGATTTGAGCCTGAGAATATTTTTTGTGTTTTTGAAAAATGGGAAAACACGTTCTATTACTATCTTCTACCTACTTTAGTTCTTCTGCCCTAGGAATGACGCATGGACAGATGATTGATAGACATATCTATTAGCAAATGAACCAACATCATTTTTATAGATTCCTTATAAGGGGAGTTAATGCCAGATTTGCCTCTCACTCAATTGGACCATCTTTCTTGGCTTTCCCCAAAATTTCCCATGACTTAAAGCCTAATACTATTTGATTTATTTCAAAAATCACTGTTGATTTTTAAATCAGTTTTATATTAAAAAATCCTGAACTGTTTTCTATTTAGTTTGAATAAGTGGGCATAAATTCGGGTCTCCAGGTGAAAAAAGGTCAGTGTTTCAACTTGTCTTGGCTGACATCACAAATGAATGTTTCAACATATTATGCCGATAGGATTGCTCTGTCAAATTAGGCTGTGGTCAAAGATTTTGAAATCGGAGAAACGCCTTTAAAGAAGAACTTGGCATAGTTACTTCGCAAAAGTGTCTTGTGCAAGATGGTAGAGAAGTGTAATAAAAGATACATTGGCTTGGTTACTCCGCAGAAGCACAGGGAAAATATAAAGCAAAGGTTCAAAAAGCTTGGAATACCTTGAATTTCAAAAAAATTACTTGACATGAATGAAGCATCCCTTTAAGAAGAGACCATAACAGAAATCCCAAGACTGAAAGTTATAACTGCTGGTCGGAATTTAGAATCGAATAATTTAAAAAATATTTGCTGGGTGGTTTATGTGTCATATTTTTGAAAGAGCTACAAAGACTTAGCAATCAAGCATGTTTAACCACAACTTAGTTCATTTTGTGTTCTAAGCCTTTCAAAGACCTTAAACTCATTATATGTTTGTGTGGTTGTAGGGGCTTTGGTCCCCATTATTTTAACAAAATGGCTATCTAAAAAATTCGATAGGATGGAGTTGAGGTAAAGAAGGGTGGAGGGCTCCAGTCCCTTTTGATTCTTAAAAAGGGAACTAGAACTTTCAGTTTCCAACAGAATGATCCCCTTACAAAGTTATATGATTATTCTTTCAATAAAAACCTTATGTGCCCTGGGGTTCTGGGGGAGCTTTGTAAACCCCAGAGTTCTTACTGTATGATCTTTGGTCTATTTTGGACAAAATGAAAATCTCAAAAATTTGATTGGATACATTTGGGGAAAAGACAGTTGATTTAGGGAGGAGGGTAGCTGCCATTAGATTACTTTTGACTCTCTAAAAGGGAACTAGAAATTCTGATTTACAATTAATGTTGTGCCAGCATGGCTGCAGAGCCCATCTACCAAGTTTAGCTTAATAGTGCCCAATATATGTGTGCTGGTTCGTCAATGGCGTCACCAGTTTAAGCAGTGACTATCCTGACAGTTTTCTGTGCCATCAATATGCAAATTAAGTACAGGAAAGATTCTTTATTTGACCTTTTTTCACCCCTGTACACGGTGGCGCCATCTACTTTTTCGAACTTGGTGACTTTTAATCTTCTGACGAAGCCACCAGATGCTGCTACCGTCCCTTTTTTTAGATGTCAGCACTGTTCACAGTAAAGCTACTTATCCTAAGACCTGTTACTTTCAACGCTCGTCGTGGCCTTCCTAACCTCCTCGTTTGCAACACTAGATCGCTGTGCAACAAAACAGAAGATTTTGAAGCTGTTATTCGCCATTGTTATTTTCTCCTTTTTTTTTGTGTTAGTTTGTAATTTAGCATAGTGAAGCAACGCAAATTAGCTACGATGTTGTTTAAATAAACCTATCTCTCTCTCTCTCTCTCTCTCTCTCTCTCTCTCTCTCTCCTCTCTCTCCTCTCTCTCTCTCTCTCTCTCTCTCTCTCTCTCTCTCTCTCTCTCTCTCTCTCTCTCTCTCTCTCTTTCTCTCTCTCTCTCTCTCTCTCTCTCTCTAAAAAAGTCCCCTCTGAAATTTTTACTGCCATCCCTTCCATAAAAACCTAATATACCCTGGGGGCATAACTTAAAACACCCTTTCCCAGATTCAGGTGTAGGGGGTGGAGTTTGTTATATCCCAGGAGTTTTAGTCATATGATATTTGGTCAGTTTAATCCAGCAACTTGATCTATGTAGTGAGATTTGTGTTATGTATTTCAGGTTTTAATTTCTTATATGTTTTTGAATTATGTTTAATATCACTTTTTTCGTTGTGTTATGTATTTCAGGTTTTAATTTCTTATATGTTTTTGAATTATGTTTAATATCACTTTTTTCTTTTACTTTACAAAAATTAGATTTTTAAAAACGATTTGTGAAAAAGCAGTATATACATGTGATTTTATGTGTACATATAATGTCTGCATATATATATTTTTACACGTGCCTGTTTAAATTTAAATTTTGTTTTAGAAGTTGAAGATGCTTTACCAGGTGACAATGAGAAGCTCCTTCATTTTCCAAACCATATTATGTCACCAAAACGTGAAGACGTTCCTTTGCTCAATTTACCTAGCATTTCAGGACCATGTAAATTTGAATACAACACCCAGGATTCTAAATGTCCTAACAATGAAGGTATATTGGAAACATTTTTTGTTGTTAATAGAAATATATTGGATAATATTTTATTGGATAAAAAATAGGACAAAGTGACTTAATCTTAAGATGGAACTTTTTCTTATCTTATTCCACTGTGCAGGTGTTTGCCTAGCCGTTTTTATAATCTCACATGAAAATTTCTGAATTTTCACATAAAAATGGTTTGGTAGGTTTCATTTTTAAACAGTTCGTGATAACGAGCTGTAACTAAGGAGTAACCCAGCTCAATAGTAACCGAAGCCCTAAAATACGGAATTTTGATACCAATAGATACATCAAAAAGATCAAATTTTAATGCTGATTTCAAATACTTAAGTTTAGTCTTACCTGTCTATCAGTTTCATTAAGTTTAGTCATGCCCACCAAAGGCTTTGAGCCTGAGAATATTTTTTGTGTTTTTGAAAAATGGGAAAACAGGTTCTATTACTATCTTCTACCTACTTTAGTTCTTCTGCCCTAGGAATGACGCATGGACAGATAATAGATAGACACATCTATAAGGGGAGTTAATGCCAGATTTGCCTCTCACTCAATTGGACCATCTGTCTTGGCTTTCCCTAAAATTTCCCTTGGCTTAAAGCCCATTACTATTTGATTTTATTTCAAAAATCACTGTTGATTTTTAAATCAGTTGTATATTAAAAAATCCTGAACTGTTTTCTATTTAGTTTGAATAAGTGGGCATAAATTCGGGTCTCCAGCTGATAAAAGGTAAGTGTTTCAACTTGTCTTGGCTGACATCACAAGTAATGTTTCAACATATTATTTCAATAGGATTGCTCTGTCAAATTAGGTTGTGGTCAAAGATTTTGAAATGGGAGAAACGCCTTTAAAGAAGAACTTGGCATATTTACTTTGAAAAAATGTCTTGTGCAAGATGATAAAGAAGTGTAATAAAAGAGGCATTGGCTTGGTTACTCTGCAGAAGAACAGGGAAAAGATAAAGCAAAGGTTCAAAAAGCTTGGAATACCTTGAATTTCAAAAAAATTACATGACATGAACGAAGCATCCCTTTAAGAAGAGACCATTGTTATATGATTATTCTTTCAATAAAAACCTTATGTGCCCTGGGTTCTGGGGGAGCTTCTAGTTTCTTTTAAAGAAGAACTTCTTTCAATAAAAATTTTATGTGCCCTGGGGTTCTGGGGGAGCTTCTAGTTTCTTTTAAAGAAGAACTTGGCATAGTTACTTCACAAAAGTTTTTTGTGAAAGGTTGTAAAGAAGTGTAATAAAAGATGCATTGGCTTGGTTACTCCGCAGAAGCACAGGGAAAATATAAAGCAAAGGTTCAAAAAGCTTGGAATACCTTGAATTTCAAAAAAATTACTTGACATGAATGAAGCATCCCTTTAAGAAGAGACCATAACAGAAATCCCAAGACTGAAAGTTATAACTACTGGTCGGAATTTAGAATCGAATAATTTAAAAGATATTTGCTGGACGGTTTATGTGTCATATTTTTGAAAGAGCTATAAAAACTTAGCAATCAAACATGTTTAACCACAACCTAGTTCATTTTGTGTTCTGAGCCTTTTAAAGACCTTAAACTCATTATAGGTTTGTTTGGTTGTAAGGGCTTCGGTCCCCATTATTTTAACAAAATGGCTATCTAAAAAATTCGATAAGATGGAGTTGAGGTAAAGAAGGCTGGAGGGCCACTTGCCCTCCAGTCCCTTTTGATTCTTAAAAAGAGAACTAGAACTTTCATTTTCCAACAGAATAATCCCCTGACGAAGTTATATGATCATTCCCTCCATAAAAACTTTATATTACCTGAGGTTCTGGGGGGCTGTTTAAACTCCAGAGTTTTTTGTGTGTAATATCTTTGGTCTATTTTTGACATAATGAAAATCTCAAATATTTTATTGGACGCATTCGGCGAAATGAAGGTTTGTTGGGGGCTGTGGCTAGTTTCCATCAAATTACTTTTGCTCCCTCAAAATGGGAGCTAGAAAATCCGATTTACAATCAAATGAGCTCCATCTGAAGCTTATACTACCATTGCACATACCCTGGGGGCATAACTTATAACATGGGTGTTGGGTATTAAATTTAAATTTGGCAGATATCTTGGGGGGGGGGTTGACTTACCCAAGAACGCTATGTATACACTAGAACTGCTTCTACTGCTACTAGTGCTAATGCTACTGCTATTATTTCTGTTACTAATACCAACTCTTCTACTACAACTGCCAACGTCTCCTGATCTCGTACATGGCCTCCTTGTACCCCTTTCAGGAGCTCTGTATATGTTTGAAAGTTAGATCTCTTAATTGTATATGCATATAATATAATGATGTTCCGTTTTGATTATTATATTTATCATTAGAAAAAGTGTACTTATCTGCAATGTAAAGTATTGTTTCAAAAAGAGCCCATACAAAGAGGTGAAATTAATAACTGGAAAGGCCAAACAGAATATATTTCTTCAGCAGCATCTTTTCTCCATCCAAAAGAGAAAAAAATGCTGTCCAAAAATTGAACATAAATCAATTCTTTATTCAATTATTTCAATTTGAATGACTTTTTGAACCGCATACTATCATATAACAAATTTTATGAGCTGTACCTCCACAATTCTTACTGTTTTATCATTACAGTTCGTTTAACTAAGGTTTCAGGATAAGTGAGGAAGCAGGTGTTTTGCCTATTTTTGTCGTCTTATTCAGATTTTTGTTACAAGAAGTTGTCGTTTACAAAGATGAGTTTCTTTTCTTTTATTTTTTCTTTTGAGTGCTCGTTATTGGTTCAATTTTCTTTTGTAGAACTTGGAACCTTTTTAAAGTCAATTGATCAATTCTATAGTTATCATTGGGACAATAGTTATCGTTGGGACTGCAGTTATTATTGGGACGATAGCAGGAACAATAATTATTATTGAGACAATACTAGGGACAATAGTTATCATTGGGACAATAGTTATTATTGGCACAATAGATAATAGGGAGACAGTAGTGGTTTTTGACATCACTTCTGCTCTTTTGGATTGAGAAGGGATGAGATTGAAGAAATATACTCTGTTTGGCCTTTCCTGTTATTAACCTCACCTCTTTGTAGGACCTTTTTATTGAAACAACACTTTACATTGCAATATATGATGTGTCTTGTATTAGCTCTTCATATTTTAGTTAAAATAATTTCTAATATTTTTTTGTAATATTTTCTCTTATTCATTTATGGGTATACTCCTAGACAGTGGTATACTTCTTGATCGTTTAGGGTTTCATTTTGGTCTTTCTTTGCATTACCTTAGACCCTCCCGTGCCTCCAGAGGTGCCCTGGGCTTCCACTAAAAGCCGAAGGGAAGCATTTGTTTTGGAAGTCCGTTTGATAGGGGCGCCTCAGCGTATTGCACGGCCTGCCTCTTCTTCTCCTTCCTTCTGGCTGCCTCTGGAACGTCGCTTATGATTCATCCATACGAAGTACATCCCCCAGATATTCACACCAGTGTGTCCTAATGCCATCTGTCACTAAGGGTTGTCTGGTCATCCGTCTCACGTTCTCATTAGAGATTTATTGTGACCAGTGGATGTTTAGTATTCCTGGAGACATGTATTCTCGAAAGCTAGAATTCACTTTTCTAGTGTGTTATTCAGATGCCAGGTTTCAGAAGCATACAACAGGATGGGGATGACGTTGCTATTGAATAGACGAAGTTTGAGTCGGAGGGAGAAAATGTGCGACCTCCATACCGGTTTCAGTCTATTGAATGTCCTTGAGGCCTGCTCGATTTGGCATGATATATCTTTTTCAGTTGATCTCGCATTTATCACTCTGCTCCCAAGTTGTTTAAATTCTTGAACCTGTTCAAAGTCCTAGTTATCGCATCTCAGGTGTAAAGGTGAATCCGTTACTGCCAAACTTTTTTTTATTAGCGTTGATTCTTAGTCCTATAAATTGGTCTCTGTCACGTGCAGCTTCCAGTATTTCTTTTAGTCTTTGTTTACAGGACTCAATGAGTGTGGTATCATCGGCAAAGTCTAAATAATTAATTTTTGTGTTCTCTGTTTAATTGTAAACTCAGTTTAATACTGGTGCCAGTTTTACGGACCAGATGGACAGTGGCTTGGGCAAACAGGAAAGGTGACAAAACAAATTCGTGTTTAACACCAGAAAGGACACGAAAGTATCTTGTCTTTCCTTCTGTCGTTTTAGCACAACATTCAGAGTCTTTGTCTAGAGCCAATATGAGGGCTACCAACTTCTCAGGGATCCCATAAAAGGTAAGTAGTTTCCATAGAGACTGGTCATGCAGCAAGTCAAAGGCCTTTTCAAAGTCTATAAAGCTCATGTACAATTTGTTTTCCCACTCTTGACTGTCATCTATTAGCACCCTTAGGGTGAAGATCAAATCAGTACATGAACGTCCTGGTCTAAAGACTTGGGCTCTTCTCTCAAGTTCTTGTCGAGTGGACTCTGTATTTTGTGGAGGATGATTAGTGCAAAAAGTCTACCAGGTATGGATGAGAGACTAATGGTTCTCCAATTCCCAGGTAGTGTCTTATCACCTTTTTTGAAGAGTCTTATAAGTATGCTGTGCCCCCAATCTGTCAGTACTATTTGTGTCATCAGAATCTTCCGTAAACAAGGAAAGCCATATCGCCGTGATGCGGTCTTCGCCTGGTGCCGAATTTCTTTGTGACTGTTAGTATTTAGTCAAGAATCAGGGATTTTGTATTGATGTGAAGCTTGAGGAAATCTATAGAGGTTACGTCTAGAAGGTCTTCAGGTGGCAGTCTATTCAAAAGCTTTTCAAAATGGTTGCTCCGTGTTTCATTTACGGCCAATCGCTCGCCATCAGAATTTCTTAAAGGTTGATTTTGAATCGGTTTCTTGCCTATTATTTCATTTGTTTGTTTATAAACGGTCCTAGAGTCTCCGCATCTTCAGCTTGTATTACGCTTTGCTCAATGTAGTGTCTCTTATGTGCCCGTGCTCTTTTCTTGATTTCTTTGTCGATCCTCCTATAATCGCTTTGCTTGTTTATTTGTATACATGATACATAGGCATCCAAGAGTTCGCTTTTTATCTTATTCCTTTCAACAATCAAGTCTCACGTCTTTTGGGTGAGCCGTTCATCATTCAGTTTTGGACGGTACCCAATCGATGATTCAGCCACTTCGTGATAACATTACCTCATATTCTCCCATATTATCTCACAATGTGCATCTTCGGGCAAAACAAGGGTTTCGAGCTTATTGGATAATTTGATACTGAACATCGTATTCATTTCTTGGTCTTTTAGCTGTGCTGATGCGAAAAGTGGTTTTGCAGGTAGTCGGCTTCCTGTATGCTTCTTTAGTTTCAAGAGAATTTGGCTATCATTAAATTGTGGTCAGATTCTACATCCGCGCCTCTATAAGCTCTAACATCCTGCAGACTATAGCGTTATTTCCTATTAATGAGACAATGATCAATTTGGTTTCTTGCTTAACCATCAGGTGAAGTCCAGGAGTATTTATGTATGTCTTGGTGAGGAAAATGACTTCCCCTTTCACCATATCATGTCAAAGGGCAAAACCAATCTGTAGTTCTTCATTGTCATTTCGCTTTCCGTTACTGTGATTTCCAGGGAGCTCTGGACAGAAAGTGTTATCATTTCAAATTTTGGCTTTAAGATCTCCCAAGAGGCGTAGCACATCATGTCTTGGTATGTTTTTAAAGACATATACTTATTCATTGCGAAAGCTGTGCTTATCCTCCGTGAAGGCTTCATTCGTGGGGGCATAACATGCTACTAGGGACAGTTTCATGTGGGTACCCAGGAATCTAGCCGTTGGTATTCGTGATGATATTAGGGTCCAACTTGTCATAGCTTTGGCCGAAACATTTGTTATCAGAAGGGCCACTCCTTGATCTCTTGTCGCATTGTTGCCGAGATATATGATAGTATCCTGTCTTTTCTGTAAACTTTAAACAAATATTGAAGGATTTATTTTTTGCTTTTCGATTTATTGAGTTTCAACATTTTGTTTGTTCGTTTTTTTTACTCTGTAGACTTTTAGAACATATTGAAAGATGTGATTTTTGTTTTCGTTTTTGTTAGTTTTCTTTTTTTGTGTTTTTTATTCGTTTGTTTTTTAACTTTATAAAATTTTAAATTTAGGTCGCTTTTCACCGCACGGGTCTGGAATACACTTGGAGGGAATTGCGTCACTAGTTGTTTCAAAGAATCCTTCTACAAACAGTTTCTCAAACGCTTTTGGATTGGAGTCTGAAGGAAAAAGCTTAGAAAATCAGAAAACTGGTTTGAAAAGTTGCCTGCAAACTGACAAGTATAGAAAATTGGAAAGATATCAAAAAACTTATACGATATCGAAAGAGCAAAAAACATATAAATGTGAGGTATGTGACAAGATATTTTCACGAATGCAGCATTTGAAACAGCACCAAAGAGTGCATACCGGAGAGAAGCCTTTTAAATGCGATGTATGTGAAAAATGTTTTTCTGAACGGGTCTCTTTAATCAGGCATCAAAGAGTTCATACCGGTGAGAAACCGTTTAAATGCGATGTATGTGACAAGACCTTCACTCAACTCGCAAATTTGAAAAGACATCAAGGAATGCATACGGGTGTAAAACCATTTAAGTGTAATGCTTGTGACAAAACCTTTTCTTATTGGGTCTCTTTGGACAGGCATCAAAGAGCTCATACCATTGAAAAACCGTTTAAATGTGATGTATGTGACAAGCCTTTTTCTCGAATGCAGTGTTTGAACCGTCACCAAAGAGTGCATTCAGGTGAGAAGCCGTTTAAATGCGATGTATGTAAAATATGCTTTTCTCAACTGAGCAGTCTAAACAGACACCAACGAGTGCATACGGGTGAGTAGCGAATTAAACGTTATGTGTGTGAGAAGTGTTTTTTGCAAACTTACAGTTTGAACACACGTTAAAGATTGTATACAGGTGAGAAGCGTTTCATATTTGATGTATGTAGAAAAACTTCTGATTTTAGCAATTTTCGTAGGCAGCAAAAAAATGCCTACAGGAGCTAGAAAAAATTGTAACACCAGATATATCCTCATTAGTTTATGGTTATTATTGTCACAACCAATTAGTAATACATCGGATTAGTTTTTTCAATATTTTTTCGTATGTTTAGTTTCTTTAGCAATTTCGTTATCCTCCTGTGAAAAGTAGTCATACATATTTGCTTGTTCGTTATAAATGTGATATATGTAAGATATGCTTGTGTACGCCAATATTTTTGAATGAGCTCCAAAGAGTTTGTGCAGGTGAGAAGCTGTTTAAAAGATTATATATCCAAGAAGTGCTTGCCTTGACCGAACTTTTGAACACGCAAAGAGTGCATACAGGTGAGACACAATTTAAATGTGACTTGTGCAAAAAAATATTTTCATTTCAATCAGCTCTGAATTAGCATCGAACAACCTATTTCAGAAAAGCCTCTCAATTTATAGAGTACTACAAGAAATTTGGAGCAATAGTGATTGTAATTTAAAGAAAAAAAACGATTAAAAATTAATGCTCCACATAAATTTAAAAAAAAAACTTTCCATAAAACAAGTTTTTCAATGAAAAGTAAAGAGCTGCATTAAGCCAAATATGAGTAATAATGAAGTCAAATAATCTTCGAAGCATAAAACTACCACAAATGAGTATCAATAAATAAATGAAATTTAACAATAATTTTTTATTTATGAAAGTAAGAAAAGTGAAAACATTTCAAACGCTTTTTTTCAGTAAAGCGCAAATTGTGTTCTAGTCTTGAGAAGGCATGGGAGTTTTCAGCTTTACTCATGATAATTTTTCTTTGTTTTGGGTTTTACTTGGCCATTTATTGTAATTTTTATTAATTATGAGTATGATGTATTTATTGATAGTCATTTGCGGTAGTTATACGCTTGGAAGATTATTAAACTTTATTTTGCTCATTCTTGGCTTAATGGAGCTCTTTACTTTTCTTCGAAAAACTTGTTTTGCAAAAAAAGTTTTTAAATTAATTTATGTTCGTTTTTTTAATGACATAGTCAGTTTCATGGAAAAAGTATTACATTATATCTTTTCATTTTTGTCTGTAGGTCATTTGTGTCTTTTCAGTCTGTAGGTCGGTTGGTCAGTCCTGGTTTTTCTAGTTCGGGTACTTCCAGATAAGCTAGGACGATGGAAGTTTGCAAGTATACCAGGGACCGAGCTTGATTAAATTAGAAATAGTTGCTTCTCCGATTCGAGCATCTGGGGGGGGGGGGCGAGTGCAGAGTCGCTTAATTTGGAAAAACTAGAAAAAGGAGATATTTTTAACTTACGAACGGGTTATCGGATCTTAATGAAATTTGATGTTTAGAAGGATCTTGTATCTCAGAAGTCTTATTTTAAATTTCGATTGGATCCGGTTATATTAGGTGGGGGGAGTTGGAGAAGAAACTGGAAATCTTGGAAAACGCTTAGAGTAGAGAGATCGAGATGAAACATCGTTTGGAGACTAAGCACAAGTCCTACATACATGAGTGAAATAACCAGACCAGATTCGCTCTCTTTTGGGGAGTTAGCGGGGATTTCTAGTGCTTTGGGGAGTTCGGTACTTCTGGACGTGCTTGGACGATGAAAATTGGTAGGCATGTCAGGGATTTGCAATAATTGACTTGGTAACAGTCGTCTTCCCGGTTCAATAATCTGGAGGGGACTGAAGGAAGGGGAAACCGTGAAAATTGAGGTATGTTAATCTTGTGAATGGGCGATTGGATTTTAATGAAACTTGATATATAGAAAGATCTCGTGTCTCAGCTGCTCCATTTTCAATTCGGATTGGATCTGCGGACATTAGGGGGTTGATGGGGAAACGAAAACCTTAGCAACTGGAAATCTTGGAAAATACTTAGAGTGAAGCGATCGGGATGAAAGGTGATGGGAAGAATAAGCACAGGTTCTAGAATCAGGATTGACATAACCAGGCCAGATCTGATCTTTTTAGGGAAATGGGGGAATTTCGAGCGCTTTGGCGTGTTTGATAATAAGCAAAAGTCCTAGATACGTGATTTACATAAACGTCCTGGATCCGCTCTCTTCGGAGGAGTCCTGGCTTTTCACAGGTGCTATGTGAGCTCTTGGCTTTTTTTCTATAAGAATCCATAGTGTGGGTTGCTATTTGTATATAGGAAAAACTTTTTCGACAATTTTTCATCCTGACACCAACAGTATGTTCAAATTTAGTTATATAACTTCTGAAGTTGACCTGAAAACAAAACTTAATTTCATTCTCAAAAAATTTTATGTATGCTCTTTGCTAACTTTGATACACTTAAACTCTTTGTTCATATTAATTGTAAGAGCAGAAATAGTTATAGTAGTATCACCAAAAGTTTCAACTTAATACCCCCAGTCATTCTCGATATATTGCTGAGGTGTCTTATTTGCAAACACAAACAGGAAGCTTTTGATTTATTTTAAAGAAAGATTTTGTTTTAAAGAATAATGGTCCAATTGCATAATTGTGGACGGTTGACATGCCTAATATCTCTAAAGACATTAGGTGGACCGTTTTACTTTGCTCAACAAAACGAATGCCTCAAAATTTTGACTGGGTACGTTTGTAAAATGAATGGGCTTGAGAGAAGGGCTGCTTACCCTCCAATTTCTTGTTACTCTTAGAAAGGGCACAAGAACCTTTAATTTTGAAATTAATTAGCTCCTTTAAAAGTTTCAGTTATAATTCGAGCTATTATAGAGTGGTGATCCTTATGATATTGCTTTTATGTCATTTTGAAAACTTTTTTTTATCTAGTCCGACATCCGCCTAAATATTCGTTAAAGTTCAAATTTAGTTCTAGTTCTTTTAGAATAAACCTTGAGTCACAAAGGCCGTTTAATTAGAATAAATAGTTCTTTTGAAAGTACTAAGGAACTTTAGCTTAAAGATCAAAGTATTGACTAGGGGGTGAACCCCCTTATATACGTTATAATTTGTGTTCGTTTCAAGTTTTAATATTGCTCCTTATTTCAGTTGAAATAAGTTTATTTCAGTTTTTTTATTTAATAACAGCAATAAACAGGACGTATGTGGTGGCGGTAATAACCATGTTAAACTCTTAGAAAGGGCACCAGAACCTTTAATTTTGAAATTAATTAGCTCCTTTAAAAGTTTCAGTTATAATTCGAGCTATTATAGAGTGGTGATGCTTATGATATTGTTTTTATGTCCTTTTGAAAACTTTTTTTTATTATTTAGTTCGACGTCCGCCTAAATGTTTGTTAAAGTTCGAATTTAGTTCTAGTTCTTTTAGAATAACCCCTGAGTCACAAAGGCCGTTGAATTAGAATAAATAGTTCTTTTGAAAGTACTTAACAACTTTAGCGTAAAGATCAAGATATTGACTAGGAGTTGAACCCCCTTACATACGGAATAATTTGTGTTCGTTTTAAGTTTTAATGTTGCTCCTTACTTTCAGTTGAAAAAATTTGTTCTCTTTTTTATTATTTAATAACCGCAATAAATAGGACGTTTGTGGTGGCGGTACCCACCATGTTAATTAGGCTTGGGCATTATTGGAAAAAGGTCAGAACTTAAATGAACAAAAAACAAATTTCAACTGAAAAGCAAAGTTTTATCGATGTCTCCCTTGTCATCAATTAGCTCGTCTATTATACAGGTTCCCCAAAACAGACACTTAGCTAGATTTTGGAAAATTCTGAAAAATCAAATGATTTCTATTCAAACACTGATATATTAAGGAATTTGTTAGTTAGCCAGAAGTTGCAGGCTATATTTCTGTAGAAAGCTTAAAACTTATCCGAGTTTACACCTTGCATGTATAGGTTTGAACAGAGTACAAGCAATTTTTTAGCAAAAGAAACATAGTGAGCGAAAATGGGAACACAGACCACTAATGATTAAAGATTTAAGACTATCATGCTATTCAATTGTTGTCAAAAATTTAATAATAATCGGACTCTACAATTGGGGATTCATGAGGAAGGGGAAATTTTTCATATCAGTGGATCGCAAATCTGTTTTATTTGGCACCTCCTGAAGGACTACGGCCATACTGGCCTCATCCTGTTACACCATTGAATATGGATCATCTGTTTTATTGAAAAAATCTAATCATGTTTTATTATTTTTTAACTGCTTATTTGTTTAAGTAGAGTAATGTTTGCCTCGTTTATTAAAAATATGTCTTAAATATTGTTTTAAAAAGAAGAAAAACAGGTCTTCACGAGTCAATACAAAAAAAAATATTTTCTGATACAAGGTCCCTTGGTTCTGCAGCTTACACTGAAGGTGTCTTCATGGTCAGAAATACAAATAGATTATCCTAAAAAATAAATGTTTTGCACTAAGAATCTGCTGAATGAAGTTTCTCCTTTTTTAAGTCCATTCCCATCGGCCCACATCAAATAAAAATTTCTAGTCCACTTGATCCCTCAGTCAAATAAAGTTTTGACCGGATCGCTTCAGCCATAAATGTATCCCTTAGCCAGACCTTAGAGATTGCAAACACGCCCTTTGGAGATTCTGAATGCACATAGTGTCCTATAACCTAACTTATCTTTAAATTTAACAACCCAATATTCCCTGGAAGGTTAAACTTAATACCTTAGACTATCCTAAGATATCATATATTTAACTTAAATGGAACCATATAGTGTCTATCAGTTTAGTTAAAAACCCAACCTAGCTGGTTCTAGGAATTCGTAGATATACCCTTTCGAAACCTGGATACACTTCATGCCTTTTGGTCCATGTCTCTGTCCCCTAAAAATTTGCTAAGATTTTAAAATACCTTTTTTGACAACCTTGATGCACATTATGGTTTTTTCATAAATGCCATGAAAGTTTCAACTTCATACCC
Source organism: Artemia franciscana (assembly GCF_032884065.1). Taxonomy (NCBI): domain Eukaryota; kingdom Metazoa; phylum Arthropoda; class Branchiopoda; order Anostraca; family Artemiidae; genus Artemia; species Artemia franciscana. The sequence goes on from NC_088868.1 coordinate 4,031,423, forward strand.
ATAACTTTTCTTGGATACTGCAGAAGTGCCATTTTGACAACATTAAAGCACATGATATCGTTTGGTTTAGCTAAACCTCCCCCTCATCATGCCTTGGAAGTTTCCAATCAGTACTCCTATTCGTTCTCTATATACAGTTAACAGACGTTTTTCGTGACCAGGATGTAAGCACTGTGTTTTAAGTTATATGAACATCCCTCTTAGCATTTCCTGAAACCTTCTGCCTAATACCCTACAACTCTTGTAATAATAAAAATACACCCTTAAATCAACCTGGATGCAGGTATTTCATTGAATTTATTTCAACACCCTTCTCAACACCCCATGCAATTTTTAACTTGGTAACCTCGGCCGTCTTTCAGTACTGAAAGTACGCCCTTTTGACATCTTTTTTGAACACGGTGTCTTTTGAATTACTTTTCTACCCTCTTCAATGTGTCCTGGGAGTTTCAACACCAGATCGTCAGCTGTTCATGAAATATGGCTGATACTTCCTTCAGACAATTAGGATACATAGAATCTGTTAGTTTAGTTCAATGCCCTCCTCAACCTGTAATAGATTTCAACTTAGAACCCTAAGCCGTTCCTAAGACATTGCAGGTATACCCTTTTGGAAACCCGTTTGAACATTGTGTGTTTTGATTTAGTTTTAGATATCCCTTAGCATGCATTACAAGTTGTAGCTTAACAAACGTTTCCGTTCGTGACATATAGCCAGTTATTGTGACCAATTAGTTTCCTTAAGACTTCCCCTTCTATTACCTGTCTTATAACCCCATGAAATGCTGGTTACTACTATGAATTTACTGAGTGTCACCCCTTCAAGCAACTTAAAATGGGATTATCATATTAACCATATTTAAAACGCGTAAATACCACTTTTTCCTCCTTAAACTCCTTAAAAAAATCAAAATATCATAAATCGCGTGAGTTGAGTTTAGGTTTCATTTTTACACCCAATCCTTGACTACGCCTGTCCGGTTTGGCATCCTGAAAGTTCCAATTAATTGTCAGAAAGGATGGAGGCAGTCCACAAAAAGTGCTCCAGAATTATTTTCAATTAAGGTAAAGTCCTTCATATCTCTTTTCGTCAGAAAGTCAATCAAGTCATCTTCAAAGAAAGGTTAACAACATTTTCTTTGCATTTTGCCGACAACACCCTCCATAACCTCTGTTCTATTTCATTTTTTCATAGTCCGTTTTTCTCCCTTCGACCTTGCCTCCCTCGGTTTGTTTCAACAAAAATACTTCTTGTTACCCCCAATCAAATTGTCCGCTGAAAGATATAGAATAACTTTTATCTTTTATCTACCTTTTATTTCTTATCTAGTATAATGTAAGCATATTAAGTAAATGAGTTACCCCTTTTTTTACCTTACAATTGCTAATTGTTTATTTGCAATTGTAGCTTCCGTTTTTTTCTTTTTTTTACTAAATTATTCTTTGTGGGTTTTAGTGACAAGATTAAATTGTCCTTGTTTTTTTTTCCAGTTTATCCCTTTTTAAATTTGCGAGTTTTCCCATTTATAACCTTTTTGATATTTTCATTAATTTTCCTCTGACTTACATTTGCGTTTTTTTTTTTTTTTTTTTTTTTTTTTTTTTTTTTTTTTTTTTTAAATCTGGAGTAAGTCAGACAGTTGATTGTGTTTTGTATATTATGCGTAAATTTTTTCCTATATTTGGAAATTTCAGTTCAGTTTTGAAGATAAAAACAAAGGTTCTTGATTGTTTGATATAATAAAAGTTCTGATATTTGCAGGAGTGATACCAAAATGGTTTCTACAGGTGAAAGTAGGTCTCCCAAATATCTTTGAAAGAAGAAGAGGGATCTTGTTCTCATTATTGTAATATAATTTTCTGATCGTCCGCGTGTTGTGCGCAACGGAAAAAAATTTCGTCTTGCGCGTAGAACAACAAGCAAAAAATAGACATGGTGAGCGTGTCCGAAAGCTCAAGCATGCAGAATTAATTTCGCATCCGTCTGGAATTCTTCGAAGAATTCTCAGTCCGGACAAGAATTTCATCTGTAATTATCGCAGGGTTATGACGTCAAAAAACCCTACCAAAGATTCTACGAAATTGCAGGATTTATCTGAGGTATCTCAGAAGAAACTAAAGAAAGATAGTGGCGATTCATATCTAAGGATGTGTTCCAGGGACTTACTGTAGTAACCGAATGGTTACTATTTCCGTTCCTAGCGGGAAAATGGTTACTGCCCAACCCACTGGGAACGAGAATAGTTACTGCCGGCAGTAACCGCAGTAAGTGATTTTCTTACCGTGCTCAAAAGAATGGTTAGCGCAGTAAGTACATAATTCACCTTCTTCAACAAAAATCTCATTCAACAAAAAATAAATATGGACAAGAATGAAGTAATGGAATATGAAGTTATTTGCTTGGAAGAAGGTGGGACAGTGATTTTGCAAAAGAAAGAGGGATCTGAGCCAAGTTATTAAATCACCATATTTTGGGATCAACATTAAAGAAACACCCTGGGTGCGTTTGTTTACTTGTCCAATGGGATTTTTACTAATCGAGGTTTAACCCCTAAAAGATAGCAACAAATACTTGTCTGGCCACGTGTCACTTAAAACGGCAAGATTAATTGCGAATAATAACAACATTGGTCACGTGTAATTATTGTTTTAATGCTATGTGAAGTTTTGACAAGGAAGAGGCTAGGACTTTGGGCCTGTTTCAAATTTTACAGGCAAATACAGCTTCAGCAATTATTTCAGAGCTGGGTAGCCTAATACAATTTGTGTGGCCAGAAGTTTAATTGTAAGATTTCAAATTGTGGTTGTCATTTGCCTTTTTAAGTCATTCCATTCAAGATGCTTTGGATATTTTTTATTGTGATAAATTGTCTTAATGCTCTGAAATGGGAAAATTATTTCAATTGCATAGGATAGGAAAATTTTGGTAGGCTAATTAATTCAAAGTCCTAAATTAGCCAGGGAAGTGTTTTTTTTTTCACTAAAAAATCACCAAGTTCTTTGAACTCCAATTATATAGCCCTGTTTTTGGCCCCCTTGATCCAGTTCCTGATTGTCATTTACACTAAATTTACTTTTTCTGTTACCTATTTATGTTTGCACCAGTTTTACCATTGGGTAAAACTGGTACAAACAGTATTACTGGCTTTCATATAAAGTGAATATACCACTTGATGCCTTTTGTAATGCTGTTTACAAATATAATAATCGCTTCTACTGCAAGTTCAGATTTAAGCACTTTTTGACCTCTTAAAAATGACCTATATATGGGGTCATTACAAATCTGTAATAGTTTAGAAACAAATTTGGGCTATATATTTGCACATCAGGGGGTGGGGGTAAAGTGTAGCATATATTAAATATGTAAACTAACCATTGCTTGAATTTTTTTATGTGTGTGCTGTTGCACTGGTGATTTCTCTTTTCATTAAAATTTGATGTGCACAAACACGTTAAAAAAAACAGCAATGGTTAGTTTACGTGTATAATATATGCTATGCTTTACCCCCACCCCCTGATGTGCAAATATATAGCCCAAATTTGTTTCTAAACTATTACAGATTTGTAATGACTCCATTTATAGGTCATTTTTAAGAGGTCAAGATGTGAAAAAGTGCTTAAATCTGAATTTGCAGTAGAAGAAATTATTATATTTGTAAAGAGCATATAAGAAGGCATCAAGTGGTATATTCACTTTATATGAAAGCCAGTAATACTGTTTGCACCAGTTTTACCCTTGTTTCTTGTTAATATTACTAAGGGGTTGTGGTTAGGCACTAGAGAAGTCATTGTTAAATAACATGTGCTTATGTATATATAGCTTTTTGCTACTTATTCTTCTTTGCTTATATAATGCTTGATGTGGTATAAGCCAAGAGAAGGACCTGTAGACCTATAGAAGAAAACCTGTTAAAATAAGATGATTCTTTGTAATTTACATAATAATTATAGCTTTCTACATGCAGCCCTGCTCTACTTTAGCCCCAACCCTCCTAATATGGAAATCTATAGCTGAAATTACATATTTTCTATTGATTCTGCCAATCTATCCCTCAACCCTTGTACCTGTTAATTGAGGCAACTGTGGCAAAACAAGAACTGGAAAAACAAGTAACAGGTGGCAGAAAACATTGGAAATATATAATTTGGGCTATATGTTTGCAAATTAGGCATGTTAGAGATGAATTTCTTGTTGTTCATATTTTGATTTACAAATAAAGTGAATATACCACTTGATGCCTTTTTGTATGTTCTTTACAAATATAATGATTGCTTATTTTGCTAGTTCAAGTTTAAGCACTTTTTGACCTTACTTAACCTAACAAATTTTGGCAGTGAAAAACATACATTATTTTGTCAAAAATGACCAATAACACGTACCTTAATTGAAAATTTGGCATCAAAGAAGAAGAAATACAGCATAATATTGTAAAATTTATTAATCCAACTTAATTGTGGAAAATCAGTGCTCATAGATTATACAACATGTAAAAAATGGATTAATAATGAAACAGTAAGTTTGAGACCAATGTTTTAAGCTTTCTTATACCCAAAACTATTTGAGTATACTTTGGTCATTTTCAAGAGCTCAAAAACTTGTACTTGAAGCACTTATTATGTTTGTAAAAAATAAAAAAGGGCATCAAGGAGTATGTTCACTTTATTTGTAAATCAAAAATATGAACAACAAAAAATTTACCAATTATTAGTATAGCTGCACAATTTTCCCCTGGGTATGTAGGCTTAGTGGAAGGTCACTTATACCTGATCATGTCCCTACTGTTTTTACTTGGTTGAAAAAAAATCCAAAGAAAGTTCCTATTGAAAAGGAAAGAGATCAAAAGTGAGATTGAATTCGTCATAGCTTGGAGGTTTGTCCCTTAAGTCTGTTTAAAGAAAACAGATTCATAATTGAAGCTTTGTTCATTTCAATCTTAGGGATAATCTACATTTGTTACACTTAATTAAATGGTTGTAAAGGGATACTTTTATTTATTTGTCTTGTTTGTTTTCTACGTAATTTTTTAATCTTTAAATTGATATACATTTCTTACAAATTAATTAGTCATATCATAGTTCCACTTGCAAGTTTTGACCTACTTTGTAACCCTGGTCTCAAAATTGCATATAAATTTATTGAAGCTAGGAAACATAGAACTCCTCTCTGTTTAAAAGAAAATGGATGGACATAGGTAGGTTTTAATACACTAAAGTCCTAGGGCCATGGAAATTAAAAAAAAACAATGAAGATTAACTTTAAAATTCTGGACATGACATAAATATAACATTCACAAAGAAAAACCATTCACAAAATTTTACTTTTATGCTCAGTTGCCAACCTGAGCAATTGCCCTAAATTTTTAACCTTGCAAAACATTCACCAGCCAATTCTTATGACCTACACTGTTGTCTGTACATCAAAAATTCATTGAAAAGGAAGGACCACCTTACTGACATTTCTTCCTTTGTACTTATATTTAATGGGTTTAAAAGAAAGCTCCTATGGCTAAGTCATAAGCCTAGTAAAGGACCAGGTAATCCTTTAGACAGGAAGTGCAATAGGAAGCTAGGGGCCAGTCATCCTATGCTTTTGCATGTCCTTCCTGCTTACTGACCCCAGATTTCTCTAGGTAACCTGTTAAGTTTGGGCCAATTCTGGCTGAACTTACAGAGTTACATCACTGACCTTTGTCCCAAACCAAATAAACTGCTAATGCCAGAAATTAAACCTGTGCCCTTTGGATAAAGGATTCTCAACCTAGAGTGCCAGCCACTTAGGAAGGAACACAAATGTCACCAGAGAACAAAAATTATTTGGAAAAAAGAAAATATTGAAAAAAAAAACTCAAGTCATAGTTGCTCATTGCTGTCCCACAAACAATATGTATTTCATTAAGACAAATAAATTTTTAAACAGGTATCAACAAAACTCCATCAGGGATTGTATTTACTTAAGGTACAATCAGCAATATTAATGCTTAGTTTTGTGATATTCTGGTTTTGAAATAATAAAAAAAGAGAAATTATATGTTCTACTTGTTTTCCACAAGCCCATTTGAGAAAAATCATTTGTAACAACAATATACCCATGGTTGGCTCAGAATCTCTCTAAAATTCTTTAAACAGAAAGAATTTAAAAAAAAATTATACTCATCAGCAAGAAAAATATTAACATAACTCTCTAAACTTGGCACTTTTTAAGACAATTTTTAGCAAAGCAAATGCAAAACTTTAATGGTGTCCTATGTCATCTAAAAAAAAAAAAAAACATTAAAATGTGTCAAATGAATTTTGATGTAAAATGCCTCAAATACTTTCAGTTGAATCTGTGAAATGAAGGGCCAGGTATTACTTTACATTTTATACAATATATAAAAAGAAAAACAGTTCAAATTTTTTCACAAAAGAAGAAGCTTGATGTAAAAAAATAAATAAATTTTTAACAGAAAGCAACTGACCTCAATGAAATCAAATAAAACAAAAATTCATGGAGAATAAATAATATAAGCCATATATTTAACCTATAATGAGGTGGCATAAAAGATTTTTTCTAGAATTCGAAAAAAACAGTGTTATGGCTTAAAGTTCTGCTCAATCAACAGGAGTTGTCTAAGGCCAGAATAATTAAGAACTAAGGCCAGAGAAAAAGAAACTGATAACCAAAAAATAAGGCACCCAAAAATTTCAGGACCCTTTAGAGGGAAAAGAATTAGAAGTAGGTACTTCAAAATACCTTCCTGGGACATACTTTAGCCTGTAGACACATCCCTGAAAGTTTCATTTTCCTAGCCTAACCTCTTTCAAAGATAGCCAAAAGTAGCTAAAGTAAAATTTTACCCCTACTGTATCTTAAAAATCCAGTTTAAATAGCAATCTCAACAAATATAGACTATATAAAAGGCTATAGGTATTGGCCTAATCATTCTAAATTTTTTCCAACTAATAATTATAGGATGGTTTAGAAACTAGGCCTGTTTGATATAATAACATTTGACTAACTCACCAATGTGATAGCTGCCTCCCTAAGAATCAACCTTTTTAATAACAAAAAACTTTTCTTCTGACTCCTTATGAAGCTTAGCCTATGCAAGACAGGCCTAGAACACCAAAAACCCTTTAGATACTAAGGAATATGCATAATATTACTTACAGGTCACTGAAAAGCTAAGATTATTTCTATTATTTACAGTTTCCTTGTCTTTTCTCTAGACTTAACGATTTCACATGTTTATCCATTTAAAAATATATAGCATTGACGTCACAATCCTCAAATAATCTTTTTATTTGGGGGTTATAAAGTGCCAGCCCACGGACAAGTAATCCTGAGCGTTTGTGGGGATAATCCGACTAACCTCTGACGTCATATGTGTCTCAAAAAACGCTTGGATTAATCAGATTAGTAATCGGACAAGTAAACAAACGCACCCCCTGAGTAGTAAGCTATAGGCCTTTTTTCGCGTCAACCAAAGAGACTGTTTGGGCTCAACCACTTGGTGTGGTTGAGCTCAACCGCTGTTTTTGCGTGAAACAGTGACAAACCAGGTTGTCATGAAAAGTGATTTTGCGTGAAACAATTGACTGGTTGAACTCTAATTTAACCAGAACTGTCATTGTTTTTAACCGTAGGGTTCTGCCATTCATAATTGTTGGTTGACCTTTTCAGGCGTAGATTTCGAAAAGAAGAATTCGTAGGCTATAAATAAGTCTATATAAAATAAGAATTATAAGCTGACAATTAGAATTCTAGCCACGCAAAAGTAAGGTTTAATTTTGTTTTTTTCGTATTAGGGCTATTTGGATAAATGTTGTGTTATATCCTGCAATTTGATTCACATAGGCCTTAAGACAGGAAGTCAAGAGTTTGAATATGCTTTTGAAAACTTATGTAGATACTTGGAAATCTTTGTTTCATCCTTTTGATGCCCTAGGCTTGACCTTAGCTTGGTAATTTGGCTTCAGAGATAAAACCTTGATGAAGTAAGACCCTAGTGGTTATAAAGCATTGTTAATCCAATTACTATTCTTACTAGATGCTTCAAGATGTGTTGCATCTTTGTCAGAACTCTTTACATTTCAGCCTTACCCTATAGGGCCATGGATAAATTTTCAGGTCAAACTCTAGTTTGGCTACTGTTTGCTATCTTAGAAAAGGGTTAAGTCAGGAAAAAAGAACTTCCAGTAATGAATCCAAAGCAAAAAAATACGTAAAATTCTAGTTTAGCTAATTTTCATTATCTTGGAAAGGGAATAGGTTACAAGAATGAAACTCAGTAATTAATCCAGGGTCAAAAACACTCTGGGAAGGTACTGCCAGGCTTCTATGTCAACCCTTTTCTGATTTCTAAGTCTTAGATAATTGCTTACTCAAAAGGTCTATACCTATACTATTGAAATTTTGACAAAACAAAATTTACCTTAATTTTTAATTATCAGTTTCTTTTACTCTGGCTTTAGCTCTTAAAATGCAATTCCTTTTATTTGAGTAGCATTTTAAGCCATATCAATATTTTTTTCAAAATTTAGGAAATGTCTTTGCATATCTTTAAAACCTTATAAAGTGGATTGAGGAAAGCTGTGAAACACAAGTCTTAGAAGTATCTTATATCAAAATACATCTGATACAGTTTAATTTTTTAGAGATGACACAGAATAGCATTAAAGCTGAGTATTTGCTTTGCAAGAAATGTGTCCCTTCTGTTGTAAAGCATTTTGGATAGACACTAATCTAACCATGGGTGTATTGCTGTTGCAAATGGTTTTGCTTAAAATGGTTTGGAAAACAAATAGCAAATGTAAATTTGCTTTTTTATCATTATTTAAGACTAGAATATCACAAAGCTATGCAATCACATTGCTTGTTGTATCTTAAGTAAATACAATCCCTGATGGAGTTTTGTTGATACCTGTCTTAAAATTAATTTGTCTAAATAAAATATATTGTTTATGGGACAGTAGAGAAAATGGCAACAACCATGAATTGAGTTTTTTTCAATATTTCTTTTTTCAAATAATAGTTCTCTGGTCACATTTGTGTTCCTTGCTAAGTTGTTGGCACTCTGGTTTGGGAATCCTTTGTCCAAGGGGTACAGGTTTAATTCCTGGCATTGCTAGTGTATTTGGTTTTTACCAGCTAAGTATTCACCATGCTAGTTTGCATCTTAAGTAAAGCAATCCCTACTGGAGCTTTGTTGACACCTGCCTTACAATAACTTGTCTAAGTAAAATACAATGTGTATTGAAGATTAGTGAAAATGGCTGTAAATCCATCTTGGTTTTTTTTTCAATATTTTTTTTTTTAATAGTTGTTCTACTCTGGTCGTAATAATGTTCTTGGCTAAGTGGAAAGCACTCTTAGTAAGAAATCCTTTGTCCATGGGGTACAGGTTTGATTCCTAGTATTGCCTGTTTATTTGTTTTAAATGGGGGTCAGTGATGTTAGACAGATCTAAACCAGCTCTAAATAGGCAAATGGAGAAATATGCAAAAGGTAAGCAGGGAGGGTGTACAAAAGCACAAGATTTCTGGCCCCCAGCCCTTAATTGCAATTCTTGGCCAAAGGGTCACAAAGTGGAAATTAGCACTGCCTGTTTAGACCTTGATGTGTCAGTGCTGCCATACTTACTTACTTGCATATTGGTGTTGAGTTCGCCCACATTTTATCTTGATTACTATCTAAAATCATTTAGACATTCAGCAAACTGTCTCAAAGCACAATTAGTATTGAATAGTTTTTGGGCCTTACTGACTTTCCCTTTATAGCAAAGGTTTATTGTTGTGTTTATACACAAATATGTGTAGATATTTTAAAGTAATCAATCATTAAGAATTCCCTTTTAGTTTTATCAAGTTTTTGAGTAATAAACCTTTTTAATTACCTTAAAATATTTATTCAGGTCCTTTACTATTGGCTGCCCTTTATATTACAATAATGATTGAAATATATTGTGGTAACTAAAAATTTGGATAATCCAACCTATTTTACCATCTTAAGGTTGTTTACAAAGGTGTATGAAATATTTAAGTACTGACTTAGCTACAGAAAACTTCTAGATATAATAAAATGTAAGCAAGATGGCTCTTACTTTGACCATATCTATGGAAGCACTAATGAGAGAGTGGGTCATTTGATGCATTTGTAGGATTGAGTGAGATGAGAAATGAAGTGTAGGTTTGATGAGAGATGGCTGGTGAATGTGATGAGGGATGAATGTTTTGCAAGATTTTAAAATTTTGGACAATTTCTCATGTTGACAGTAGAGTGCAGAAGTAAAATTTTGTAATTTTTTATTCTTTGTTTCTGTTATGTTAGACAATGTTGAACATTCTAAAGTGAAGTTTCTTTTTTGTTTGGAATTGTGATGGCCCTAGGGCTTTAGTGCAATACAAATTACTAATGTTTATTCACTTTCTTTAAACAAACACAAGGTCTATGTCTCCTAGCTTTAACAAAGTCAAATGTAATTTTAAGACCAGGGATTTCAAAGTAGGTCAAATGAACTTCTGGTAAAAATGAGCAATTTATGAAACATCTAGATTAAAAAAAAGTCTTTTAGACAACAAAGAAGACAATTGAATAAAGAAAAGTACCTTATATCATAATTGTTGTGTACCCTTAAGATAGAAATGAACAAAGCTTCAATTAAGATTCTGTTTTGTTTAAACAGACAGAAGGGACAAACCTCCAAGCTTTGACAAATACAATCTCACTTTGTGGCTCCTATCTTTTCAAAGGGGACTTTCTTTGGATTTTTTCTATCCAACTAAAACTGAAAAGGACAGCATGATATACAAGTCACCTTCCAATTACCCTATATAGCAAGAGAAAATCATTAAGTTAGGCTATGCTTTATCTCAATCCCCCTCCCAATGTGCAGAAATATGGCTCAAATTTCATATTTTCAATGCATTTAACCTCCTGTCACCTGTTTTTCTAGTTATTGTTTGTCACATTTGTTTAATTTACAGCTACATGGGATGAAGTTAGAGAGACAGATTGACAAAACAAATGGAAAATAGGAAATTTCAGCAATACATTTTTATATTGCGAGGACTGAGGGGTAAAGTAGAGCAAAGTTGAATGTAAAATGTGTTACCAGCTATTATTCTAAAAATTATGAAGCATGAATTTTTTCTTTTATTATGTTTCTTTCTCTTCAGGTCCTTCTCTAGGGCTTTACCAAATCAAACATTCTATGCCCAGAAAAATTAGCAACAAGGTATAGTCTATATACAAAGGCTTATGTTATTTAACTATGAATATGGAATTTATATGGCAATCAGGAACTGGATACAGGCTAAAGCAAGTAAAAAAGAAAGAAAAAACTTCCCTAGTTAGCTCAGGAGACTTTTAATAGATTACTCTTCAGATAATTGCCTATGATACATAATTTAAATATTTACCCCTGTACAGTAGGGCATTAAAACAATCCATCACAATGTAAGATACAGTATATTTAGATATGATGCTGATTTACAAATTCCAGGATTCTTTGTTGTAGTTTTCATAATTTTGTTGATAAAGTTTTATATATTCATCATATTATATTTTATGTCATTAACATTAGCCAAACTAAACTTCTCAATAGAACTTGAATGTGGTGGCTATAATGCACAAGTACTGCAAAAATCTTACAACACATTATGTGTTATGGTAACTGTTCAGTGAGAAAAAAACTATTTTCCTAGTTTAGCTTAATTTGTTATATTTTTGTGCTTATCAGAAATATTTTGTTAATTTTAGGCAGCTGTCCCCCCTCAAAAAATTCTTAAACATTTGCTGGTTTATACTTCACTAGTATTCTACTGAAAACAAAAATTAATATATATTTTGTATTGAAGAAATATAAATCCCTTTGGATTTTTTTTTATTAAGATTAAGCAGTTTGCTATTTTCTTTTGTTAGGCTAAGCCTGTAATAGTGCTTTATTGTGAAGAGTCAAAATTTGTAGGGATTGCAAAGGCTAGCCTGAACAATATGTTATTACAAATTATTAGGTTAAACTTCTGTTTGGTAAAATTCTAGTTTAGATAAATTTGTATCATCTTGAAAAAGGTTTAGGTTAGGAAAATGAAACTTTTAGGGATGGGTCTAGAGACTAAACTATATCATGGGAAAGTATTTTGGAGCATCTAACTCTACTCTTTCTCTCTCTTAAAAATGTTTGCCTTAAATTACCTTAAATCACATTGTCTAATGAAATAAGGATTAAATCCTGTAGAATTGCTGGTTAGTGATGATGACAGTTGGAAATCTCAATATTTGGTCCAAACCCTTAACAATGCTTGTGTTATAAAAGTGAAACCCTTGCAAAATAAATCTTCTAATTAATGACAAGAAAAAAGCGTTTTTAGTGTCATAACTTTGCTCAATTTCAATTTATGAAGTTTCTAAGATTTGGAAACTTTCAGGATATACATTTCCCTATATTTAAATACGAAACACTGATATGGCTTAAAAATCTACTCAAATAACAAGAATTGCATTTTCAGAGCTAAAACCAGAGAAACAGAAACTGCTTGCTGAAAATTAAGGTAAGATGTTGTTTTACCAAAATTTTAATAGTTACAGACCAGTCCAGTATGCAAAATTCCCAGATTTAAAAACAGAAGAGGGTTATCAAATAAGCTTAGCAATAGCTTCTCAGAGTATGTTTTTAGCTATGGATTAATCACTGAAAGTTTCATTCACCTAACATAACCCCATTCAAAGATAGCAAAAAGTAGCTAAACTGGAATTTGACTGGAAATTTAATCTATAGCCTGGTAGGCTAGTAGAATTCCAAATCAAAACAAAAAGAAGTCAAACTAGAATTTTATCCTCTGTTTAGGGTAGCTCAACAAAGCTAAAGTCTTATCATTTAGGACTTTTTTATAGATAATTTTTCTTTTACAGTATGAATACAACATTTTCCAATGTATTACCTGAACAATTTAACCAAAGATTCCACTAATTCAGACCCTTCCTATCTCTTCAAATATACCAGAGAGTATGCTAGATCATTTTTCAATCCTCTCTGACCTCAAACTAATGTGAAATATGTCAAATCCGGAGGAAATTAAGCCAGTGCTAAATCATTTAATTATAATAGAATGACACTCTTAACACTATACGGATGTTTTATGTTTGAAATTTTTTGCCCAAACCGACAAGTAAAAAGAGTGTTTTCGCGAACCAGTTTTGTTTAAGCTCAACCATATGTAATTTTTTTCCGTTTTTGCGTTAAACATACAAGCTGGTTAAACCAAAGCTGTCATTGGTTAAACCAGCTGGTTGACGCGAAAAAAGGCCTTATCTATTACCAAGTAGGTTAAATCAATGAAAAACTTATTATTTAATTTAAAGATTTCCATGTTTTCTGGCATATTCAGGCATAATTATTACCTTAAATTGCCATTTGGAATCATTCTAAGAATTGACTTCTTCCAGGTAACATTGAGGCTCCATTAAATTGCCACATGGTAGCATTTTAAGCATTAACTCCTTTTAGGCTCTGTAAACAGGCCTAGGTGAAGTATTGCAGATAATTTGAGGATTTATGGGCTGCCAAATCATTATTCTGAGACTGTCTTTAATCCTATTGAAGAAGTAGGCTAGGGTAGACTATTCAGAATCTATTCCAAAGGATGGTAATTTTATCCAGTAAAATTCTAGTTGATTGACTTCTTGCTATCACTGAAATGGGTTAGGTTAGGAAAATGAAACTTTCACGGATGGGTCTACAGGCTAAAGTATGTCCTGGGAAGGTATTTCAAAGTACACATCTCTACTCATTCTTGTTCTAAAGGGCCTTGATCTTTGATGACCTTCAAAAATATTTATAGCTGAAGTTACATGTTTCCCATTGATTCTGCAAATCTATCCCTCAACCTCTAACTCCCTGTTAATTGAAGTAACTGTAAACAAAGCAAGAATGGGGGAAAAGGTAACAGGTGACAGAGTACATTGGAACTACATAATTTTGGCTATATATTTGCACATTAGGCAGGTTGGAGGTAAATTATAGTATAGAGATGCATGCTTTTCCCTTTGGTATGTAGGCTAAGTAGAAGGTAACTTGTACCTGATGCTGTCCGTGTTGTTTTTAGTTGGATGGGAAACATCCAAAGAAAGTTTCCTTTGAAAAGGAAAGGTGAGAATGCCCAAAAGTGAGTTGAATTTGTCAAAGCTTGGAGGTTTGCCCCTTCAGTCTGTTTAAAGGAAAATGGATTCATAATTGAAGCTTTGTTCATTTCAATCTTAAGGGTGACCTATATTTGTGACAATTCATTAAATGGTTGTAAAGGGGTACTTTTGTTTATTCATTTGTCTTCTTTGTTTTCTAACAGTTTTTTTAATCTTTAAATTGATATCCATTTCTTACAAATTTTTATTGATACCAGAGGTTCATTTGCAAGTTTTCACCTACTTTGTAATCCCTGGTCTCACAATTACATTTAAATTTACTGAAGCTAGGAAACATAGAGCTACTATCTATTTAAAGAAAATCAATGGATATAAGTAGGTTTTATTGTATTTAAGCCCTAGGGCCATGGCAATTAAAGACAAATTAAAGAAGATTAACTTTAAAATACTGGACATTAAATAAGCATGATAGTCACAAAGAAAAACAAATAACAAAATTATACTTCTGTGCTCAGTTGCCAACCTGAGCAACAGTCATAAATTTTTTTAATCTTGCAGAACATTCACCCCAATTACATTCACAAGCTATCTCTCATGACCCACACTCTTGTCCATACATCCACATTTCAGGGAAATAGAAGGACCATCATACTGGTATTCTTCATTTTTACTTATATTTAATGGGTTTGAAAGAAAGTTTCTATGGCTAAGTCAGTAGGCCAGTAAAGGACCTTGTGGTCCTTTAGCCAGGTAGTGCAATAGGAAGCTAGGGACCAGCCAGCCTATGCTCTTGCATGCCCTTCCTTCTTACTGTCCCTAGATTTCCATCTGTACTCATTTAAAGTTAGGCCAATTTTAGCTGAGGTTAGTCATATCACCAACCCCTATCCAAAACAAAATAAACTGACAATGCCAGGAATTAAACCTGTGCCCCTTGGACAAAGCATTCCAGCCCAGAGTACCTACCACTTAGCAAGGAAGACAAATTTGACCAGAGAACAATAATTATTTTTAAAAAAGTAGAATATTGAAAAAAAAACTTGCTATAGTTGTCCCACTACTATCCTGTAAATGCTATAGGCCCATTTTATTTAGACAAATCAATTTAAGACAGGTATCAACAAAACTCCATCAGGGATTGTATATGCTTAAGATACAATCAAGCTATTTGAATGCTTAGTTATGTGATATTCTAGTCTTCAAATAATAAAAAAAGAGAAAAAGTATATGATCTATTTATTTTTCACCAGTTCATTTGAGCAAAATCATTTATGACAGCCAAATGCCCATGGTTGGCTTAGAACCTCTCTAAATGCTCTGAAACAGAAGGAATAAAAAAATTATACTAATCAGCATTAAACTGTCCCTTAAATTTAAACACGTGCATTTAATTCGAAAATGACGCTACTGCTAGTCAGCTTACTGTGCCGTTTGGCTCTACCGCAGTTAGAAATGGGCAGTTACCGCGCAGTTACTGCAGTTACTGAAAAACCGTCACCTGGAACACACCCTAAAGCATAAGGAAGACCAGAGCATAATTCCAGAAATGTGTGATAAAAAAAACTTCCATTGTAAGTGGCTAAGAATATCTCAGTTTGAAAAAATTATTTGTCATCAGCAGCTTTTACATGATTATCATTAAGGATGTAGATCTTCACCTTGCTCAGTGATCATAGAGCTTTAATTGTATGATAACTGCTAAATACAATGATCATTGACTTCTTGTTCTGTTATTCTTGAAGCAAAAAAATTAAGCTGTTTTAAACACAAAGTTTCTCTTGCCCTGCTAAAGGATTATCTCTAAGCAGAGTGATAGCTGATCAGCAGTTTTTTGATAGCCTAGTTGTCTAATAAAGTGATTTTTAATATTCTAATTGAGTGACTTCTTGTTATCTCAGAAAGGGGTAAGGTTAGGAAAATGAAACTTTCAGGGGTGAGTCTACAGGCTAAAGTATATCCTGGGAAGGAATTCTAGAGTACCCACCTCCACTCCTTCTCCCTCTAGAGAGCCCTGAAATTCGCCTACATGACAGGTTTGACAAGGCTAATAGGTTTATCAAAATTGAAAATTTTACAAAATAACATTTTATCTTAAGTTTTAGTTACCAGTTGCTTTTTCTCTGCCTTTAGTTCTGAAAATACAATTCCTGTTATGAGTAGAATTCTGAGCCATATTTATTTTTTTTTTTAATTTAGGAAATGTATTGGCATATCTTTAAACCTTATGAATTTGGATTGAGCAAAGTTGTGAAGCTGAAAACAATTTTGTTGTACTTCATTTAACAGAAGATCTATTTTGCAAGATTTCACTTTTATAACACATATTTTGAAGGTCAGGGCTTTCTAGAGGTAGAAGGAGTAGAGGTAGGTACTTCAAAGTACCTTCCCAGGACATACCTTAGTCTGTAGATGCATCCCTGAAAGTTTCATTTTTCTAGCATAACCCCTTTCTGAGATAGCAAGAAGTCAATCAACTAGAATTTTAACAAATGATTTTTTTTTTCAAATAAAATTGATCTACCCTAATTAGGGTGATAATCTTGTCTTCAAGCAATCATCACATTAAAGCTGCGCACCCATTGTTAACATCACAATGTGAATAAGCTGAAATAGCAGTATAATTGACTAAGTATCAGTGCAGTATTAGCATTTTAACCATGGTCTAGCTCCTTTAGAATTATGTTTGAGTAACCTGATGTGAGCTACCAATTCTAATCAGGATAGGGCTTTAAACTAATTTCCCAGGGATCAAAAATATGGTTACTTTTCCTTTAAGTATATATCTTTAACTATATTGTGTATCAGACACAAATTTATTTTTAAGCTTTTTGATCTAAAGGATTTTTTTTAAACTTGGTCAACTATCAGAGACAGCACCTTACCTATTCTTGAAATTATGCTAAACAAATCTGATAAATTCTGGTAGGATCCAATTTGGTGATAATTTGCTATGTACATTTATTCTATCTTTCATTTAAATTTGATACTCCTTTCACTAACTTCAGCAAATCAACCAAAAATTCTACTTTTTGTGCATAGAACCCTCTTCCCTATTTGACCTCAGGTCAATGAAAAAAAAAACTTTAAAAGCCTTAGCATTTTTGACCTAGGGTCATAGTCTCAGAATCTCAATCAAACAGATGGAATGACAAATAGATATTGCAATGTCTGTGTTATCTTTAGTTAACACATTTGATCCCAGAATAGATTCAACAGATTTTATCATTTTCACATCAAATTTAGCATGCTGATGAACCTGATATTTGCCTTGTAGTGTCCTTTTTCAAATAATATTTATCAAAAATAAAAGGTTTTTTTTATTTTTGCTGTTTAAGATGTTTATGATTTTACAGAATGTTATATTTGAGTGTGGGTGTGTGCTAGGATTAACAATGCTTATGACAGCAAAGGTCCTTCCATTGGTGGCACCACAGAGTATTGAATCCCTGACCCTGAACTCCTGAGTCAACTGTCAAATTTGACATATTTGAAAAAAATGTATTTAATTTTTTTTTTGCTCCTAAAGGTGTGGTTGAAAATAGTCAGAGCTTTGGGGTGTGAATCCCCTTATTTGTCCTGTTAGAAGGAGGCTAGTACTGTACTTGCAATTTTCATAGTTTCTTGTTAATCTTATAATCTCAATTTTTGCAATTTTCTTGTTTCTTTACCACTTCAATGGTATTCTATGAACCTGTTCTTGTTCTTTGTAATATGCCTTTACTGTGTTTGGGATATACCTGTAGGCTTCTCTTTGATACTCTGCAATAGCATCCCTATTTAGATCAGGTTGCATGTAACTTTTTGTAAATGTTGTCAAGTCTCTTAAGTCACTTATACCTGATGCTTTCCCTACTGTTTTTAGTTGGTCAAAAAAAAAAAATAAAAAAATCCAAAGAAAGTTCCCATTGAATAGAGCCCAAAAGTGAGATTGAATTTATCAAAGCATGGAGGTTTGCCCCTTCAGTCTGTTTAAAGAAAACAGATTCATAATTGAAGCTTTGTTCATTTCAATCTTAAGAGTGACCTACATTTGTGACAAATCATTAAATGGTTGTAAAGGGATACTTTTATTTATTTATTTGTCTTGTTTGAATTCTAAATGATTTTTTTTAATCTTTAAATTTATATACATTCCTTACAAATTAATTAGGTTCACCACAGTTCCATTTGCAAGTTTTGACCTACTTCATAACCCTTGGTCTCAAAATTGCATATAAATTTATTGAAGCTAGGGAACATAGAACTCCTGTCTGTTTGAAGAAAATGGATGGATGTAAGTTGGTTTAATTACACTAAAGTCCTAGGGCAATTGCAATTAAAACAAAACAATAATGATTAACTATAAAATACTTGACACTACATAAGTATAACAGTAAAATACAGTAGGTCAGTAAGTCAGTAGGCCAGTAAAGGACCAGGTGTTCCTTTAGCCAGGAAATACAATAGGAAGCTAGGGGCCAGCCATCCTATGCTTTTGCATGCCCTTCCTGCTTACTGTCCCCACATTTCTTTAGGTAACCTTTTAAAGTTTGGCCAATTCTAGCTGAGCTAACAGAGTCACATCGCTGATCCCTGTCCCAAACCAAATAAACTGCTAATACCAGGAATTAAACCTGTGCCCTTTGGACAAAGGATTCTAAAGCTAGAGAGCCAGCCACTTAGGAAGGAACACAAATGTGACCACAGAACAACAATTGTTTGAAAAAAGAAAATATTGAAAAAAACTTTATTCACAGTTGCTGCCCATAAACAATATGCATTTTATTTACACAAATTAAATTTAAGACAGTTATCAACAGGTATCAGCTGTTTTTATGTGTTTGTGCTGTTGCACTGGTGATTCCTCTTCTTGTTAAAATTTGATGTGCACAAACACATTAAAAAAAAAACAGCAATGGTTAGTTTACATATATAATATATGCTCTGCTTTACCCCCACCCCCCTGATGTGCAAATATATAGCCCAAATTTGTTTCGAAACTATTACAGATTTGTAATGACCCCATATATAGGTCATTTTTAAGAGGTCAAAAAGTGCTTAATTCTGAATTTGCAGTAGAAGCAATTATTATATTTGCAAAGAGCATAAAAAAAGGCATAAAGTGGTATATTCACTTTATATGAAAGCCAGTAATACTGTTTGCACCAGTTTTACCCTCATTTCTTGTTATTATTACTAAGGGGTCATAGTTAAGCACTAGAGAAGTCATTTTTAAATAACATGTGCTTATGTATATATAGCTTTTTGCTACTTATTCTTCTCTGGTTGTATAATGCTTGATGTGGTATAAGCCAAGAGAAGGACCTGTAGACCTATAGAAGAAAACCTGTTAAAAAAAGATGATTCTTTGTAATTTACAAAATAATTATAGCTAACACATTCTACATGCAGCCCTGCTCTACTTTAGCCACACCCTCCTAATATGGAAATCTATAGCTGAAATTACATATTTTCTATTGATTCTGCCAATCTATCCCTCAACCCTAGTACCTGTTAATTGAGACAACTGTGGCAAAACAAGAACTGGAAAAACAAGTAAAAGGTGGCAGAAAACATTGGAAATATATAATTTGGGATATATATTTGCAAATTAGGCATGTTAGGGGTGAATTTTTTGTTGTTCATATTTTGATTTACAAATAAAGTGAATATACCACTTAATGCCTTTTTATATGTTCTTTACAAATATAATAATTGCTTATTTTGCTAGTTCAAGTTAAAGCACTTTTTGACCTTACTTAACCTAACAAATTTTGGCAGTGAAAAACACACATTATTTTGTCAAAAATGACCAAAAACACGTACCTTAATTGAAAATTTGGCATCAAAGAAGAAGAAATACAGCATGATATTGTAAAATTTATCAATCCAACTTAATTGTGGAAAATCAGTGCTCATAGATTATACAACATGTAAAAAATAGATTAATAATGAAGCAGTAAGTTTGAGACCAATGTTTTAAGCTTTTTTATACCCAAAAACTATTTGAGTATACTTTGGTCATTTTCAAGAGCTCAAAAACTTGCACTTGAAGCACTTAATATGTTTGTAAAAAACATAAAAAAGGCATCAAGGAGTATGTTCACTTTATTTATTAATCAAAAATATGAACAACAAAAAATTTACCAATTATTAGTATAGCTGCACAATTTTCCCCTGGGTATGTAGTCTTAGTGGAAGGTCACTTATACCTGATCATGTCCCTACTGTTTTTAATTGGTTGAAAAAAAATCAAAGAAAGTTACTATTGAAAAGGAAAGAGACCAAAACTGAGATTGAATTTGTCATAGCTTGGAGGTTTGCCCCTTCAGTCTGTTTAAAGAAAACAGATTCATAATTGAAGCTTTGTTCATTTCAATCTTAGGGATGATCTAAATTTATTACACTTCATTAAATGGTTGTAAAGGGATACTTTTATTTATTTGTCTTGTTTGTTTTCTACATATTTTTTTTTCATCTTTAAATTGATATACATTTCTTACAAATTAATTAGTCATACCATAGTTCCACTTGCAAGTTTTGACCTACTTCGTAACCGTGGTCTCAAAATTGCATATAAATTTATTGAAGCTAGGAAACATAGAACTCCTCTCTGTTCAAAAGAAAATGGATGGACATAAGTAGGTTTTAATACACTAAAGTCCTAAGGCCATGGAAATTAAAACAAACCAATGAAGATTAACTTTAAAATTCTGGACATGACATAAATATAATATTCACAAAATTTTACTTTTGTGCTCAGTTGCCAACCTGAGCAATTGCCCCAAATTTTTAAACCTTGCAAAAGATTCACCAGCCACCTCTTATGACCTACACTCTTGTTTGTACACCAAAAACTCATTGAAAAGGAAGGACCACCTTACTGGCATTTCTTCCTTTGTACTTATATTTAATGGGTTTAAAAGAAAGCTTCTATGGCTAAGTCAGAAGCCCAGTAAAGGACCAGGTGATCCTTTAGCCAGGAAGTGCAATAGGAAGCTAGGGGCCAGTCATCTTATGCTTTTGCATGCACATCCTGCTTACTGACCCCAGATTTCTCTAGGTAACCTGTTAAGTTTGGGCCAATTCTGGCTGAACCTACAGAGTTACATCACTGACCTTTGTCCCAAACCAAATAAACTGCTAATACCAGGAATTAAACCTGTGCCCTTTGGATAAAGGATTCTCAACCTAGAGTGCCAGCCACTTAGGAAGGAACACAAATGTCACCAGAGAACAAAAAAAAAACTGGAAAAAGAAAATATTGAAAAAAAAAAAACAACTCAAGTCATAGTTGCTCCCATTTTTCATTGCTGTCCCACAAACAATATGTATTTTATTAAGACAAATTAATTTTGTCTTAAATAAATTTTAATAAATTTTTAAACAGGTATCAACAAAACTCCATCAGGGATTGTATTTACTTAAGGTACAATCAGCAATATGAATGCTTAGTTTTGTGATATTCTAGTCTTGAAATAATAAAAATAGAGAAATTACATGTTCTATTTGTTTTAAACAAGCCCATTAAAGAAAAATCATTTGTGACAACAATATACCCATGGTTGGCTCAGAATCTCTCTAAAATGCTTTAAACAGAAGGAATTTTAAAAACAATTACACTCATCAGCAAGAAGAATATTAACATAACTCTCCAAACTTGGCACTTTTTAAGACAAATTTTAGCAAAGCAAATGCAAAACTTTAATGGTGTCCTATGTCATCTAAAAAAACCATTAAAATGTATCAGATGAATTTTGATGTAAGATGCCTCAAATACTTTTAGTTGAATCTGTGAAATGAAGAGCCAGGTATTCCTTTACATTTTATACAGCATGTAAAAAGAAAAACAGTTCACATTTTTTTCACAAAAGAAGAAGCTTGATGTAAAAAAAATTAATAAAAATAAATGTATTTTTAACAGAAAGCAACTGACATCAATGAAATCAAATAAACAAAAATTCATGGAGAATAAATAATATAAGCCATATATTTAACCTATAATGAGGTGGCATAAAAGATTATTTCTAAAATTAGAAAAAACAGTGTTATGGCTTAAAGTTCTGCTCAATCAACAAGAGTTGTCTAAGGCCAGGATAATTAAGAACTAAGGCCAGAGAAAAAGAAACTGATAACCAAAAATAAGGCACCCAAAAATTTCAGGACTCTCTAGAGGGAAAAGAAGTAGAAGTAGGTACTTCAAAATACCTTCCTGGGACATACTTTAGCCTGTATACACATCCCTGAAAGTGTCATTTTCCTAGCCTAACCTCTTTCAAAGATAGCCAAAAGTAGCTAAAGTAAAATTTTACCCCTGCTTTACATTAAAAATCCAGTTTAAATAGCAATCTCAACAAATATAGACTATATAAAAGGCTATAGGTATTGGCCTAATCATTCTAAATTTTTTTCAACTAAAAATTACAGGATAGTTTAGAAACTAGGCCTGTTTGATATAGTAACATTTGAAAAACTCACCAAAGTGATAGCTGCCTCCCTAAGAACCAACCTTTTTAATAACAAAAAAACTTTTTTCTGACTCCTTATGAAGCTTAGCCTATGCAAGACAGGCCTAAAACACCAAAAACCCTTTAGATACCAAGGAATATCCATAAGATTACTTACAGGTCACTGAAAAGCTAAGATTATTTCCATTATTTACAGTTTCCTTGTCTTTTCTCTAGACTTAACGATTTCACATGTTTATCCATTTAAAAAATATGTAGCATTGACGTCACTTGTCCTCAATGATCTTCGTGAATGAATGTAATATAATCCAGTCGCTTGGTTCCCAAGGTGTCTATTACAAAGGGGCAGTCAAACCCATTGAATTGAATTTTGTGGTGTATATCCTTTGAGCAGCATTTGATTTTTTTGTCTACTTAATTGGATGCAAGTATATTGGAAATTAAACCCATGATATAGGCCTAGGCCCATCAGTGAATTTATAGTATAGCCTAGAAAGAAACAAAGACCATAGCCTACTATTGGATTTGTCTTTTTAAACATAAAAATTACCAGTTACAGTTGTATTTTAGCTCCTTTGCATCCAAGGTCAGATGTCCCTGAACTAAACTGTAGGTTTATTACAAAACTACAGTTTTGTAGGGGTACAATATTTCTTGCCTTTTTCCATCTTCACTTAGTTCTTACCACCAAATAAAGACAGATGAAAACAACACTAGGCTAATATTTCTTATGAAATTACTAAAGACTTAATTACTTTCTTTTCAACTGGCAAAATTCTATCTAAGGGGCATTTGTCTGTCTAAGAAACTAGGATTAGCTGTCAGGTAGGCTAGATGAAAGGTAAAATTCTAATTAATTGACTTCTTGCTATCTCAGAAATGGTTTAGGCTAGGAAAATGAAACTTTCAAGGATGGGTCTACAGGCTATTTAAGTCCCTGGATAGTATTTTAAATTACCCACCTCTACTCCTTCTCCCTCTAGAGGGCCCTGAAATTTGCCTACATGACAGGTCTGTACCTTTTACCTTAATTTTCAGTTACAAGTTAGGCCTACTTTTTCTCTGCCTTTAGTTCTGAAAATGCAATTCCTGTTATTTGAGTAGGATTTTGATCCATATCAATGTTTTTTTTCAAAATTTAGGAAATGTATTTGCACATCTTTAAAACCTTATAAAATGGAATTGAGCAGGTCATCAAAGGTCAGGGCCCTCTAGAGGGAGAAGGAGTGGAGGTAGTTACTTCAAAATACCATCCTGGACATACTTTAGTCTGTAGATTCATCCCTGAAAGTTTCATTTTTCCTAACCTAAAGCCTTTCTGAGATAGCAAGAAGTCAATTAACTAGAATTTTACCAGATGAAATTCTCAGAAATGCATTTAAATCCTCAATGACACATAGAAAGGTATTTTTAAGCTGAGAAATATGTAGGCTATTAGGCCTACCAGAAACTTATGATTATTGCTGTACTATCTGTGAATAATTTTAGTTCACTCACAGGTCATCAGGAGCTTGTTGGATGGAAAAAAATTCCTACAGTTTTCAATAAACAATTAAGAAAATAACACCAAAAGTAAATTTGAATCTGTTCTATTTTATAAACATTTGTGTTAAGCAATTTTGTGAAACTATTAGGCCTAAATAAGTTTTATAATGTATACTGTTTGCTATACTTAGGTGTTGTCCAATAAAAGTCAAACTCAACTGAACTGTAAAGATAAAAAACCAAAAAGGTAAAGGCTTGTACCTAAGTTAGGCTATAGGCTACCTAAAATCTTTGCAAAAGTAAGACCCAACAACTTCAGTTTCTTTACTATCAGATAAACAGTTGGCCTGTAGTAGTGCATATAGGGGAGAAAGACACATGTAGACCTACATTAGATTTTGTATATCTGAATATTTTAATTTAACTTATTTAAAATTAATTTTATGTTAAATGCACTTTTGTTGAGTTTAAAATTATTAGAAATAAGTGAGCCAATCAGATCTTGATGTTTAGGATCCAAAAAAATTTATGTGAAAATGAAGACTTCTCAGATATAGAGGATCTTGATGATGTTAACATTGATGCTGGATACTCTATTCTTATTAAATAAAACAAATGTTTTTTCAACTGAAAGTAAGCCATAACATCAAAATTTCAAACAGACAGAATCAATTATGTAGAGAAGTTGGACTGCCCCTCCTCCACCCTTGATCATCTTTCTTATGGCTTAAGATCTCTTGAACTTATTGTTCAAATTCAACAGCTCTTGTATTTCAAGACAGGTACTTAAAAATGGCAAGAAAAAGTCTTACTTTAGCATAGAGTTCAAGGTATGAGGAAAAGTTAGCCCCCCTCATAAATGAAATAATTAGTGTTAGGTTAAGGCTTTAATGCTCCTTAAAACTTGTGGTATAACTCTAATTTCTGGCCAATTTTTATATTATGACAGGAATCTCACCACTTTTATTTTTAAAACTTGTCTTGGACAATTCCCCCTGGAAACTTTCATCCTCATGAAAAATTCATGCCAAAAAATTCTCTATATTTCTAAATAACAAATACTATTTGTAAACAATGGCCAAATTGAATAACTTACAGTCTTTTCCCCATGGATTATTTTGGTTCCTGCCAAAGGGACCATGGAGGATCACAGGGAACCCAAGAGATCAGAGACATAGTTATTGGACCTGTCAACTATGGCAAATCAAATAACTATCTCAAATCTTCATTTGATGTCATTGGGGATAGCATGGTCTAACATCCCTCTAATCTTTTTGGTCACTTGGAAATGGTGCTAGAACTTTTAATTTTCATTCAAATGAGTACTCTTCTAATGTTCTAGAACTATTGGTTTCATACAATCGTCCATGGGGGAAAAACAAATAAACATATATCCATGATTCTTCTTCTGCAAAAAAAAAAAAATCAAAATACTAGAGTTCAGAGGTAATTTTATATTGAGACAAAATAGAGTTCTCTGAGAATCTGAATCTGGGTTTGCAATCTTCATTGAGATTTCTTTAATTTTTGAGGGTGTTTCCCTTCTTTTTCAAAAACCAAAGAAATACTCTCTGGCTTGCAGGTCTGTTACTAGCCACAATTTTTAGGGGGAGGGGGAGGTTTACTGACTGGCTGGTTATTTTGACCAACTGTTTTTTTCTATAATTAGCATAATATCCATCCCAAATATGAGGCTTGAGATCACAGTTCAGTCTTTTAGCCCAAAGAAGCTTAGCATATTAGTTCAGTTTCTTGTAAGAAGCATATATATGTAACTAGCTGGTGATCTAGTAGAGAAAGAAGTAATACAAGAGGGACAAAGTGATAATATGATTTAAATGCTAACAAAACTCAGAAGTCAACTTTATAACTTCAATGAAAATATACAGATCAAATACAGAATAAGAAATCGCAACCATAATACTTCAATTAAAAAGTCAAACATGTTGGTTTGGCACTCACAAAACACATCATGAAAAAGCAAGTAAAACAGTTGTCATCTTTTGTTCTACATAAGCTTCTTGGTCTTAAAGGTGGTGCAATGAGTGACTTTATAGCCTTTCAACCTGAGTCCTAGCCTGTAGGTTTAGGATTGAGTTTTGCAAGATCTAGGTCTTTTGCTGGAAACATCTTTGTGGCTTTCATAGTTTTTGTCCATTTTATGCAATAGCCTTCAGTATACTAGCTCCAAAAAGAAGATTTATTATAGATTGTATCCTACAAGATATTTATTAGGGTCCTGAGGATGCTGCAGAGTTTCTTGGCAAAGAACTACTCTTAGTCATCCAGCAGGTTTGCTCTAGGATTAGAAATTGTCTCTGAATAACAAGTAGGTGGATGCCTAGGATGCTTTAAGTCTTAAAGGTAAGAACAACCAGATATGCCCTCCTGGAAAAATGTAGTGAGATGAACATAATAGGCCTATACTTTGTAATGTTTAAAGCATTAAAACCATGAAAAAGCTTTCATTTCATGAATTAAACCTAATTTTCCAAGTTTTCTCATTGTAAAATTTACCAACAGAATAAGCTGATAACTATATTTTGCTTTTTTACCATGGAATTCTATTGTAACTTAAAATCCACACTTACACTAAATTTAGTTACATCAAAAAGTCAGTTTTTGAATTTTAGCACCCTTAAAAAAAAATTAAATTTGTAATGCCTTAGACTGCTGAAGGAGTCAAGTCTGTTCTTAACTGTGTTAAGCTAAAGTCTGCTCTTCTGTGGTTAAAAGTCATTATTAGTCATCAATCCTAATATCTTTTGTACTTTAGGACTATCCTGGCTAAAATTAGTGCTGTATCCAAGTTTTGATGATAGTACTATACTTCTCATAATCTGCATTAACTCCATTCAAATATCTTTCATGTCCTTGCCACAAATTCTGAAAATGGTTGATCCCCTCACAGTTTCTGAGGATTCTTTCGTTAAAAACGGTAGGTTGTACAGGGGAGATGTGGGTGGGGGTGGCCATGCACCAAAGGCCAGGATTCTGCTTGCTTGAGTTTTGGAATAAATATTGTTTATAAGTTTTTTGATTGGTGGTGGGGGATTGGCTAATCTGATCTTTGAAATATTTTCAAAAATGTCACATAAGAACCTTACATTTCCCCAGGACATAACATACAACACTTGCCCCAGGGTTTGGGGGTTTTGTGTTGACCCTAGAGTTTTTGTTAACCAATCTTTTGACTTATTTTGGCAAAACGGCTATCTCAAAAACTCAATTGGATGGATTTAGGTAGAGAAGGCAGGATGGCTAGTTACATTTTCATCCCTTTCAATTCTCAAAAAAGGAACTAGAAATTATAATTTCCAATAGAATGAACCCTCAACAAATTTACACAATCATTCATCTCATAAAAACCTTGTGTGCCCCTGGGTTTCGGGGGCCATGTAAACCCCAGAGTTTTTACTATATGATCTTTGGTCAATTTTGAACAAAATAAAATCTCAGAAATTTGATTGGCCACATTTGGGGAAAAGACAGTTGGTTTGGGGAGGGGAGGAGGCTAGTTACCATCAGATTACTTTTGACTCTCAAAAACAGAACTAGAAATTCTGATTTACAATCAAATGAGCCCCCTCTGAAATTTTTGCCACCAACATGTCCATAAAAACCTAATATGCCCCAGGGAGATGACTTAAAACACTTGTTCCCAGGTTCTAGGAGGGGGTGTGTCATTCCAGGAGTTTTTGTCATATGATTTTTGGTCAATTTAACCCAGTAATACTTGTCCAACAAGTTGTTCTATGCAGTTAAATTTATTTTATGAATTTCAGGTTCTAATTTGTTCTATTTTTTTGAATTATATTTAATATCAGTGTTTTCTTTTGCTTTATAAAAAGTAGATTTTTAAAAACGATTTATGAAAAACAGCATAGAAGTGTGATTTTATGTATACATATAATTTCTTGTTTATTTGCATTTTTACACAGGTCTGTTTAGTTTAAATTTTGTTTTAGAAGTTGAAGATGCTTTACCAGGTGACAGCAAGAAGCTCCTTCATTTTGCAAACCATCTTTTGTCACCAAAACGTGAAGATGTTCCTTTGCTCAATTTACCTAGCATATCAGGACATGTATATTTGAATACAACACCCTGGAATCCAAATTTTCTAACAATAAAGGTACATTGGAAACATTGTATTTTAAACATTGTAAGTTTAGTCTTACCCATCAAAGGCTTTAAGCCTGAGAAAATTTTCCAAATTTTTGAAAAATTGGTAAAACGCCACCTAAAAGTCATAAAATGTTTTTGAAAATCTTACCATCAGATTTAGCGTATCAGAGAACCCCTATGTTGAGGTTTCAAGTTTCTATCTGCAAAAGTGTGAAATTTAATATTTTTTGTCAGTAGAAAGACCATGGATACTTGTTTATTTTAACTTTTTTTCTGCGGTAATCTTTTTTGACCCAGTGGTCCTAGAATTTCGTGAAAGGGCTTGTTCAAACGGAAATTAAAAGTTTATAGTGCCATTTATAAGTGACCAAAAAGATTGGAGGGCAATTAGGCTCCCTCCCCACAACTTTTCCCCCTAAAGTCGTCTGATAAAAATTTCTAGATATCTATTTTTTTCATCATAGTTGAAAGCCCCTATAAATATGCCTTTGAATGTAACTTGACCTTCCCACAGCCCCATATGAAAGGTCTTTAAGTTATAAAAATTGTCCATTGTTTGCACATAGTATTTGCCATTAGGAGGCATGCTTAAATTTTAAGGTAGATAGACGAATTTTCTACTAGAGTTTTTTCACCAGGGAGCTTTTCCATAGGGTGGGTGGTTTTCAAGGGATGAACTTATTAAAGAAAATTATACAGTGGGGAAAATTGCCAGAATTCCTATACAAATTGTTTTTATATTTCTTATATTTTACGCATGGCGATTTTTAAGGATAATTGCCTGGGTAAATGTTCACCAGCATTGAATTGTCTAGAGGATATACCCATTCGGAGGTTATTTTTCCAAAGAGGTGGGGCCAGATTTCCTGGGATTATTTAAAAAACGATCAGAAATTATTGTATTTTTGTTGATTGAAATGTATTGGATAATATTTTATTGGATAAAAATAGGACAAAGGGACGTAATCTTAAGATGGAACTTTTTTTTTATCCTATTACAATGTGCAGGTGTTAGCCAAATCGTTTTTGTAGTCTCTCATGATCATTTTTAAATTTTCACTTGAAAGTGGTTAGGTTTGGTTTCATTTAAAATAGTTTGTGGTACTGATCTGTAAATAAGGAGTGACCCAGCTCAATAGTAACCAAAACCCTGAAACACCGAATTTTGATACCAATAGATGCATCAAAAAGATCTAATGTATATGCTGATTTCAAATATATAAGTTTAGTCTTACCCATCAAAGGCTTTAAGCCTGAGAAAATTTTCCAAATTTTTGAAAAATTGGTGAAACGCCACCTAAAAGTCATAAAATCCTTTTGAAAATCTTACCATTAGATTTAGCGTATCAGAGAACCCCTATGTTGAGGTTTCAAGTTTCTATCTGTAAAAGTATGAAATTTAATATTGTTTGTCAGAAGAAAGATCATGGATACTTGTTTATTTTATTTTTTTTTCTGCGGTAATCTTTTTTGACCCAGTGGTCCTAGAATTTCGTGAAAGGGCTTGTTTAAACAGAAATTAAACGTTTCTAGTGTCATTTATAAGTGACCAAAAATATTGGAGGGCAATTAGGCTCCCTCCCCACCACTTTTTTCCCTAAAATCGTCTAATAAAAATTTCTTGATATCCATTTTTTTTTCATCATAGTTGAAAGCCCCTATAAATATGAATGTAACATGAATGTTACATTCATCTAATAGCCTTTGAATGTATCATGGCCTTCCCACAGCCCCATTTGAAAGGTCTTTAAGTTGTAAAAATTGCCCATTGTTTGTACATAGTATTTGCTATTGGGAGGCATGCTTACATTTTAAGGTTGAAAGACGAATTTTCTACTAGAGTTTTTTCCACCAGGGAGCTTTTCCATAGTATGGGTGGTTGTCAAGGGATGAACTCATTAAAGAAAATTATACAGTGGGGGAATTTGCCCGAATTCCTATACAAATTGTTTTTATATTTCTTACTTCCTCTGTTCTGTGTCAATTTTACGCATGGCGATTTTAAGAATAATTGCCTGGCTAAATGTTCACCAGCATGAAATTGTCTAGAGGATATACCCATTGGGAGGTTATTTTTCCAAAGA
Organism: Artemia franciscana; assembly: GCF_032884065.1. NCBI lineage: Eukaryota > Metazoa > Arthropoda > Branchiopoda > Anostraca > Artemiidae > Artemia > Artemia franciscana. The sequence continues at coordinate 4,061,686 of NC_088868.1, forward strand.
GGTGGGGCCAGATTTCCTGGGATTATTTAAAAAACGATTAGAAATTAAATTAGAAAAAAAGTTTTTTCAATTGGAAGTAAGGAGCAAAATTAAAACTTAAAACGAGCAGAAACTATTACGTAAATGAAGGGTTCTGCCTCCTCTTCAACACCTTGCTCTTTACACTAAAGCTTTAATTTTGTCCCAATTCGTTGAGGAAGACTTCTGAGACACTATGTTTGTTTAATTGGAACAATAAAAAGCTTTTTTGAAAAGTACTAAGAACTTTAGTGTGAAGAGCGAGGTGTTGAGGAGGAGATAACCTCTTTCAAATTCGTAATAATTTCTGCTGGTTTTAAGCTTTAATGTTGCTCTTATCTCTGTATAAATTATACATCTTACATTTATAATATACATATTTCTTTAAAATTTTTAAGTTTCCTCAAATTTAGTCTCACACATCAAAAGTTACAAGCCTGAGAAAATTTACTTTTTTCAAAAAAAGAGGGATTCACCCCCTAAAAATCATAGAATCTTAATGAAAATCACACCATCAGATTCAGAGTATTGAAAACCATACTGTAGAAGTTTCAAGCTTCTATCTGCAATAATGTGGGATTTTGTTTTTGCTAGAAGAAAGATCATGGATGTATGTTTATTTGTTTTCCGTACACGTTTTTTTTTCCAAGGGTGACTGTATTGACCCAGTGGTCTTAGAATGTCGTGAAAGGGCTCATTCTAACGGAAATTAAAGTTCTAGTACCCTTTTTCAGTGACCAAAAAATTGGAGGGCAACTAGGCTGCCTCCCACACTAATTTGTTTTTCCCAAAGTCATAGGATCAAAATTTCAAGAGAGCCATTTTTTCTGCATAGTCAAAATATCTAATAATTCTGTCTTTGATGACGACTTAATCCTCCCTTTGATGACGACTTAATCCGTCCCTGGGGAAAGGGCTTCAAGCTATGAACTTTGCCCATTGTTTACATATAGTATAGGTTATTGGGAAGTATACAGACGTTTTCAGGGGGATTTTTTCTGGTGGTTGGGAGGGGGTTACATGTGGTGAGGATCTTTCCATGGAGGTATTTATCATAGGGGAAATAATTACATGAAAGGGGAGGGGGCTGGATCTTCCAGTATTATTAAATAAACAATTAGAAATTAAATAAGAAAAACGTTTATTACTAATAAACGTTCTTAAAATAAAATTATATGTCCTTGTGGACTTCTTAAGTAAACAAAAATTGGAGGGCAACTAATCCCCCTCCCTTGCCCCTTTTTCTCAAAAGCTTCCAATCAAAACTCTGAGAAAGCCATTTAGCCAAAAAAAGCAAAATTAATATGCAAATTTCGTTTTAATTATTCATGCATGGTGAGCCAAAATCAAAATCTGCAATAATTTAAGAACATTTAGAAATTAAATAGAAAAAAAACTTTTTTCAACTGAAAGTAAAGATCAGTATTAAAACTTAGAACGAATTTTTTTACGTATATGAAGTGTTTTGTCTCCTTCTCAATACCTCGCTCTTAACGCTAAAATATTTTTTAGCAGTTTTGAAAGAGCTATTTATTCTAATGAAATGGATTTTGTGATTCAGGGGTCATTCTTAAAGAATTAGAACAAAATAAAACTTTAGTGTAGGGAGCGAGGTACTGACGAGGGGGCGAACCTCTGCATATACGTAGTAAAAACGTACAAATATAGAAGTTCGTTACGTAAGTTAATAAGATACGTATATTTCTTACTAATAAAAACGATCATTTCATTTAACAATAAAATGATTCATCAATAAAAACGATTTCATTTAACCAAAAGAGTAAAATTAATTTGCAGCTTTTATTTTAATTATTCATGTACGTTGAGCCAAAACCAAACCTATATTAATTAAAAAAAGCTCAGAAATTAAATAAAAAAAAAGAAGTTTTTGTTAACTCAGAGTTTGGAGCGAAATTAAAACGGACAAATATTATTCCGTATATGAAATGGACTGTCCACTCCTTAATGCCCCGCTCTTTACGCTTAAGTTTGACTCTTTGTCACAAATCTACTTTTTAAAACAACAAAACACTTTAGTTTAAAGATTGGGGCATAGAGGAGGGGACAGTTCCTTTCATGTACAGAATGATTTGTGTTTGTTTTAAGTTTTAATGTTGGTCCTGAATTTTCAGTTAAAAAACTTGTTTTTTATTTATTAAATTTAGGGATTAAACTGTCTATTATATTGATGCAAGTTGAATTTGAAATAAGCAGAAAATTGTCTTTTATGATCTGAACTTCCTAGAAGCTAGACTCAACTGTCTAACCTTTTAACCGAAACGGAATTTTGATACCAATAGATACATCAAAATAATCAAATTTTTATGCTGATTTCAAATATATAATTTTCATTAAGTTTAGTTTTACCCATCAAATGTTACGAGGGTAAGAAAATTTAACTTGTCTTCGAAAAAAGGGGTAAACACCCACTAAAAGTCATAGAAGAGTCATAGCTTTTCTGGCAACAACAGACACATAAAGGCATCCATTTTGGTTTTATCTGTTTCCCTGATCCAGCAACATAATCTGAAATTGCTATTTTTAACATTTTTTCTTTGCTGGGTTTTCTAAATTTGGCTTTTTCGTGCAGATTCTATTTCGACTTGTCTAAGAAAACGGTACATAGAAATTTAATAATTTTAACACATACTTGCAGAGGATTTTGAAATTAACAAGTTTACTTTTAATTTTTTTCTAATTAATACAAAAAAATACTTTCATCAGTTTATTTGATTCTGCTAGAAGTTGTTTCCATTTTTATGGCACTTGGTATTAACCAAGTGACATATAGCAATCGCAAATTCTGTCGGTCTGTCTGTCGGTACTGGTTTTGCTAGTTTAGGCACTTCCAGGTAAGATAGGACAATGAAATATGGCAGGCGTATCAGGGACCGGACCAGATTAAATTAGAAATAGTCGTTTTCCCTATTTGACCATCGGGGGGGGGGGAGTGGGGGCCCGTTAATTTGAAAAAATAGAAAAATTGAAGTATTTTTAACTTACGAATGGGTGATGGGATCTTAATGAAATTTGATATTTGGAAGTTTATCGTGTCTCAGAGCTGTTAGTTTAAATCCCGACCGGATCTGGTGACATTGGGGGGGATTTGGGAGGGGGAAATCTAAAATTTTGGAAACACTTAGGGTGGAGGGATCGGGATGAAACTTGGTGGGAAAAATAAACACAAGTCCCAGATACATGATTGACATAACTGGAACGGATCCGCTCTCTTAGGGGTGTTGGGGGGGGGTTAATTCTGAAAAATTAGAAAAAAAAGGCATTTTTAACTTACGAACGGGTGATCGGATCTCAATGAAATTTGATATTTAGAAGGATATCGTGTCACAAAGCTATTATTTTAAAGCCTGACCGGATTTAGTGACATTGGGGGAGTTTGGGGTGAGGGAACCTAAAATCATGGAAAACGCTTAGATTGGAGAGATCGGGATGAAACTTGGTGGGAAAAATAAGCAGAAGTCTTAGATACATGATTTACATAATTGGAACCGATCCGCTCTATTGGGGGGGGGGGGGGTAATTATGAAAAATTAAAAAAATGACGTATTTTTAAATTACGAAGGAGTGATCGGATCTTCATGAAGCTTCATATTTAGAAGGACCATTGGGGGGCAGTTGGGGGGGGGGACCAGAAATCTTAGAAAACACTTAAAGCGGAGAGATCAGGATGAAACTGGATGGGAAGAATAAAAATCTGTCTAAGATACGTGACTGACATAACCGGACCGGATCCGCTCTCTTTGGTGGAGTTGGAGGGGGGAATTTGGAAAAACAAGGTATTTGTAACTTACGAAAGGGTGGCCAGATCTTAATGAAATTTGATATTTAGAAGGATCTTGTGCTTTAAAGTTCTTATTTAAATTCCGACCAGATCCTGTGACATTGGGGGGAGTTGGAGGGGGAAACCGGAGTTCTTGGAAAACGTGAAAATTGGGGTATTTTTGTCTTACGAAAAGGTGATCGGATATTAATGAAATTTGATATTTAGAAGGAATTCATGTCTCAGAGCTCTTATTTCAAATCCCAACCAAATCTTTTGACATTTGGGGGAGTTGGAGGGGGAAATCTTGGAAAACACTTGGAGTGGAGGAATCGGGAAGAAGCTTGGTGGATAGATAAACAAATGTCCTTGATACGTGATTGACGTAACCGTACTGGATTCGCTCTCTTTTTGGGGGAGTTGGGGGTAGGGGCTCAGTGATTTGGCGAGTTTGGTGCTTCTGGATGTGCTAGGACGATGAAAACTGGTTGGCGTGTCAGGGAGAACTGCAGAAATTGACTTGATAAAGTCTTTTCCTAGATTTGACCATCTGGAGGCGGGGGCTAAAGGGAGAGGAAAAATTAGAAGAAATGAGATATTTATAACTTTCGAGTGGGTGATCAGATCTGAATGAATTCTGATATTTAGAAGGGCATCGTGACTCAGAGCTCTTATTTTAAATCTTAACCGGCAAGAAGCCTCTGATTTTCCTTTTAAATCAATCTATTGATTCTTTGAATTGTGTTAGAGCTCATACCATATGAGCTCCTAGCTCTTCTTGCCTCATCACGAGCGCTATATGAGCTCTTAGCTCTTGTTAAACATCTACTTTTTATAAAGCAAAAAAAAAAAACAGGAACATTAAAAAAAATTCACTAACATAGAACGAATTAAAGCCTGAAAATCATAACGAAAAAAGTTATAATATAAAACGTGTCAATAGATAAGTATTGCTCAACATAAGTGTTGCTGGATTATTGACAAAAAATCATAGAAAAAGCTCCACGGATAACACAGCCCCCCCCCACAGAACCTTGGGACAAATGTTGTAAGCTATGCCCCACGCATATGTAAAGTTTTGTATGGTAGCGATAGTGGTATAAACTTTAAAGGGGGCTAATTTTAGGGGGGCCGATTGTAAATTGGGAATTTCTAGTTCCCTGTTTGAGAGTCAAAAGTAATCTAACTCCTCCCCCCCCCAACCTAACGTCTTTTCCCCAATTTGAAACATCAAATCAATCCAATCGAATTTTTTCGATAGCCATTTTGTTAAAATAATGGGGACTTATGCCCCTACAATCCAACAAATCTATGATGAGTTTATGGTCTTTGAAAAGTTCATACTACAAAAAGAACTAAGTTGTGCTTAAATTCGTTTGATTGCTAATTCTCCGTAGCTCTTTTGAAGATATGGCACATAAACCATCCAGCGAATATTTTTCAAATTATTCTATTCGAAATTGCGACCAGCAGTTATAACTTTCAGTCATGGGAGTTCTACTGTGGTCTCCTTGAAAAGATATTTCATTCAGGCCAAGTAAATGTTTTGAAATTCGTGGTATTCCAAGCTTTTTTATCTTTACTTTAGCTATTTTCAGTGCTTCTGCACAGTAATGAAGCCAATGACTCTTTATTACACTTCATTACCATCTTTCACAAAGCACTTTTATGAACTAACTACGCCAAGTTTTTCTTTAATTGCCTTTCTTCTCTTTCAAATTCTTTGACCATAACCTAATTTGACAGAGCAATCATATTTGACGGAGCACTCCTATTTGCTAAATATGTTGAAACATTCACTTGTGATGTCAACCAAGACAAGTTGAAACGCTGACCATTTACCAACTGGAGACCCGTAAATATACCAAACCGTTTCAGGGAATATTGAGGAAAAATTCTAACTAAATCAAAGCATCCTATTTACATGTAAGCTATCAAAAGGCCCTATCAATAATATTCTAGGGCTGGTGTAGGTAATTAAATTGAAACTTTCAAATTTCTAACAAATTGAATATATATATTCTGTTTGGCCTTTTCAGTTATTTATTTTAGCTCTTTGTATGGTTTCCTTTTTGAAACAATGCTTTACATCACAGTTTAGTTCACTTTTTATAATGATCAATATAATTACCAAAAGGGAACATCATTACATCATATGCATACACAATTAAGAGATCTGACTTTCAGACATATACAGGGCTACTGAAAGGGGAAGGGATACAAGGAGGCCATGTACGAGATCAGGAGACGTTGACATTTATAGTAGAGGAGTTGGTATTAGTAATAGTAATAATCGTAGTAGTACTAGCAGTAGTAGATGCAGCTGTATGTGCATGGTGATCTTGAGTAATTCAACCCCCTCAACATATCTGACAAGTTTCAATTTAATACCCTGCACCAACCCTACGATATTATTGATTTGCCCCTTTGATTGCTTGCATGCAAATAGTAAGTTTCGATTTAGTTCTAATTTTTCTCAACATTCCTTGAAACTTTCACTGTAATACCTTTATACCACCGTAATACCATAATCGCCTATGTAGCAGCAATAGGAGTATTAGCAGTAGTAGCGACGATAAGAGAGTATACTTTAAAAAATGAATTGGATCACCAACTAACTTTTTGCTGGAAATTATACTAGCCGAAAAAGATCTAATTTTGTTGTTGAAATTTTGATTTTTGTTTAAGTCCTGCAAAGTTTTGAAATTATTAACATTTATGTAGTTTTCAGCAGAAAAAATGTAATGAAACTTCTGTCGATAAACCTAATCAACAATTTTTTATTTGAATCTCAAGCTATTTTTTTATGTTGTAGATGTATGTTGAACACCCCTCCCATCTTGCTCTAAAAGTTTCAACTAATACCCTAATAGCTAAGCGAACTTTGCAGCAAGCTTTGATACTTTAGCTTTCATCCTGGTCTTTTCAGTTTTGGTCCTCTTTGGTTTTGTTGGTGTTTTGTCCTTGTTATGAAAAGAGGATAAACGGAATAGTCAGGTCCCATTCGATGACCTTTACAGAATTTTATCTCAGGAGATACTAACATTCCTTGGGAGGCAAAGATTTCCATAAGGCCAAAAATGGAAAAGAACGTTTCCCCTTGTAGGGGAACGATTTTTTCTAACTCATCATCATTCGTAAAGCATGTTTTTTGCTGAATACTTATATTTACTGAATCGTTTTAGCAAATTTAAATCTGTTGGGATAATTTTCAGCTGTAGAATGCATGTGAACCTCAATTTTTCCCATTTTTTTTTTTGGAAAGAATCAAATTGAAAGCAAGTTTAAAAACTGTTTAAAATTGTTAAAAGTTACAAGTTTAAAATTGTTTAGATTAGAATAAAGGATGAATTACACTGTTTCTATATCTTTTTTATACTAAACCGAATTATTAATACTAACAACGAATTTTTCTGTCTTTCTAGTTAATAATAATTGTTTTATTTGATAACGTTATGTCGGGAATTAGTATGAAACGGGGTTTGCCCAGTAAATTTTGTTGCAACCTAATGAAATACATATTTTTGTTTCCATAGGGTGTGTTGTATCTCTCCATTCACTATGTTCAGTTTTTGTGTACCAGAATAAATTCTTTGATCACATTTCGATTTACCCTCTTCAAATTTTGTGTTAAAATGATCAAATTGGTAGCGGTTTTCAATAGAAATTTCTGAAACGCGATATGGGTAAAGCGCAATGGGGTTTCATTCATTAATCTTTGTTGCTGCTGAACAGGGACATTTTAGGTCCCTAAATTGAGCAGTATAGCCTATTATTGATTGTAAGTGCAATTTTAGTAATTTTTATTTGATGAAATAAACGCATACCTACCTACCGTCAGATTATGTTGCTGGATCAGGGAAACAGATAAAACCAAAATGGATGCCTTTATGCGTCTGTTGTTGCCAGAAAAGCTATGACTCTTCTATGACTTTTAGTGGGTGTTTACCCCTTTTTTCGAAAACAAGTCAAATTTTCTTACCCTCGTAACGTTTGATGGGTAAAACTAAACTTAATGAAAATTATACATTTGAAATCAGCATAAAAATTTGATTATTTTGATGTATCTATTGGTATCAAAATTCCGTTTCGGTTAAAAGGTTAGACAGTTGAATCTAGCGTCTAGGAAGTTCAGATCATAAAAGACAATTTTCTGCTTATTTCAAATTCAACTTGACATCAATATAATAGACAGTTTTATCTCTAAATTTATTAAATAAAAAACAAGTTTTTTAACTGAAAATTCAGGACCAACATTAAAACTTAAAACAAACACAAATCATTCTGTACATGAAAGGAACTGTCCCCTCCTCTATGCCCCAATCTTAAAACTAAAGTTTTTTGTTGTTTTAAAAAGTAGATTTGTGACAAAGAGTCAAACTTAAGCGTAAAGAGCGGGGCACTAAGGAGTAGACAGCCCATTTCATATACGGAATACTTTTTGCCCGTTTTAATTTTGCTCCATACTTTGAGTTAATAAAAACTTTTTTTTTATTTAATTTCTGAACTTTTTTTTTAATTAATATAGGTTTGGTTTTGGCTCAACGTGCATGAATAATTAAAATAAAAGTTGCTTATTAATTTTACTCATTTGGTTAAATGAAATCGTTTTTATTGATGAATCATTTTATTGTTAAATGAAATGATCGTTTTTATTCGTAAGAAATATACGTATCTTATTAACTTACGTAACGAACTTCTATATTTGTATGTTTTTATTACGTATATGCAGAGGTTCGCCCCCTCGTCAATACCTCGCTCCCTACACTAAAGTTTTATTTTGTTCTAATTCTTTAAGAATGACCCCTGAATCACAAAATCCATTTCATTAGAATAAATAGCTCTTTCAAAACTGCTAAAAAATATTTTAGCGTTAAGAGCAAGGTATTGAGAGGGAAACAAAACACTTCATATACGTAAAAAAATTCGTTCTACGTTTTAATGCTGCTCTTTACTTTCAGCTGAAAAAAGTTTTTTTTCTATTTAATTTCTAAATGTTCTTAAATTATTGCAGATTTTGATTTTGGCTCACCATGCATGAATAATAAAACGAAATTTGCATATTAATTTTGCCTTTTTTGGCTAAATGGCTTTCTCAGAGTTTTGATTGGAAGCTTTCGAGAAAAGGGGGCAAGGGAGGGGGATTAGTTGCCCTCCAATTTTTGTTTACTTAAGAAGTCCACAAGGACATTTAATTTTATTTTAAGAACGTTTATTAGTAATAAACGTTTTTCTTGTTTAATTTCTAATTGTTTATTTAATAATACTGGAAGATCCAGCCCCCTCTCCTTTCATGTAATTATTTCCTCTGTGATAAATACCTCCATGGAAAGATCCCCACAACATGTAACCCCCTCCCAACCACCAGAAAAAATCCCCCTGAAAACGTCTGTATACTTCCAAATAACCTATACTATATGTAAACAATGGGCAAAGTTCATAGCTTGAAGCCCTTTCCCCAGGGACGGATTAAGTCGTCATCAAAGGGAGGATTAAGTCGTAATCAAAGACAGAGTTATTAGATATTTTGACTATGCAGAAAAAATGGCTCTCTTGAAATTTTGATCCAATGACTTTGGGAAAAACAAATTAGTGTGGGAGGCAGCCTAGTTGCCCTCCAATTTTTTGGTCACTGAAAAAGGGTACTAGAACTTTAATTTCCGTTAGAATGAACCCTTTCACGACATTCTAAGACCACTGGGTCAACAGAATCACCCTTGGAAAAAAAAACAAAAAAAAACATGCATCCATGATCTTTCTTCTGGAAAAAAAAATCCCACATTATTGCAGATAGGAGCTTGAAACTTCCACAGTATGGTTTTCAACACTCTGAATCTAATGGTGTGATTTTCATTAAGATTCTATGATTTTTAGGGGGTGTAGAAGTTTAATTGTTTATTATAACCCAAGCACCTATAAAATAAAAAGCGGTATGTACAAGCAAGCAAGCAATCACTCACACAAGGAAGAATAAATAAAGGCACACTATAAATAAGACACTAATGCAAGCAAAGCAAGTAATTTTGAAAATAAGAAAAAATGACGTATTTTCAACTTACGAAGGAGTGATCGGATCTTCATGAAACTTCATATTTAGAAGGACCTCGTAAGTCAGATATCTTATTTTAAATCTCAGCCGGATCAAGCGTGATTGGGGGGGGGCAGTTGGGGGGGGACCGGAAATCTTAGAAAATACTTAAAGCGGTGAGATCAGGATGAAACTGGATGGGAAGAATAGAAACCTGTCTAAGATACTTGACTGACATAACTGGACCGGATCTGCTCTCTTTAGTGGAATTGGGGGGGGGGGGATAATTTTGAAAATTGAGGTATTTGTAACTTACGAAAGGGTGATCAGATCTTAATAAAAATTTGATATTTAGAAGGATCTTGTGCTTTAAAGTTCTAATTTCAAATTTCGACCAGATCCTGTTACATTCGGGGGAGTTGGAGGGGGAAACCGGAATTCTTGGAAAACATGAAAATTGGGGTATTTTTATCTTACGAATAGATGATCGGATCTTAATGAAATTTGATTTTTAGAAGGAATTCATGTCTCAGAGCTCTTATTTCAAATCCCGACCAGATCTTTTGACATTGGGGGGAGTTGGAGGGGGAAATCTTGGAAAAAACACTTGGAGTGGAAGAATCGGGATGAAGCTTCGTGGATAGAATAAACAAATGTCCTTGATACGTGATTGACAGAATCGTACTGGATTCGATCTTTTTGGGAGAGTTGGGGGGAGGGGTTCAATGATTTGGCGAGTTCGGTGCTTCTGGACGTGCTAGGGCGATGAAAATTGGTAGGCGTGTCAGGGAGCTGCACAATTTGACTTGATAAAGTTGTTTTCTCAGATTCGACCATATGGGGGGCAAATGGGAGAAGAAAAATTAGAAAAAATTAGGTATTTATAACTTACGAGTGGGTGATCGGATCTTAATGAATTTTGATATTTAGAAGGACTTTGTGACTCAGAGCTCTTATTTTAAATCTTGACCGGCATTAAGCCTCTTATTTTCCTTTTTAAATCAATCTATTGATTCATAGAATTTTGTTAGAGCTCATACCATATGATCTCTTGGCTCTTAGCTCTTCTCCCCTCGTCACAAGTGCCATATGAGCTCTTAGCTCTTGTCTTAGGAGGAAGAGGATTTTATTTTTCAAAAATTACTTTTGGAAACGCACTAGGTCTCTAAGCGATGCAAATATAAAGGAGTAGGGGTGCTGGTGAACTATTTTGAAAATTCCAACAATCTGTCTTACAACTTTTGACATTGTCTTAATCTTGGCTATCCTTCTGTATAATTAACCTAATTATTTTAAACACATTGATTTGACCGATAGAGATAGATGTGCTATTTTTAAAGGTGCAGCAGGTTTTAAGAGGTAAAGTATAAATACATGCTTGGCCAGTATTGTCACTATTACACCTACAGGCTCCTTCTGACATTTTAAAATTTCGAAAATAGTTGCCAAAAATCATCTGTTGAGCTGCATTCCGTCATCAAGGTAATGCATATTTATTCAGACTTCGATCTTCTGATCTAAATTATTCTGCTGATCCTCCCTTTGAAAACAGCCTAGAAAATTTTTAGTAATTATCTTCAGTATTTGAAAATGTTAAATGCCTGATATGTCCTTTAGGTGCTAAATCGACAATGGAGTCTATAATGTGCTAACATCGATCTGCATGTGGATGGAGGCAGTCCACAAAAAGTGCTCAAGAATTATTTTTAATGAATGTAAAGTCCTTTATATCTCTTTTTGTCGGAAAGCCAGTCAAGTCGTCATCAAAGGATGACGGAGAACTAAATTTTCTTTGCTTTTTGCCAACAACGCCCTCCATAACCTCTGCTCAATTTTTTTCCATAGTCCTTTTTTCTCCCTTCGACCTTGCCTCTCTCGGTCTGTTTCAGCAAAAATACTCCTTGTTACGCCCAATTAAATTGCCCACAGAAAGATATAGAATAACTTTTATCCGGTATATTGAAAGCATATTAAATAAGTGAATTCCCTCTTTTGTTTACCTTACAATTGTTAATTCGTATTTGTAGCTTCCGTTTTAGTTAATTTTGTTGTACTAAATTGTGTTTTGTAGGTTTTAGTGACAAGATTAAATTGTCCTTGTGCTTCTTTTCTATTCAGTTTATCCCTTTTTAATTCTTCGAGTTTCCCCTTTTTACAACCTTTTTGAAATTTTGATAAATTTTCTTCTGATTTGCATTTGTTTTTTGTTTTTTTTTGTATTTGGCTTTCGACTGTAAGGTGTGAATTTGACCCGCTTGGGATTGTAATAGAAATTTTTAAGAAATAGAATATTATCTTATTTCTTATATTACAGGTAAATCCTGTGCATTCTGATAGTTTCTTTCAGTTTAGGATCAGGGAATTCTATCCCCTAAGCATTGCCCGTGTTTTCCTGAATTCCGGTTTAGTTTTTCGTGGCTTCCCCTTCCTTTCTAGTTGGTTTTTTTTTTTTTTTTTTTTTTTTTTTTTTTTTTTTTTTTTTTTTTTTTTTTTTTTTTTTTATGGGACTTGGTATCTACCAAGTGACATATAGCGATCACAAATTCTGTCAATCTGTCGGTCTGTCCCGGTTTTGCTACTTTGGGCACTTCCAGGTAAGCTAGGACGATGAAATTTGGCAGGGTATCAGAAACCAGACCAGATGAAATTAGAAATTATTGTTTCCCCTATTCGACCATCTGGGGAGAGAGTGGGAGGACGGTTAAATCCGGAAAATAGAAAAAATGAGGTATTTTAACTTAAGAACGGGTGATCAGATCTCAATGAAATTTGATTTTTGGAAGGATATCGTGTCTCAGAGCTCTCATTTTTAAATCCTGACCGGATCTGGTGACATTGGGGGGGAAGGGGGACCTAAAATCTTGGAAAGCGCTTAGAGTGGGATTGGAATAGAAATTGGTTGGAAAAATAAGCACAAGTCCTAGGTACGTCATTGACATAACCGGAACGGTTCCACTCTCTTTGGGTAGTTTTTTTTTTTGGGGGGGGGGGCTAATTCTGAAAAATTAGAAAAAATTAGTTATTTTTAACTCACGAACGGGTGATCGGATCTAAATGAAGTTTGATATTTAGAAGAATATTGTGTCTCAGAGCTCTTATTTTAAATCCCAACTGGATCTGTTGAAATGGGTGGGAGTTGGGGAAGGGGAACCTAAAATCTTTGGAAATGCTTAGAGTGGAGGGATCGGGATGAAACTTGGTGGGAAAAATAAGCAGAAGTCCTAGATACGTGATAGACATAATTGGAACAGATCCGCTCTATTCGGGGGAGTTGGGGGGAGGGAGGGTTAATTCTGAAAAGTGGAAAAAATGACGTATTTTTAACTTAGGAAGGAGTGGTCGGATCTTGATGAAACTTCATATTCAGCTGGTTCTCGTAAATCAGATCTCTTATTTGAAATCCCGACCGGATCCAGCATCATTGGGGGGAGGGGACAGTTTCGGGGGGAACCGGAAATCTTGGAAAATACTTTAGGCGGAAAGATCAGGATGATACTGGGTGGGAAGTATAAAACAAGTCCAAGATACGTGACTGACGTAAACGGACCGGATCTGATGTCTTTTTGTGGAGTTGGGGGGGTAATTCGAAAAAAAATAGAAAAATGAGGTATTTGTAACTTACGAACGCGTGATAAGATTTTAGTGAAATTAGATTTTTTGAAGGATCTTGTGCTTTAGAGCTCTTATTTTAAATTCTGACCAGATCCTGTGACATTGGGGGGAGTTGGAGGGGGAAACCGAAATTCTTGTAAAACGTGAAAATTGGGATATCTTTATCTTACGAATAGGTGATCGGATCTTTATGAAACTTGATATATAGAAGGATCTTATGTCTCAGATGCTCCATTTTCGACTCGAATCGGATCCAGGGACATAGGGAGTTGGAGGGGGAAACAGAAATCTTGGAAAACGCTTAGAGTGGAGAGATCGGGATGAAACTTGATGGGAAGAAAAATCACAAGTTCTTGATACGTGATTGACATAATTTGAACGGACCTGTTCTCTTTGGAGGAGCTGGGTATGTTAATTTGGAAAAATTAGAAAAAATTGAGGTATTTTCAACTTAAGAACGGGTGACCGGATCTTAGTTAAATTTGATATTTAGAAGGAATTCATGTCTCAGAGTTCTTATTTCAAATCCAGACCAGATCTGTTGACATAGGGGGGAGCTGGAGAGGGAAATTGGAGATCTTGGAAATCGCTTAGAGTGGAGGAATCAGAATGAAGCTTGGTAGGTAGAATAAGCAAAAGTCGTAGATACTTGATTGACGTAACCTAACTGGATTCGCTCTCTTTGAGGGAGTTAGGGTGTGGGGTTCAGTGCTTTGGCGAGTTAGGTGCTTCTTGACGTGCTAGGATGATGAAAATTGGTAGGTGTATCAGGGAGCTGCACAAATTGACTTTATAAAGTTGTTCCCGATTCGACCACCTGGGGGGCTGAAGGGAGAGGAAAAAAAACAAATGAGCTATTTGAAACTTACGAGTGGGTGATCGGATCTTAATGAATTGTGATATTTAGAAGTACATCGTGACTCAAAGCTCTTTTTTTAAATCCCGACCGGTATTAATATATAATTGCACTTCCTGGCTGAAGGGCCAAGAAACGGAGATCAGCACCGCCGGATTTATATTTATATTTTATTTATATTAGTGCAAGAAGTTATTATGTGTGGATAAGAGATTAATGCCTCTCCATTTCCCAAGTAGTATTTTATCCTCTTTTTGAAGTTTTATGAGTTTGTTGCATCTCCATTCTGTCGGTACTTTTTGTGTCATCTAAATTTTTCGTAGCAAGGAAAGCCATATCACCGTGATATGGTCTTCCCCAGGTGCCTTGCCGTTTTTTAATTTCCATGCTGTTGTTAGTCATTCGTCGAGAGTCGGTGGTTCTAATTGATGTTAAATCTGAGGAAAGTTATATGTCTGGATGAGGAAAATGACTTCTCCTTATCAGCAGATCATGTAAAAAGGCAAAATCAATCAGTAATTCCCCATTGTTATTTAGTTTTTCAATACCACGTTTCCCGAGGAGCTCCAGACGGAAAGTGCTATCATTTCCAATTTTGGCTTTAAGATCTCCCAAAAGGCATTGCGCATTATGTCTTGGTATATCTTTAAAGTCACCTACTAATTCGTCGTGGAAGCCCTGCTTATCCTCTCTAGATGCTTCATTCGTGGGGGCATAGCATGCTACTAGTGACAGTTTCCTGTGGGAACCGATGAATCTAGTCGTTGTTATTTGTGATGATATTGGGGTCCAACTTGTCTTAGATTTGGCTGGAACATTTGGTAGCAGAAGGGCCACTACTTGATCTCTTGTCGCATCGTTGCCGAGGTATATAGTAGCATAATCTTTGTCTATTCATGTTTGGCCCATACCCGTCCATCGTTCTTTAGAAAGACCTAGGATATCTTTTTTATGTTGAATCATCTGCTAGTATGGACATTCATAATGCTTTATTCATATGAATGATTTATGAATGCTTAGAATGCATAATGTTTTATTCATAATGCTACTATGGACAGTTTCGTGTGGGAAGTGAGGAATCTAGCCGTTGTTATTTGTGATGATATTGGGGTCCAACTAGTTTTGGCAGGAACATTTTTTAGCAGAAGGGTCACTCCTTGATGTCTTGTCGCATCGTTGCCGAGTTATATAATAATATGATATTTGTTTATTCATGTTTGGCGCACACCCGTCCATTGTTCTTCAGAAAGAGCTGAGATATCAATTTTATATTGAATCATCTGCTTTATGACTTGTTTTGTCTTTGAGAGTTAGGACATGGTTCTCACATTCTAGAGGCCGATTCTAAGTTTTTTCTTAGCAGTTACTAGCATTTATCGTTGCATTAGAATAACTAATTTTAAAAGCTTATATTAGTATCATCACTAAGGAGAGAAGGAGCGAAAATAAAATTAGTCGTTAAAACATACCAAAAGATTTACTGTTTTTTGTAAACTTTTAAAACATTTTGAAATATTTATTTTTTGTTTTCGTTTTTTTTAAGTTTTGACATTTTTATAATCTTTTTTTTTTTACTCAGTAGACTTTTAAACACATTGAAAGATTTATTTTGTTTCCGTTTTTTTAGTTGTGACTTTTTTTATGGCACCTAGTATGTACCAAGTGACATATAGCGATCAGAAATTCTGTCGGTCTGTCTGTCTGTCCCGGTTTTGCTAGTTTAGGCACTTCTAGGTAAGCTATGACGATGAAATTTGGCAGGCGTATCAGGAACCAGAACAGATTAAATTATAGATTATTGTTTCCCCGATTTCACCATCTGGGGGGGGGGCAGTGGGGGCGGTTAAATCATAAAAATTAGAAAAAATGAGTTATTTTTAACTTACGAACGGGTGATCGGATCTTAATGAAATTTGATCTTTAGAAGGATATCGTGTCTGAGAGCTATTATTTTAAATCCCGACTGGATTTGGTTACATTGGGGGAACCTAAAATCTTGGAAAACGCTTATAGTGGAGGGATCGGGATGAAACTTGGTGGGAAAAATAAGCAGAAATTCTAGATACATTATTGACATAGCCGGAAAGGATCTGCTCTATTTGGGGGAGTTAGGGAGGGAGGAGGTTAATACTGAGAAATTAGAAAAATGAGGTATTTTAAATTACGAAGGAGTCATCGGATCCTAATGAAATTTCATATTTAGAAAGACCTCATCATTCACATCTCTTATTTAGAATCCCAACCGGATCCAGCGTAATGGGGGGGGGGAATCTTGGAAAACGCTTAAAGAGAGGTCAGTATGAAAGTTGGTGGGAAAAATAAGCACCAAGCATGTCCAAGATACGTGACTGACATAACCAGACCGTATCCAGTCTTTGGCGGAGTTGGGGGGGGGGAATAATGTGGAAAATCAGAAAAATGCGGCATTTGTAACTTATGAACGGGTGACCAGATCTTAATGAAATTCTATGTTTAGAGGGATCTTATGCTTAGAGCTCTGATTTCAGATCCCGACCAGATCCGGTGACATTGGGGGAGTTGGAGGGGGAAACCGGAATTCTTGGAAAACGTGAAAATTGAGGTATCTTTATTTTATGAATGTGTAATTGGATCTTAGTGAAACTTGATATGTAGAACGATCTTATGTCTCAGATGCTTCGAATCGGATTCGGGGACATGGGGGCTAGAGGGGGGAAACAGAAGTCTTGGAAACCGGAAATCTTGGAAAACGCTTAGGGTGGAAAGATCGGGATGAAAATTGATAGGAAGAATAAGCACAAGTTTTAAATATTTGTTTGACATAATTGGAACATATCTGGAGCTGAGGGGGTGGTGGTGTTAGTTTGGAAAAATTAGAAAAAAAATGAAATATATGTAGCTTAAGAACGGGTGACCAGATTTAATGAATTTTGATATTTAGAAGAAACTCATGTATCAGAGCTCTATTTCAAATCCCGACCTGATCTGTTGACATTGGGTGGAGTTGGAGGGGGAAATCGAAAATCTTGGAAAACGCTTAGAGTGGAGAATTTGGGATGAAACTTGGTGGGTAGAATAAGCAAATGCCGTAGATACGTGTTTGACGTAACTGCACTGGCTCCGCTATCTTTGGGAGAGTTATGGTGTGGGTTTCAGTGCTTTGGCGAGTTTGGTGCTTCTGGTCGTGCTAGGACGATGAAAATTGGTAGGCGTGTCAGGGAACTGCAGAAATTGACTTAATAAATTCGTTTTCCCCGATTCAACCATCCTTGGGGCTGAAGGGATAGGAAAAATTAAAAAAATGAGGTATTTATTACTTACGATTGGGTGATCGGATCTTAATGAATTTTGATATTTAGAAGGACCTCGTGACTCAGAGCTCTTATTTTAAATCCGACCGCATTAAGCCTCTCATTTTTCTTTTAAATCAATCTATTGATTCTTAGAATTTTGCTATAGCTCGTATCATATGAGCTCTTGGCTCTTCCAGCCCTGTCACAAATGCCATGTGAGCTCTTAGCTCTTGTCTTATTTTTATTCTGTAGACATTGAAAGATCTGTTTTTTTGTTTTCAGTTTTTGGAGTTTTGATTTTTTTTTTCTTTTTTTTTTTAGTTCTGTAGACTTTTAAATTTTAGGGTACTTTTTACCACATATGTCTGGAATACACTTGCAGGGAAATACGTCACAAGTTGTTTCAAAGAATCCATCTACGAGTGATATCTCTACCACATTAACATCAGAATCTGAAGGGAAAAGCTTAGAAAATCAGAAAACTGGTTTGAAAAGTTGCCTGCAAAGTGATAAGTATAGAAAATTGGAAATATATCAAATAACTCATAAAGAGAAAAAAACATATAAATATGAGGTATGTGACAAGATATTTTCTCGAATGCAGAATTTGGATAAACACCAAAGATTGCATATAGGAGGGAAACCGTCTAAATATGACGTATGTGACAAGAACTTTTCTCAACCTGCAGATTTGGAAACAAATCAAGGAATGCGTACGAGTGAAAAACCATTTAAGTGTAATGATTGTGACAAAACTTTTTCTCATTCATCACATTTCGACCGGCACCAAAGAGTGCATTCAGGTGAGAAGCCTTTTAAATGCGATGTATGTAAAAAATGCTTTTCTCGACGGAGTTCTTTGAACAGGCACCATAGAGTGCATTCAGGTGAGAAATTGTTTAAATGCGATGCATGTGACAAGACCTTTTCTCAACCTGCAAGGTTGAACACACATCAAAGAATTCATACGGGTGAAAAAGCGTTTGAATGTGATATATGTAAAAAGATGTTTTCTTGCACTGAGACATTGAACAGACATCAAAGATTGCATACGGGTGAAAAACCTTTTAAATGCGATATATGTCAAAAGACGTTTTCTCGCACTGACACTTTGAACAGACATCAAAGAATGCATACGGGTGTAAAACCGTTTAAATGCGATTTATGTGAAAAGACGTTTTTTTACACTGAGACTTTGAACAGACATCAAAGAATGCATACGGGTGAAAAACCGTTTAAATGTGATATATGTGAAAAGACGTTTTCTCGCACTGAGACTTTGAACAGACATCAAAGAATGCATACGGGTGAAAAATTGTTTAAATGTGATGTTTGTGAGAAGTGCTTTTCACAAGTTTTCAATTTGAATGCACATCAAAGAATGCATACAGGTGATAAACCGTTTAAATGTGATGTGTGTGACAAGACTTTTTCTCAACCTGCAAATTTGAAAACACATCAAAGAATACATACGGGTGAAAAACCGTTTAAGTGTAATCTTTGTGACAAGACCTTTTCTCATTCTTCACATTTGAACCTACACCAAAGAGTGCACTCAGGTGAGAAGCCATTTAAGTGTAATGTTTGTGACAAGACCTTTTCTCATTCTTCAAATTTGAACCGACACCAAGGAGTGCATTCAGGTGAGAAGCCGTTTAAATGCGACATATGTAAAATAAGCTTTTCTCAACTTAGTAGCTTGAACAGCCACCAACGAGTGCATACTGATGAGTAGCCAAATAAATGTTACGTGTATGAGAAGTGTTTTTTGTAAAGTTACAGTTTTAATAAACATTAAAGACTGTTTAAAGGTGAAAAGCCTTTCATATGTGGTGTGTACAGAAAGCTTATGATTTTAGCAATTTTCATAGACATCAAAAAGTGCATATAGTAGTTTAGAAAGTTTGTGTAACACCTGCTATATCTTCATTGGTTTGTGGTTTTTATTGTCACAATCTATTAGTAATACATCGAATTAGTTTCTTTCAATGTTTTTTCTTGTCTTTAGTTTCTTCATCAATTTCATCATCATCCTGTGAAAAGTAGTGATACATATTTGCTTGTTTGTAATATATGTAAGATATGCTTGTCTACGCCAATATTTTTGAATGAGCTCCAAAGAGTTTATTCAGGTGAGAAACTGTTTAAAAGATGATGTATCCAGGAAATGCTTGCCTTGACCCGACTTTTGAACATGCAAAAAGAGTGCATACAGGTGAGACACCATTTAAATATGATTTGTGCCAGAGTATTTTCATTTCAATCAGCTCTGAATTAGCATCTAACAACCTATTTCAGAAAAAGCCTCTCAATTTATAGACTACACTAAGGTCTATACTGTACTACACTGTAGTCTATTTATAGACTACAATTTATAGACTACACTAAGGTCTATACTGTACTACACTGTAGTCTATTTATAGACTACAATTTATAGACTACATTTATAGACTACAAGAAATTTGGAACAACAGTGATTATAATTTAAAGAAGAAAACTTGATGAAAAATTAATGTTCTACGTTAATTTAAAAATCTTTTCACAAAACAAGTTTTTCAAAGGAAAGTAAAGAGCTCCAATAATTAAAAAATTAGCAATAATGAAGTCAAATAATCTTTGAAGCGTAAAACTACCACAATGAGTAAAAATAAATAAATGAAACATAAAAAATAATTTTTTATTTATGAAAGTAAGAAAAGTGAAAACATTTTCAACGCATTTTTTTTTCAGTAAAGCGCGAATTGTGTTTTGGTCTTGAGAAGGCATGGGGGTTATCAGCCCTGCTCATGATAATTTGTGTTCGTTTTCAGTTTGATTCACCTATTTATTTAAATTTTTGTTAGTTATGAGTGTGATGCATTTATTGATTTTCTTTTGTGGTAGTTATACACTTCGAAGATTATTTGACTTTATTTTGTTCATTCTTGGCTTAATGGAGCTCTTTACTTTTCGTTAAAAACTTGTTCCGTGGAAAAAGTTTTTTAAAATAATTTCTGTTCGTTTTTTATTGATATACTCAGTTTCATTGAAAAAATAAAATATTATTTCTTTTCAATTTTTATGGCACTTGCCTGTTTGCCAAGTGCCATGTAGCAATCGCAATTTCTGTCTGTCTTTCGGTTGGTTGTTCAGACTGTCGCTCCTGGTTTTTCTAGTTTGGGCACTTCCAGATAAGCTAGGACAATGCAATTTTGCAGGGGTATCAGGGACAGGACCAGATTAAATTATAAATAGTCTTTTTTCCGATTCGACAATCTGGGGAGGGGGTGGGGTCGAGGTACGATTAATTCGGAAAATTTGAATAAATGAGGTATTTTTAACTTACAAACGGTAATCAGATCTTAGTAAAATTTGATACTTAGAAGGACCTTGTGTCTCAGAGTTCCTTTTTTAAAGCATAAAAATTTTAATAGCCTAAAAAATACATGTTTCGCACTAAGAATCTGCTGAATTACTTTTTCTACAAAAATCTATTTCCCTATATAAGTCCATTCCCCTCGCCCCATAAAAAGTAAAAACTTCTAGTCCCCTCGATCCCTCAGTCAAACAAAGTTTCAACTGGGTCGTTTTGGCCATATATGTATTCCTTAGCCAGACCCTAGAGATTGCCAAAACGCCCATTGTACATTCTGGATGCACATAGTGTCCTATAGCCTAAAATAGCTTTAACTTTAACCACTCAACGTTCCCTGGTAGGTTAAACTCCACATTAGACGGTCCTAAGATAGCATATATTTAGCTTTAATGGAAACACATAGTATATCAATTTAGTTAAAAAACCCCCTCGACCATCCGTGGAAGTTTCAATTTATTATCTTCAGCCATTCTTGAGATATTACAAATGTTCTCTTTTAGCAGCTTTGATACATACTGTGTCTTTAATCTGGTTCGATATCCCCAGCAGCTCCTCTTGAAATTTCGACTTAATACTTTTGCCGTTTTCAAGATACTGCTGGTATGCGATTTTGACAATTTCGATGCACATAGTGCCTTTTCATTTTATTAAAAATCACCCTCAAAATTCCTTGAATCCTGTAACTTAATGCCATTAGTTGTTCCCTATAACTTCGATTTAAGACGCTTAGCTATTTTTAGGAATACGTAGATATACCCTTTCAAAACCTGGATACATTTCATGCCTTTTGGTCTATGTTGCTATTCCCTAAAAATTCCAATCCAAAAGCATTAGCGGTTCATGAGGTATTGCAGATATGCCTTTTGACAACATGAATGCACAGAGTTTATTTTGATTTACATTAACACTCACCTCAACTTTCCCGGTAATCTTTGGCTCAATGCCCTAAGCCATACCTGAGACACTGCTTAAATAACCTAGATGCATTTGATTTACTTAATATCCCACTTAACATGCTGCGAAAATTTTGATTTATTGCAATTAGCCATTTTTGAGTATTTGCAATTAGTATTTTGTGATGTAGTTTAACAGTCTAGCCCATAATATTTACTGAAAGTTTCTGCTCAATTTACATAGTAAATTAAGTACTTATGTAATTGTTATGTATTTGATACCGTTACTGAAGTATTATGGATCCTCCCCTTTGACAACCTAGATGTACATGATGTCCTTAGATTTATTTGAGCATCTCCTTAAACTTTTAATAATACACTTACCCGTTCCTAAGATTTTGAAAAGTACCCCCTTTGACAACCTCGGTGCACCTTATGATTTTGTTATGAATACCACGAAAGTTTCAACTTCATACCCCTAACTATTCTTGAAATACAGCATAAATTCCGTTTTGACAATATCAAAGCCCATAGTATCGTCTGGTATAGTTCAACATCCCCCTCATCATGCCTTGGAAGTTTCGACATAGTATTCCTGTTCGTTCTCTATATATATTTAACAAGCGTTTTCGAAACCAGGATGTAGGCAGTGTCTTTTAAGTTACATGAACATCCTTCTTAGCATTTCCTGAGACCTTCAGCTTAATACCCTACCACGGGATACTACCTTCCTCAACGTGCCCTGGGAGTTTCAACTCTATATCGCCAGCTGTTCTTGGAATATGGCGGATACTCCCTTCTGACAACCACGATACGCGTAATCTCATAGTATAGTTCAATGTCCTCAACCTACCCTAGATTTCAACTTACTACCCTAAGCCGTTCCTAACATATTGCAGGTATGCCCTTTTGGCAATCCGTTTAATATCGTGTCCTTTGATTTTGTTTTAGGTCCCCTAAAAGCATGCCTTACAAGTTGTAATTTTACAAACGTTTCTGTTCCTCAAATATAGCCAGTTATTTTGACCAATTACTTTCTTTAAGACTTCCCCTTATATTTCCTGTCCTATACCCCACTGAAATCTAGGTTACTACTACTATGTTTTCGTTTTGTTGTTGTTTTTTTTTATATTTAGTTTATCGCTTTTTATTTCTGCGAGTTGCCACATTTGAAATTTTGATATTTTTTTTTCTGACTTAGATTTGCTTCTTTTTTTATATATATATATGTGCTTTTTGACTGTAAGTTGTGAATTTGGTCCACCTGGGCTTGTAATAATAATTTATCAGAAATAGAATCTTATTTTATTTCTTGCGTTGTAGGTAAATCCTGTGCATTCACATAGTTTCTTTCCGTTTAGGACTAGGGAATGCTTTCCCCTAAATGCTCCCCGTGAGCTTTTCCTTAATTCCGTTCTATTTTTTTCGTGGGCTTTTTGCTTGCATTTTAGTTTGTTTTTTTTTTTTTACTAAATTGTGTTTTGTAGGTTTTAGTCACAAGATCAAATTGTCCTTGTTTTTTTTTTATTATTCAATTTATCCCTTTTTAATTCTGCGAGTTTTTATATTTTATAAATTTTTTTTTGTATGTGTGTGTGCCTTTTGATTGTAAGCTGTGAATGTGATCCGTCTAGGCTTGTACTAGTAATTTTTCAGAAATAGTATCTTATCTTATTTCTTACGTAATAGGTAAATCCCGTGCATTCACATAGTTTCTTTCTGTCTAGGACTAAAGAATGCTATCCCTTAAACATTTCCTTTTCCTTCCTTAAAGGAAACCTTCCTTAAAGTTTTTCCATAGTACCATTGTATTATATGTTATATACGTAATATAAAAACAGTGGGCATTTTGCATAGTCTACAGCTCTGTCCCTGAGACTTTAAAGGATCTTGACGACCCTGGAGGTATAGCTACAGGCTCTTTTGATTATTTTGAACAAAATGGCAATTTAAAATTTTTATTTGAATATTTTTAGGAGTTGCGGAAGGGTATTTTTGAGAGTCGGGTTGGGGTGGGTTCCTCTCTAGTTATTTTGACATAAGTCTGTTTTCGACTAAGTGAGTTCCTTCTAGGATTTTGACACAATCACCCCCGGGAAGTGGCCTAAGGAAAAATTGTACCATTACATTGAAGTCATACCACCCTTTACCTAGGCAGTGCTTCTTTTCTACCAATTATAGTGTTATGAGTGTTAGCCTTCTCTACGAAAGAAATAACTCTAATAGAAATTTGATCTTAGATTTAGAAACATAAAATTGAGGTTGTCCCCCCCCCCTTCCTTGCTGATTAAAGAACTTGAAAATTCCCCACGTAAGCCCATGACACCATTGGTATTTTATGTGCTAGAAATTTCCCACAGCTAGTAGTTATTTATAGAGCCGATTCCTTATCAAATATTTAGGCAGGCGAATCCAAAAGCATTAGATAGATTAACAATAATAATACCATACAATGCTTATAACAAATAATACCATAAAAGCCAAAATTATTTGAATTCGCTTTGTGTATTTCCCTAATAATTTGAGCTCAATATTTATGAGGGAATATAGTTAACCGATGTATTTTATTCTTTTTTAAGTGTTTTAACATCTTTAGACAATAAATAAAAAAATTATTAGCTATCCATCTTTTCTTTGGAAAAAAAGAAAGCCAAGTGCTGCTGAGTCTTGTACCAATCAATCTTTTAGAAAGCAGAAAAACATGTCCCAAATTATTTTGTTAATTGTGTTACCAGAGCAACAATTTGATTTGGATCTTTTTTCTTTCTTATATCTTAAAATTTAGGAGAAAGTGGAAAAGGCCTGAAATGTATTAGTTTTTAAGTAAAGTTGGAACCAAGGTTTGCTTGATGAATTAAAAAGCGGTATAGCTCTATCATAGGGTGACAAATAGTTTTGGCTAATGCTTGACGTCAGAAGGACTGGCTAAAGTTATTTTGTCAAGTTGTATCTTTTTGAAGCTGAAATGATTTTTAAATCAGTACTGTGTATTTTTAAGATACGTGACCATTCCAAGACCGCATCAAAATATGTTCTTAGAATAATAATGCCTTCTTTTAAAAAATTCTGAATTATTACTAAAAAATAGAGTCTGAAAAAAAGAGTATTTTTCTCAGTGGTTAACCGATTTACCACTTTCGCGAGCTATTTTTTTTTATGGATTTCGACTGAGTCTTCTGTTTCATTTTCTCCCTTTATGACTAAGGCACAGGAATCGTATCAAAAGTACTTCGTATACAGTGAAAGTTGAAGCCAGGCTACAAAGTTGGAGCTTTCCTTTTGTCCCTTTTCTATAGTTAAAAAGGAATTTTCCCTTTGCAAGAAAACCAAACTTTTAATTTTAGATTCCTTTTGTACCAAAAATAATGTATTTTATAGTGCTAAGAGCATTTTGGCCTTTTG
Organism: Artemia franciscana; assembly: GCF_032884065.1. Lineage (NCBI taxonomy): Eukaryota > Metazoa > Arthropoda > Branchiopoda > Anostraca > Artemiidae > Artemia > Artemia franciscana. The sequence goes on from NC_088868.1 coordinate 4,086,900, forward strand.
AAGAAATATCGGTGAAGTTTTATATTAATAAATCGTAGTAAACTGTGTCTGAAGTTTAACTCCTTTGAATTTGGCTAATTTTTGCTCCTTTAAGATTATGTTACTACTTTATTTTCCTTTATTGAATTCTTTCTTGGAAAAAAAAATTTTAAGTAATTTTTATTTCTTTTAAATTGACATGCTGTCGCTATTACGCTTAATATTCATATCTGGAAAGTCAAAACTGAAGAAATAATGGCCGAAAACTGTCAGCTGAATGGTATTCAATTAAATGATTTAATGGGAAAATATCTATTCAGTTAAACTTTGATCCTCCTGATTTATATATTTTTTCTTCGCTGATCTAGTATTCGAGAACATTGTACCAGACAGTTTTAAAGAATGGTCTTATTGGTCTAATGGTGATAAAATATGTTAGCACACTCTGACTATAGCCATCATATAATTGTAGAAGGACTAGCCACGTTGATCAGATGGTAAATAGACAAATAAGGTTGACATGGATTGTTGAAAAGCTATTTGAGAAATATAAAGCAGTTGAGAAAGTCTAAGTGACATTCAGCTAATGAAGATGTATTTTGATAACATGCAGGAAAGTTGTAGGGCTAGAACGGAGATGTTGGCTAAATAAGCAATTTTTTTTAGATAGACGTTAAATCCAGAAAAGATACTGTCATATATCAGAGTAAACATATTTTTATCTTACACTCTTTGTGCTTAGAAGGAAAACAGTAAAACGGGATTTAATTTACTTAGAGGCAAGACTTAATACAGAGGACCAACGTAATGTCGAATGAATACCATTGGATAAGGGAATAGTGTAATAACTTTATAATAAATTATTTTGAGACTGGTGTGGTTGAAGTTTTTATATTTCCAAAATTTTTGGAGATGAGGAAAAGGATCAATTTTTTTCGGGCTATTAGAACGAATCAATGGTTTTGAGGGCGAAGATTTTACATTTATTTTTCTTAAATTTAATTCTGCCCTAGGTTGGAGGGAAGATAGATTATCTATCAACAAGTGAACAGCCTCTCTAACAACTACAGCCTCGTCTATAACTCCTTCTTCTTTAAAATTTTTTAGGTGTAATCTTGGACCATATATAAGTCAATGGCTTTTTAGCCTACCTCTGAAGTGGAAATAATCTGAATCATCAATGGTTAGAGGGCTTACACCAAACCGTATTTCTGCTAAGGTTGTCAAGTTAGGAAACATATCACAGTTCATATTATTAGCTGAACAAAATAGTAAGCATACCAATCGAAGCCCTTTTTGTTTTACCCTTTACGAATATAATAATCGCTTCTATAGCAAATTCAAATTTAAGCAATTTTCTGACCTCTTGAAAAATGACGAGTTTTTAATCAAAGTATGAGCTATCGGTCGTTTTCTATAAAATGATATTACGCATTCTCAGCGCCGGTTTCTCGGTCGTTTTCGACAAAATAGTGCGACATTTTCTCAATGACAAAATAATTTATAATAAGGTTGATTAGGTTAGGTCAAAAAGTGCTTAAATTTGTAATAGAAGCGATTATTATATCGGAAAAATAGCATAAAAAAGGCATCGAGTGGTGTTTTCACCGTATTGGTAAGTTTATAATATGAGCTGTGATACGTTTACTGTCAGGTTTTTAAACCGTATTTTTGCTGGGGTTGTCAGATAGTCAAAATTAAAACTCACTATCAAACAGTTCGTGGCAACGAACTGTAGTAAGGAGCGACCTGGCTCAATAATAAACGAAACTCTAAAAAAATGAATTTTGATACTAAAAGATACATTAAAAGAATCGGATTTTAATTGATTTTAAATATATAAATTTCATCAAATTTAGTTTTTGTCATCAAAAGTTACGAGCCTGAGAAAATTTACCTTACTTTGGAAAATAGGAGGTAACACCCCCTAAAAGTCATAGAATCTTAACAAAAATCACACCATCTCATTCAGTGTATCAGAGAACACTATTGAAAAAAGTTCAAGCTCCTATCTACAAAAATGTGGAATTTCGTACTTTTTGCCAAAAGACAGATCACGGCTGCGTGTTTTTTTTGTTTTTTTTCAGGGGTCATCGTATCGACCAAGTGGTCCTAAAATGTCACAAGATGGCTCATCATAACGGAAATGAAAAAGTTCTAGTTCCATTTTTAAGTGACCAAAAAATTAGAGGACACCTAGCCCCCTCCCATGCTCATTTTTCCCCAAAGTCAATGGATCAAAATTTTAAGATAGCCATTTTGTTAAGCATAGTCAAAAATCATACTAACTATGTCTTTGGGGTTGACTTTCTCCCCCACAGTCGCCGGGAAAGGGGCTGCAAGTTACAAACTTTGACCATTGTTTACATACAGTAATGGTTATTGGGAAGTGTACAGGCGTTTTCAGGGGGATTTTTTTGGTTTGGGGTGGTTGAGGGGAGGGGGCTATGTGGGAGGATCTTTCCTTGGAGGAATATGTCATGGGGGAATAGAAATTCAATGAAAAGGCCGCATAATTTTCTAGCATTATTATAAAAAAACAAACATAAATTTTTTTTTTAATTGAAAGTAAGGAGTAACATTAAAACTTCAGACAAAAAGAGATTATTACGCATATGAGGGGTTCTTCTCCTAAATACCTCGCTCTTTATGCTAAAGTATCTTTAGTAATTTCAATAAGTAATTTCAGTAATTTCAACACGGCCTTTCTGATTCAGGGGTAATTCTGAAAGAATTGGGACAAAACATAAGCTTTAGTGTAAAGAGCGAGGTATTGACGAGGGAGAAACCCCCCTCATATACATAAAAAAATATAAGAATATAGAAGTTTGTTACGTTAGTTAATTCTTAAGTTACGTATATTTTTTACTAATAAAAACGTTCGTTAAAAATTAAAAGTTCTAGTTGCCTTTTTAAATAACCGAAAAATTGGAGGGCAACTAGGCCTCCTTTCCCATCGCTTATTTCTCAAAATCGTCGGATCAAATCTAAGAGAAAGCCATTTAATCTTTTAATATTTCTTTAATCTTTAGCTTTCTACAAATTATCTTAATCTTATTAGTTTCGGGTGCAAGTATATGGCAATCAAAAAATATGTTTTGGGGAGTTAAACTTTCAACCTCAAAGTTTAAACTTCAATTTTACTTTTGGTTAAAAAAACACTAACTTTTTTTATTTAGCAACATTTTTGAAAGCACATTATGCGTAAATGTTTTTGAATATTTATCACGCGAATATCTTTTTGAATACCAAATTACGCAGGAAATGTTTTTCAATCTTTTTGATTTGCTTTGAATAGCCTTTGGTTTGTTTTTCTTCTACTTAATTTGATTAAGTAAATTGGAAATTAAGATATGCAATAAGGCCCATCAGTGAATATAGTATAGCCTAGAAAAAACAGAGACCAGAGCCAACCATTGATTTTCTCTTTCTAAACATAAAGATCACCAGTTATGGTTGTATCCTTGCCCCTTTTCACCTAGGGTTAGATATCCCTAATCTAAACTGTATTACAAAAATCTACAGTTTGATAGGGATGCAATATTGTACATCTTTCCATCTTCACTTTGTTCTTATTGCCAAATAAAGAGAGTTCAAAACAAAAATAGACTAATAGCCTATTCTTTATTTAATCTAAGACTGAATTTCTTCCCCTTTGACTAGTTAAATTCTATCTAAGAGGCTTTTGTCTGTCTAAGAAGTTAGGTTTAGTTGTGCTAGGTAGGCTAGACAAAAGCCTCAGGAATGTATCTAGAGCCTCAATGATCCCTAGGAAGGTATTTTGAAGTTGAGCAATGGGCAAATTTTTTGCAGTTCATATAACTGCAAAACTCTAACTCTTCATCAATTAACTGCAACTCTTCATTGATTTCAAGCAGACTTTTGACTTAATATGGCAAGATAGATTATGGCACATCCTGCTACACTATGGAGTCCCTGAAAACATAGTAATCCTGATAAGAGACATATATTCACATTTCATCAGCCAAGTCCAAATGCCTGAGGGATTGACAGAGGGGTTTCTGACATTGGTGGGTGTTCTTCAAGGTTGCCTTTTGTGACCCCACCTGTTTAACCCATTCCAAGCTTTAATCTACTCCAAGCTGACACTGACAAACTGGTGTCAGCAACCAAGGCCCTTGGGATGGTTGTTAGCACAGCCAAAACTAAGGTTATGCAGGTGTCTAGAGACCTGCCATCAACTCTGATGGCCTGGCCATATCCAGTGAATGTTGGCCAACCAGCTTCCACAAATCACTCTTGAAGGACAGGTTCACGTCAGGGGCCTTGAGGCCAACCTTGTAAGAGATGGACCAACAACTTCCCAGTCCATAACCTCCCCCAGCTAATTTGTCTAGTGCTAGATAGATCAAATTACCATCACCACATTCATCATTTGCTTAGAAGAGAAGAAGCCCACAAAGGCCAGACAGGACTTAAGTCAAGTAAGTAAATCAATATATGAAAATACCATTTGATGCCTATTTGGTACTTGTGTATTATTCAGAACATACTCAATAGGTTAAGTTAGGTTCTTTTGTGAAACAAAATATGATGCAGGTAAATTTTAAGTAAATATTTTATATATAGAAGTAGTTAGGTTAGGTTAAGTTAGGTATTTAATGTAATGCACCACACCCCCCTCCCTAATATGCCAATATATAGCCCTAATGTGCCAATATATAGCACAAACTTTTGATGAATTTAATGAAATAAAGCAGAATATGATGAAAATATAATGCTCTATTAGGAAAACTGTAAAATTACCATATATCAAACCATGTTATACATGCAAATTGACTTTTTTCAAACATGGCCTATTGTTACACTTCCAAAAATGTTCCTCATAAGAGTACAAAGTCATATTGTGTGAATGGACACACTGTTTTTCTGTGGGCAACAACCCCTTATCCTGGAAAAATATAATTGCCACTTTTTCAGTCTTTGGTAAATCCCAAATCTTCATTTCAAAAACCATGTTCAGACACTATCTTCTATCACTCTGCATAGCAAACTAAATAGAGTTTTGTCTTTTTGGCTATAAAACTAGATTTTCCCAGCAAAATTCTTGAGTGTGTCTTGAGTAATGTACAAGTACCAAATATTTAATTAAAATGTACCTGCAAAATTTAGTTTTGTCTTTGTGGCTATGAAACTGGATTTTCCCAGCAAAATTCTTGAGTGTGTCTTGAGTAATGTACAAGTACCAAATATTTAATTAAAATGTACCTGCATTGTAGTTTGTTTCACAAAAGAACCTAACTTCACTTATCAAGTTTGTTCTGAATAATACACAAGTACTGCTCTTTTTGATGTTCTTTACAAATATAATAATTGCTTCTACTGCTAATTCAAATTTAAGCACTTTTTGACTTAACATAACCTTATTATAAATAGTTTTGACACTGAGAAAATGTAGAGTTATTTTGTCCAAAACAACTGAGAAGACATAGTATTATTTTGTCAAGAACAATTGATAACTCACACTTTTATTGAAAATTCATCATTTTTAAGAGCTCAAAAAGAGCAAGCTCAAAATTTGTGGTAGAAGTGACTATTATATTCATAAGGAGCATAAAAATAGGCTTCAAGTGGTATGTTCACTTTATTGGTAAGTCAATTACATGAACTCTGAAAAATTTACCAAGTAATGTGTTGTAGGAGCACATTAAACTTATGATTATTGCTGCACTATCTGTGAGCAACACTAGGTCTACTCTGATTTTTGTTCACTCACAAGCCATCAAGGGCTTATTTAGTGGAAAAAGGATTTATTCCTACATTTTGAATAAAGAATTGAGAAAAACCACCCCCAAAAGTAAATTTGAATCTTTTTTGTTTTTTAATCATTTGTGTTGCACAATTGTGAGGCTAATAAACAAGTTTTATAAATTATACTGTTTGCTATGCTTAGGTGTTGTCCAATTTAAGTCAAACTCAACTGAACTGTAAAGATGAAAAACCAAAAGGGTAAAGGCATATACCTAAGTGGACTCTTGGAAAGAAACTTCAGTTTCTTTACAATCAGGTATACAGTAGGCCTCTAGTAATGCATATAGGAGAGAAAGACACATAGACCTACATTAGATTTTATATATCTGGATATTTTAATTTAACTTATATAAAGTTAGTTTGACCTTAAATGCACTTTATTCAAGTTTAAAATTATTAGAATAAGTGAGCCAAACAGATTTTGATGTCAATGAACCAGAAAATGTGTGGTAATGGAGACTGCTCTGATATGGAGGATGCTGCTGATGTTAACATATTGGATACTTTATTCTTATTAAATAAAAAATATTTTTTCAACTAAAAGTAAGCCATAACATTAAAATTTTTAACAAACAGAATTAATTCTGAACATGAGTGGGATAACCCCTCCTCCACCCCTGCTCATTTTCTTTAAGTCTTAAAATCTCTTGAACTTTTTATTCAAATTCAACAACCCTTGTATTTCAGGACATGTTCTTACAGAATGGCAAGAAAAAGTTTCTATAGCTTAAAATACAAAGGATGAGGAAAAGGTAGCCTCACTCATATGGAATAATTTTTGTTAGGCTTAAGTTTTAGTAATCCTTACTTTCAGTTGAAAAATATGCCATATTAATTTAATTTTTGACCAAATTTCAAATCATGACACAATCCCCCCCCCTCTTTCTTTTATTTATAAAATTTACAATGGACAATTCTCCCTGGAAACTTTCATCCTCATGAAAAATTCCTGCCCAAGAATTCTTTATATCTCCAAGTAACAAATACTATGTGTAAACAGTGGGCAAATTGCAAAAATTAAAGCCATTTCATCATGGATTATTTTGACTCCTGCCATAGGGACCATGGCGGATCAAAGAGACCCCCAGAGGACAGAAGAATAGTTATTGGACATGTCAACTATGATAAATCAAGTAAATATTTCAAATTTTTGTTTGATATCAATGGGAGAAAATCATGGTCATACATCCCTCCAGTCTTTTTGGTCACTTAGAAATGGTGCTAGAACCTTTAATATTTGTTCAAATGAGTGCTCTTCTAATCTTTTAGAACTATTGGTTTCATACAACCACCCATGTGGGAAAAAACATGCATCCATGATCCTTCTTCTGAAAAAAAATCCATATTTTGTAGATAAGAGCTTGAAGCATCTACAGTAGAGTTGTCTGATATGCTGAATCTGAGTGCAAAATCTTTGTTGAGATTTCTTGACTTTTTGAGGGAGTTTCCCCTCTTTTTCAAAAATCAGAGAAATATTCTCAACTTGCAGGAATGTTACTAGCCACAGATTTTACTGGGGGGGGGGTTACTGACTGGCTGGTTATTTTTACCAACTTTTTTTGTAATAATTAGCATAATGTCCACCTCAAATATGAAGCTTGAGAGCACAGTTCAGCCAAAAGAATTGTTTCACCTGAAAAAGATTAGCCTTTCATTCAATTTCTTGTAGGAAGCTTATATTTAATTAGCTGGTGATCTAGTGGAGAAAGGAGTAAGAAAAGAGGAATAAAGTGACAATATGATTTGTATACAAACAGAACTCAGAAGTGAGAATTTTATAATTTCAATTAAAATATACAGATGAAACACAGAATGAGATATTGTAACAACAACACTCCAATTAAGAAGTCAAACATGTTTGTTATGGCACTCTCAAAACACATCATGACAAAGTGATCAAAACAATCATCATCCATTGTTGTATATAAACATGTCATGAGCAGTTTCAGTTTGCTGAAACTCCTTTTCACCTTTGCCAAAGTTGGTGATGCTGTCATAATCCTCTGGTAACCTGACCAAAGAGCTGTGAATAACAATTTAAATACATAGTTTTCACAGTATAGGGTCTTAAAGATGGTGCAATCAGTGACTTTATAGCTTTTCAACCTCAGTCCTGGCTGATAGGCCAGGACTGGATGAGTTTTGCAAGATCTTGGTCTTTTCCCAAAAATATATTTGTGACTTTCATATCTTTTCGATTTTACCCAGTAAGCTTCAGTATACTGGCTCCAGAAAAGAAGAATTATGATGAATTGTATTCTCCAAGCCATTTATTAGGGCCCCAATGATGCTTTACAGTTTCTTGACATAGAATAACTTCTGGTAATCTAGCAGGTTGGCTCTAGGATTAGAAATTGTTTTTGAATAACAAGCAGGTGGAAGCTGTTTAAGTTGGAACTTGTCTTTGGCAAGTGAACCAACTTTTACCCACTGTTTTTTTATGCCTTTATATCCCTCTCTTATCTGATCAGTCTCATAACATATAAGATGCTGTATGTTGCCATGACTCTTGTGTTTGCAATCACCAGGTCAAGTTGTTTCATTTGAAGCTTTTCTTGCAAGAATCTTTGTCTTCAACAAGACTTGGCATATGAGCATAAGAATTAGAATAAAATCTAAGGAGGTAATGTGGCAATGCAGAAGTTGGACTTCTTCTTCTTTTTTTTATCTTGTCTTTGTTGTCTTCTATTAGCTCTTTAAGAACTTCAACAATGGTGTCAAAGCTGTCAAAAATTGTGTCAAAACTCTTTGACCTGAATAACCATATTATTGACAGATTATCAAGCTTCAGTATTGATCCAGCACTCTCAACTGCTTGTTTCTAAGCAATTACTCATTTCATTTGACCTTCAAAGAGGATTAAGTAAAAAAAAAGTTTTTCAAAGCAAAGTAAAGGCAATTTTAAACTTAAGATCAGCAGATAAAAATATCTGTTGAAATTCAATCTAAAACAACCGGAAATTACTATTGTAGAATAAATGGTACCCAAATCAAACAGAAATTAAATTAAAAATCATAGCATAAAACATACAACAAGTAATAGTGTAAATGAATAAATATATCTTAAAGCAAGTAAAGCTTACATTAAATATGCAAATCAAGCTTAAAACAAAAAAATATTCAGTATTGAAGCATAAATGAAACCAAAAACAAACAGAAATTAAATAAACAATCAGTGCAAACAAACACACAATACATACTAATATAAATGAATAAATAAGTCTTAGAACAAGATAAAGTTAAACTGATTATGCATATTAAGCTTGAAACAAACAAAAATCACTTCAAACAAGAGTTTTGGTATTGCGTCCTCCTCTCACTGCAAAATTCTAAAACCTACTGCATCACTGGCACTTTACTCAAAACTATATGTGACTTGGACAGTCTTGGAAGCAATAAAAAAAAGAAAATCAAATTGAATAGATGATATATAATGGAATTAATTGTTGAAAGATCCATCAGTTCAAAACATTATTTCACTGTTACCATTATTTTCATTTTCAATGCTGTAAGAACTGGAAAAGAAAATATTTGTAATATAATTGATTTTCAATGAAGCGCCAATGATGCAGTAGGCTTTAGGTTTTTACAGTTAAGGAGGGGGGTAGTATCCAAACTCTTGTTTGTAGTGAAACTATATTCGTCTTGAACAATCTTGGAAAGACTTTAAAAATTTAAACTGAATGTTTGATGTATAATGGTATTAATTGCTGAAAGGTCATTAGTCCAAAATTTTACTGTAATTTTAACGTTTATTTTCAAAATTAAGTTCAAAAGGAAATATTTGTAATGTAGTTTTTTTAGAAGGGGGGGGTGGTTAGTTGTCCTCTGATCTCTTTTGACTTGTCAAAAGTGAACAAGAACATTCACTTTACAAAAAATTGTCCTCTTTGAAGTGTATATGAATGTCCCTTCCATAAGAACAATATATGCCCTGACGGTATAACTTACAATGTTATACCGTCACCGTTACAATGTTATAACTTACAATATAACTTACGGGTTCTGGGGGGTTTTGTTGACACCAGAGTTTTGTTATCTACTTCTTAACTATTTGTTACAAAATGGCTATTTCAAAATTTTATTTGATGCATTGGGATAAAAAAAGGGCATTGAGGGGGGGGGAGATGCCCTCTGATATCTTTTGACGCTTAAAAAGTAAGCTAGAACTTTCACTTTCCAAACAAATGAGCCCTCTCTGAAGTTAAATGCAAGCATCTCTTCCATAAAAACCATATATACACCCGGGGCGTAACTTAAAATCCCTGCCCCAGGGCCCTGGGTGGTTGTCTTGACACAAGAAATTTTGTAGTCTGACCCTTGATGTACTTTTAACAAATTGCCTATCTCAAAAATTTTATCTAATGTTTTTTGGGAAAAGAGCGGGGGGGGGCTAGTTGCTCTCCAGTCACTTTTGACTCTTAAAAAGGACACTATAAATTCCAATATCCAATTGAATGAGGCCCCTTTCAAAGTAATATGATGACCCCTCCTATATGAAGCACCACTGGAAAAAAACAAAAAAGCATTGGAGCCACATGGCCTTTACTATAGGCAACACTATAGCATTGCCTTTGATATAAATTTTACTGACAACTAAGAAGTTGGGTAAAATTTATTAAAATGCAGGAATCTGGCTAGTGTATATTTTGTGGCGAAAATCAGAACAACTGATTAAACCCTGTTTTGCAAAACAGGACATATGTTTCTTTTGTTACCTGTTTCTATCCTGTTATAAAAGTAAGTGCTCATTCCATATAGAGCAAAGCCCTTGTAATCAACTCACTGAAGTACAGCTCATCAGGATGACCTTGCGCATGGTACTACCCACCAAGAATATCTGAAAACAAGTTTAGCCTGGCGATCAGTAGCCACATGGAATAAGTTCCCAGCAGAGATAATCCCAGAAAATCCTCCCCTAAATGCATTCAAGAGAAGGCACAAGAAATACCTCAGTGCTGGAAAATGAGATAATTACCAGGACTAGCAGCAAATCATCATCTATGATGGAGCAGTGAAGCCTCTAATGAAAAAAACAATTATATTTTACATACGTTTTCATTGGAAGAGTAGGCCAGTTCCTGGGGGTTCTGTAGACTGTTAACCATTGCTAAAAGATCCTCTAACATTGAGTTGTGTACATGGTTGGGTAACTTCAGGTCTTCCTCCCCAAAAAATCTATCTTGAGATTTACAAAAATTATAACATGACACAACCAAATTGTTTGTTACATGTATACCTAGTGTCTTTTTTATAGCCTTTTAAGAAAAAAAAAAATTAAGTTCCAATCTCTACCTTCAAAAAATTCCAAGTTAAAAAAAAAAAATTCTACCTTAGATGCTAATCTTGCTTTTTGGCAGCTTGCCTCAAAGGCCTTTTTGTAACTGGTTCAATACTACTATAAATTGATTTGGTAAAATATTTCTTAGATTATTTTTAATTAAATTTGAGTGTAAATGATTTAGTGACTACTCCCCCAAGTCTTTATTTAAAGAAATGTTATTATTCATTTTGAGAATAATTTTGATTGATTCCTGAACCACTTATTTTATCCACAAGTCATTACTAATGAGCAAAGATTTCTTCAAAAAGTATTGTGTGGGCCGGATTATATATATATATATATATATATATATATATATATATATATATATATATATATATATATATATATATATATATATATATATATATATATATATATATATATATATTAATATACATATATATTAATATATATACATATATATATATATATATATATACATATATATATATATATATATATATTAATATATATATGTATTAATATATATATATATCTATATATATAAAAATAAGTTGTCTGTCTGTGTGTCTGTCAGGTGACGTCATGTTTCTGTGTCGACTGACGTCATGAAGTTAGTTGTCGTCATTTTTGCTATGACGGTGACGTCATTAAAGATATTTAAGACATATATGTTCACGAAGAAATCTATTAATGTTTAAGTTTAAAATGACTGATGAACTTACAATGGCAAAAGCCGATGAAGATGCTCAAAGAGTCTATGCCAAAAAACTTGCTGCTGATAGAGAAAGTCAGAAAAGAAAGCGTGCCGAGGAATCACAAGAGCAGCAAGGAAACAGGCTTGAGGCTGATAGAGAAAGAAAGAACAGAAAGCGTGCCGAGGAACTACCAGAGCAACGCGAAAGCAGACTTGCTGCTAAAAGAGAAAGTGAAAAAAGAAGGCGTGCCGAGGAATCACAAAAACAGCAAGAAATCAGGCTTGCTGCTGATAGAGAAAGTAAGAAAAGAAAGCGTGCCGAGGAATCACAAGAACAGCAAGAAATCAGGGTTGCTGCTGATAGAGAAAGTAAGAAAAGAAAGCGTGCCGAGGAATCAGAGCAACCTGAAAGTTATCGCCTGGCATTCAGGTACAGCCCAGTCTATGATTATAGCTTGAGTAGATGTGTTCAAATCGGGACTATGTCTAAAATTTGTCCCTATTGCAAGGCCTTGAAATTCAATGGTGAAACAATGGGAATGTGTTGCGCCTCAGGGAAAGTTAAACTTCCTCTATTGGCTGCACCACCAGAGCCATTGAAGACTTTCCTTACTGAACTACGTTAGAATCTAAGCGTTTTTTGTCACAAATCAGAAAATACAACTCATGTTTCCAAATGACGTCGTTTGGAGCCCAAATCGAAAATCCAGATCAATTTATGTCTACTTTCAAAGTAAAAGGGCAAATTTATCATAGAGCAGGGTCCCTTCTACCATTCTCAGGCTAGAATCATAAATTTTTACAATTGCACTTCATCAGTGATAGAAATTCTGAATTGAATGCACGTTGCGAAAATTTTCCCAACGTTGAAAGGACAATCGTTTCCCAATTGCAACATCTTTTCCACGAAAATAATAATTTAGTGCGTCTGTTCAAAACAGCCATCGATTTGATGCCTACTGATACGCATAAAATTGTTATTTCCGCTGACAAAACACCTCCTGGCCAACATGTGCTTAGATACAATGCTCCAACTATCGACGAAGTGGCAATCGTTATGGTCGGTGATCAGTTTTTACCTCGAGATATTATTCTTCATAAGCGAAACGCTCAGTTGTTAAGAATTGCTGAAACTCATCGATGCTACGATGCCCTACAATATCCTATCATTTTTTGGGATGGAGCCGACGGCTATCACTTTAATATCAAATTGATGAATCCAGCCACTAACAAAGAAATGAATAAGAAATGCAGTGCAATGCATTATTATTCCTATAGACTAATAATTCGGCAGGATAAAGAAAATTATATTTTAAAATGCCGTGAATTGTTTCACCAATTTGTCGTTGATATGTATGCTAAAATTGAATCAGAACGTTTGCTATATATCCACCTGAATCAGACCAAGCTCCGCTCTGAACAATACATTCATTTGCGAGATGCAGTTATAAATGACGGTAATACCACAAACGTTGGAAGATTAACAATTTTACCTTCGTTATATGCTGGCAGTCCCCGTCATATGCATGAATATGCTCAAGATGCTATTGCGTATGTTCGTCTCTATGGTCGTCCAGATTTATTTATTACATTTACATGTAATCAATCTTGGGACGAGATACTGCAGCTTTTACTTCAAGGACAATCGGCGGTTCATAGGCATGACATTACGGCCCGTGTCTTCCGGCAAAAGTTGAAATCACTGATAAACTACATAGTAAAACTTGAAGTGTTTGGGTCAGTGCGATGCTGGATGTACTCAGTGGAATGGTAAAAACGAGGTTTGCCACACGCACATATACTAATCTGGCTACATAAAAAAATTACTTCGAACGAAATTGATGATGTGATTTCCGCTGAAATACCTGATAAAAATGTCGATAAGGGGTTTCATGATATTATTGTAAAAAATATGATACATGGACCTTGCGGTGCACAGAACGAAAATTCACCATGCATGGCCAAAGGAAGGTGCACAAAGCAATATCCTCGACGTTTAGTATCCAACACAATTATTGGCAATGATGGTTACCCACAATATAGAAGAAGATCTACTGAAGATGGCGGTAAAATAGCAATAATAAAGAAGCGTAACGGTACCACCATCGAAGTAGATAACCAGTGGGTTGTTCCATATTCCCCATTATTATCAAAAACATTTAATGCACACATAAACGTTGAATACTGTAACTCCGTAAAGGCAATCAAATACATATGTAAATACGTCAACAAAGGCAGTGACATGGCAGTTTTTGGCTTGCAGCCCAAAATCAAAGATTTCGACGAAATCGTACAATATCAGGCTGGAAGATACATAAGCAGTAATGAAGCTGTTTGGCGAATTCTTTCATTTCCGATACATGAACGTAGTCCAGCTGTTGTTCACTTAGCGGTACATTTACAGAATGGTCAACGTGTTTATTTTTCGGAAACCAACGTGCAACAAAGAGCCCTGAATCCACCGGATACAAAATTAACAGCTTTTTTTCGCTTTGCAAAAATGATTCTTTTGTAAAAAAACTGCTGTATACTGAAGTGCCTTCGTATTACACGCGGAATACTAAAAATAAAGTATTTGAACGTCGAAAACAGGGTAAGTCAGTCGACGGCCAACCTACCATCTTCAAAGATACCACGATAGGAAGACTCTACACCGTTCACCCCAATCAACATGAATGCTTCTTTCTACGCCTGCTTTTGGTGAATGTACCCAGTCCGACATCCTTTGAGTATTCGAGAACTGTAAACGGTACTATACATGACACTTACCGTAGTGCATGCCAAGCTCTGAATTTATTGGAGAATGACCAACACTGGGATAACTGCATCACTGACGCGTGCGAAACGTCAACCCCAAGTCAAATTCATGCATTGTTTGGCATCATTTTGACAACTTGCTCTCCATCAGCTCCTACAGAGTTATGGGAAAAATATAAGTCAAAAATGTCCGAAGATATACTCCATCGAAAACAGTTAGAGACGTCAGATATGACTTTTGATTTTATATCAGAAATTTATAACTACACTTTAGTTATTATACAAGATTTGTGCGTACGTATGGCAAACAAACCTCTTCAGGATTTGGGTATGCCTTCACCTAACCGTATCGCTGCTGTTTCGACATGTGTAGAAATGGATCGTGAACAAAGTTACAGTACGAGTGATCTATTGTCGTATGTACAAAATAACATTTCCAAGTTAACGTCGGAACAAAAAGACATTTATGATACGATAATGCATTGTGTCGATAACAACGTTGGAGAAATTTTCTTTTTGGATGCGCCAGGAGGTACTGGTAAAACGTTTGTGATAAAACTGATTCTGGCATCAATTCGATCAAAAAATGATATAGCGTTGGCAATTGCGTCGTCCGGAATAGCCGCAACATTGCTGCCTGGTGGAAGAACTGCTCATTCCGCTTTGAAATTGCCTCTGAATTTGCATTCTACAGAAACTCCCACGTGCAATATTTCCAAATCATCTGGGATGGGTAAAGTATTGCAGCAATGCAAACTTATTATTTGGGATGAGTGCACAATGGCACACAAAAAATCGCTCGAGGCTCTGGATCAATGCTTGAAAGATTTGAGAGGGAAGTCGAAACCCTTTGGCATCACATTAATATTGCTTGTGGGAGATTTCAGGCAAACATTACCTATAATACCTAGATCAACTCCTGCAGACGAAATGAATGCTTGCCTGAAAAATTCTAATTTATGGGCACACGTAAAAATATTAAAATTAACTACAAATATGCGTGTCCGATTGCAAAACGATGACTCTGGTCAAACATTTTCAGATCAATTGCTGGCAATTGGAAACGGGAAGCTCCCAGTAGACTCAATTTCAGGACGTATACAACTACCTGCTGATTTCTGTAATTTAGTGACGTCCAAAAATGAATTGATTGAAAAAGTATTTCCGAATATTCTAAAAAATTATAAAAATAATAAATGGCTAAGTGAAAGAGTGATTCTCGCACCCAAAAATATAGACGTCCACGAAATCAACAATATTGTTTTGACCAAGATTCGAGACCAGGCAGTCCTTTACAAGTCAGTCGACACAGTTTTGGAACCAAATGAAGCGGTTAATTATCCATCTGAATTTTTAAATTCCATAGATCTTTCAGGGTTTCCATCACACGTGCTACAACTAAAAATAGGCGTACCAATAATACTTTTAAGAAATATCAACCCACCAAAGCTTTGCAAAGGCACGCGACTTGCCGTAAAAAAAAAGAATGGAAAACCTAATAGAGGCCACAATCTTGACAGGGCCTTTTGAGGGTGAGGCTGTTCTTATTCCTCGCATTCCCATGATTCCAACGGATCTGCCTTTTCAATTTAAAAGATTGCAATTGCAATTAGCATTTCGATTGCAATTCCCAATTCGATTAGCATTTGCAATCACCATTAACAAAGCACAAGGTCAATCATTAGAAAAATGTGGTATAGATCTCAATACTGATTGTTTTCCCATGGACAATTGTACGTTGCATGTTCGAGGGTCGGTAAACCTGACAATTTATTTATATGCAGCGACAATTGGACAGCGAAGAATGTTGTATATTCGCAAGTTTTACGCAGTTAATTTGTATTGTATCTATCTATCTATCTATCTATATAAAAACGAGTTGTGTGTATGCATGTTTGTTTGTTTGTAAAAAGAGCGTTTGCATATGACGTCATTATTAGTACATACGGCTTTGTATATGGACAGACAATGGGAAAGCCAAGAATGTTGTATATTCGCAATTTTTACGTAGTTTGAAACACATATATAAATCTATCTATATTCACAGGTGGGACACAGGGACACAACTACAATGGCGCGTAACTAATATGGCGCATAACGACTTACGCGCGCGGGGGGGCTTGGGGGGGCGCGAAGCGCCCCACCAACTAGGTGTTGGGGTGGCGCGAAGTGCCACCCCAACAGCTAGTATATATATATATATATTATATATATATATATATATATATATATATATATATATATATATTTATATATATATATATATATATATATATATATATATATATATAATATATATATATATATATATATATATATATATATATATATATATATATATATATATATATATATATATTATATATATATATATATATATATATATATATATATATATATATATATATATATATATATATATATATATATATATATATATATATTAATTTATATATATATATATGTATATATATATATATATATATATATATATATATATATATATACATATATATATATATTTCTCATCAGTAATGATTTGGGGATAAAGCAGCTTTCTATTACTAATTGCCATGAAACTAGACCTGGCTCATGTTGCTGTAGTCAAGACACGTTTTGTCGCTTGGACTAACATTCTGAATCTGTTTACCAGTTAGATCATCAATTTTAGATATTTTCTGAAAAGAGTTGCTTCTGCAACATCTTCAGTTTCTAAATCATTAATTTGAAGTTATCACCATCAAATAACATCAAGAAACTTAAGTCTTTGAGCCTCAGAGTAGGACACAACTGTAAAAACGCAAATAAGTCTATAACATGACCATGACATGACTGAATTTACAGCAAATCCATCGCGTTTTTGGTCGCATGTTAATTTCTATAATCATGGGCTTTCGCAGAGATAAAGAAATGCGAAAATGTAAAAGCAGTGTCACTGCTTTTATTACTATCACTCTCCAGTATTAACCCTAGACCTAAAAAAAAATCAAGAAAATGGATTTGAAAAAGGGTTGGCTAAACTAGTTTGGGCTCTACACTGTTTAGAAGTGAAACGAATGTAAATACTTTTTTTCAGGTGTGTAATTCAGCATCTGAAAAAAACTATTACCAACGTTTTGTCTTCTTTGAATGAAGTGACAATCCCTAAGATTAACTATGCAGGAAATGTGATGTCCCAAGTAGTCACCATGTCTGTTGGAGGTCTGTAAGAGCCTCAGTTTGGCGAGATACGCCTCTAGATGAAGAGCATCGCCAGTCATGCGGCCTCACGGGTATTTCTTCGTCCTCACTCGATTAACCATACCAACCAAAGCTTGTAAAATACCCTTCACAAGCAACAGCAAACATCAGGCCAAAATGGTCGTTCAATGCTTCATATTACGTAAAGTACCTGTGACTGAAGTAATCTGTCCAGGAAGATTCTCTTTACTGCTTCTGCTGCAGACACTTTGGCGGCACTTGAACTCTTCCTGGGCAGAGGTATGGTTTAGGTATGGACCTTTCATAGATGTCAGCGTGAAGAAATGTTAAGGCATCTTTAACGTTCTTGAACAGCATACAAGAAGTACCCACCATTGAGACAGTGCTGTTTTATTGATGAAGCTCACAGCCATACAAACCAAGGAGATGCAACTAATCAGATATGCTTTAATGACAGATAGAAACAAATAAATCGTGAAGAACAGAAAGCACATAAAAGTCTTATTAAATGTAATAGCTCTATTCGGGGGCTTGGTACTACCTTTAGGAGGCACGACAAAACAGAATTCTCAACAAACAAGGGGAATTTTGTCGAGACGTGCGATCTACTTGCAGAGTACTCTCCTACTCTTTTCAACAAGATGCATAGACGGTATGGTCACTACACATCCCATGAATACTAGAAGGACCTTATTTCAGTGATTGGTCCCAGAACTCAGAGCACGCTAGTGCAAGAAGTACAAAGCGCTATTTACTTTGCTGTTCTGGTCGACAAAATGAAGGACACCTGGACAGAAGAGCAGTCAAAGTAAAAGAGAGACTGATTGGATGTTATCACTTGAAGAGTCTGGATGCTGAAGGTATAACAATTTTCATTCACAACTCAGTGACAAGAATTGAATCAATAGGAACTGCTTTGTTGTACAGTTCTACGATGGAATAAATATGATGAGCTTACCATTCTCCAGTGTTCAAGCAAGTTTGAGAGTGAAATTACCACAGGCAATCTACATTTGTTGCCATGCACATACGTTAAATTTAGTCATTGTGAGCTGTGTTGAATCTGTTGGCACTATTGGTTCTTTTTTCTCACTGGTCCAGACTCAATACACATCCATTTCCAACACCTACACTCGGCATTAGTTGTATGTTGAAGCTAAGGAAGCTACTGAAGTGCCAGTTCTGGAGCTGAAAAGAAGTGCTGCCACACGATGGTCTTACTTGTATTGATTAATATCGAGGTTTAGACTCCAATATGAATATATTTTAGCTGTCTTGTTTTTTTTAAGCGAGGGAGCCGACAGCAAAGCCTGGGTAGAGGCACCTGGGCTCCAGAAGAAAATAGGATCTTTCCTTGTTATCTTCCAATTGCACTGTATAGCAGAAATTATGTTAGTGCCAGAGCTGTCTCAGTAGCTCCAGGCCATTGACTTGGTTGTTTCTCAATTGGGCACCCTGATTCAGGGCAAAAGAAGGTAACTTACTGACCTTTATTCAGACCCTTCATTAGTATTACCTTTGAGAAGGCAAAAGAGTTCGTGACATAACTTGAAATCGAAGTACCTGCTGTGTATGAACCCACAACTGGACCCTCGACTGTTGGTCAGATGGCATTTCTGACGTCTTCAATCAAAGTAAATGTTCTCTGAGTGATGGAGCAACATTCTGGGTATTTTGATCGAGCTGGTTGAACAAGTCCGTAGGTTAGCCTAGTCTGTCCTGTTTAAAAAACTCATTGAAATGTTCTTTCCATTCGTACATTTTTTCTAAATGTCCTCTGATGACAGTTTCATCTGATCTTTCAGATCAGATCAGATTTGTTTGTTGATTTGACCAATCTTCATCTAATTCTTCCACTGGTTTCATTAATTTTTTTTTCCTTTTTCAATTATTTTAGAAATCATCTTTTTTGGATATCCATTACCTATTAGAATATCCTTGAAAAAGCTCCTTCATTATAATTTCATGGATCCAAATATCCAAAAAGGTAACTTATTCTCTGTTTCTTTTTCAATTGTATGTTGAAATTCCCCTCCCAAATTATTTAATTTTTTTAGAAAACCTTCAATTTGTGTTTCCCCATAATTCCAAATACATAATCCATATATCTGCCCCAAAATTTAGACAAAACGAAAAAAAGAGAAGAGAGAAACGAAGATAATACGAACCAGTGAAAAACGTAGACAGTCATGCGAATGTTTGGGTTAAGACCTCCGCTTGACCGTCCTTAGTGCACGATAATAAAATAAAAATTACTAATAAAAATCCAAAGGTAATTAAAAAAAATCATACCTTAAAAAAAAACACATGAACTAACATATGAAGACCTTGTTACATAAAATATGTAACAGGGAAAGGGTAACTGAACAAAAGTACAAATGGTAACTTGATTTTTCAATTTATACAAAGCATTTTTTAAGCTAATCGCTTCCCAGGTACGGCACTGTTACATACTCGCTTAGGATGCAAAATATGATTTTGTTGATTTTGTCATGATTAGCCAGTCTGGTCGCTAAATAAAAAATTTAGGTTTGAAAAAATACGTTTCTTTGGCTTAAGTTTCTACATGCTCTACATAAATATTTGCCTACAATGGAATTCAGATTTGAATTTTTAATTGCTTTAGAAGGTAATTACTTAATTTTTCAATTGATAAATTGAATGCTAATAGACACTATCGTTTTTGTATCTCATTTTGTATCTATTTTTACTTTTTTCAAGGCCTAATATTGAGAACAACAAGATATACCCTCCTGAAAAAACATAGTGACATATACATAATAGGCCTACACTTTGTAGTGTTGAAAGCATTAAAACCATGAATAAAACTTTCATTTCAGGAATAAAACCAAACTTTTTCAAGTTTTCGGATTGGAAATTTTAGTAATAGAAAACAGCTAACAGAATAAGCTGATAGCTATATTTTGCTGTTTTTGCCGTGAAATTGTATTGTAACTTAAATCCAGAACTACACTTTAAATTTTATTACATCAAAAAGACAGTTTTAGATTTTTTGCACCCGTAAAGAAAATAATAATCAAATTTGTAAAGCGTTTGACTGCTCAAGGAATCGAGTCTCTTCTGCTGGGGTTTCTGCTGTTGTTAAAAGTCATTATTAGACACCAATCGTAATGTCTTTTGTATTTTAGGACTCTCCTTGTTGTATCCAATTGTATCCAAGTTTCGATGATAGTACTATAATTCTCATAATTTGCATTAATTCCGTTCCAAGATTTTTCAAGAACTTGCCACAAATTCTGAAAATGGCTGATCCCATCACAGTTTCTGAGGATTCTTTCATTAAGACTGGTAAGTTGTACAGTTGCTTTTTTGTGTCAGAATAAAAGAAAACCTACTTTGTTCTACAAAATAATTATTTCTTTTTTTCCTCCTTGCTTATTATGTGGTCCTAGAAAAAAAAGGCTCTTAATCTAACAATTAAGAGCTTAATGGTGATAAAAATGGCTTCTTTGTGACGTAAAACCAATTACGGTTTTAAAATTCAATTTATTAGCGTTAATTTTTAACTTTGGTGAGACAATTAATCATCTGGTAGAGAAATTTTCTGTGATTCTTTCTCTGTGAAGGTATGATGAATTAAATATTTTTGCTAAAGCAGGGGTAGTTATGGGTATTCAGATTGGAATATCTAATCAAAATACATGTAAGGGATGAATAAAGCTATTTGAATTCAGCTTCTAAACTTTGGGAGACTATATTTTGTATTTTATATATTGGAAACTAATGTAGAAAACCTCGATTAATTGGCATTTTTTTCACTTTTAATTGTCCATTTTTGTGATTGTTTAGCTTTAAAATACTATAATTTTTTTTTCATTCTGTTGACCTGAACAAGTTGACCAGAGAGGAAGGGGGAAGCCAGGGGCAGTTTCCATAGCTTATCATTTATAATATTTTGGGGGAGAACGGGTGTCCTCCCATAAGTCTTAGAATTAGATATTTTTATAAGTTGTGTTTTTTAGGAGAGAGGGGGGTGTTCGGTCTTGCGGGGCCAGGGGTAAGTTGCCATAATTGTTGGAATATAATATCGTTGATAATTTTTTTTTGGGGGGGAAGAGGGTTGGTCATGCAGAGAAGTCCAAGTGTCAGCTCTCTTTAGTTTTGGAAAAAAATATCGCTCACAAGTTTTTTAGTGGTGGTGTGGGTTTGGCTTATCTCATCTTTTCAAATATTTTCGAAATCCTCTCAGAAGAACCTAATATTTCCCCTGAACATAACATATAATACTCGCCCCAGGGCTCTGGCTTTTTGTGTTGACCCTGAAGTTTTTTAACCGACTTATTTTACCAAAATGGTTATCTCAAAAATTTGATCGGATTGATTTGAGGTAAAGAAGCCAGGATGGCTTGTTACCCATTGTTCCCTTTTGAAGCTCAAAAAGAGAAATAGAAATTTCAATTTCCAATAGAATGAGCCCTCGACGAACATATGATCACATTATCATTCCTTCCATAAAAACCTATGTACCCCCGGGTTCTGGGGGCTCTTTAAACCCTGGAATGTTTACTATTTGATTTTTAGTCAATTTTGGATATAATAAAAATCCCAAAAATTGTATCGGATGTATTTGGGGAAAAGATGGCCTACTAGGGAAGGAGAGGGGGCTAGTTGCCATCAGGTTAATTTTGACTCTCAAAAAGGGAACTAGAAATTCCGATCTACAGTCGAGTGAGCCCCCTCTGAAGTTTTTACTATCATCCCTTCCATAAAAACCTAATATGCCTCGGAGGCATAACCTAAACTTTTTGTCATATGATTTTTGGTCAATTTAGTCCAGCAAAACTTATCCAGGAACTTGTAGTTATGAGAATTTTGTTATATATTTCAAGTTTCTGTTTTCTTTTGCTTTATATGAAGTAGATTTTTAAAAATGATTTTTGAAAAAAACAGCATATACATGTGATTTTATGTATAAATATTATGTCTGTATATTTACATTTTTACGCGTGTCTGTTTAGTTAAAATTTTGTTTTAGAAGTTGAAGATGTTTTACCAGTTGACAGCGAGAAGCTCTTTCATTTTCCAAATCATCTTTTGTCACTAAAACGTGAAGATGTTCCTTTGTTCAATTTACCTATTTATTTAAAAAACGACCAGAAATTAAATTTAAAAAACAGGTTTTTATGGCACTTGGTATTAACCAAGTGACATATAGCAATCGCCAATTCTGTCTGTCGGTCCCGGTTTTGCTACTTTAGGCACTTCCAGGTAAGCTAGGACGATGAAATTTGGCAGGCGTATCAGGGACTGGACCAGATTAAATTAGAAATAGTCGTTTTTTCGATTTGACCATCTGGGGGGGGGGGAGTGGGGAATTCGGAAAAAATAGAAGTATTTTTAACTTACGAACGGTTGATCAGATCTTAATGAAATTTGATGTTTGGAAGGATATCGTGGCTCAGAGCTTTAATTTTAAATCCCGACCAAATCTGGTGACATTGGGGGGGGAGTTGAGAGGGGGAAACCTAAAATCTTGGAAAACACTTAGAGTAATGGATCGGGATGAAACTTAGTTCGAAAAATTACCACAAGTCCAAGATATATGATTGACATAACTGGAACGGATCCACTCTCTTTGGGGTAGTTGGGGGGGTTAATTCTGAAAAATTAGAAAAAATGAGGTATTTTTAACTTACGAATGGGTGATCGGATCTCAATGAAATTTGATTCTTAGAAGGATATCGTGTCTCAGAGCTCTTGTTTTAAATCCCGACTTGATCTGGTGAGATTGAGGGGGGAGGGAGCTTAGGAGGGGGAAACCTAAAATCTTGGAAAACACTTATAGTGGAGGGATCAGGATTAAACTTGTTGGGAAAAATAAGCACAAGTTCTAGATACATGATTGACATAACCGGAACGGACCCGCTCTTTTTGGAGGGGGGGGGGGGTAATTCTGAAAAATTAGAAAAAATTAGGTATTTTTAACTTACGAACGAGTGATAGGATCTTCATGAAATTTGATATTTAGAAGGATATCGTGTCTCAAAGCTCTTTATTAAATTCCGACCGTATCTGGTGACATTAGGGGGGGGGAACCTAAATCATGGAAAACGCTTAGATTGGAGGGATCGGGATAAAACTTGGTGGGAAAAATAAGCAGAAGTCTTAGATTCGTGATTTACATAATTGGAACGGATCTGCTCTATTGGGGGGGGGGGGGTAATTCTGAAAAATTGGAAAAAATGACCTATTTTTAACTTTCGAAGGAGTGGTCGGATCTTCATGAAACTTCATGTTTAGAAGCACCTCGTAACTCAGATCTCTTATTTTAAACCTCAACCGGATCCAGCGTCATTGGGGGGGCAGTTGTGGGGTGGGTGGACCGGAAATCTTAGAAAAAACTTAAAGCGGAGAGATCTGGATGAAAATGGATGGGAAGAATAAAAACTCGTCTAAGATATGTGACTGATATAACCGGAACGGATCTGCTGTCTTTGGTGGAGTTGGTGGGGGGGGGTAATTTTGAAAGGTATTTTTAACTTACTAAAGGGTGACCAGATCTTAATGAAATCTGATATTTAGAAGGATCTTGTGCTTTAAAGCTCTAATTTTAAATTCCGACCAGATCCTGGGACATTGGAGGGGGAAACCGGAATTCTTGAAAAACGTGAAAATTGGGGTATTCTTATCTTACGAACGGGTGATCGGATCTTAATGAAATTTTATATTTAGAAGGAATTCATGCCTCAGAGCTCTTATTTCAAATCCCGACCAGATCTTTTGACATTGGGAGGAGTTGGAAAACACTTGGAGTGGAGGAATCGGAATGAAGCTTGGTGGATAGAATAAGCAAACGTCCTTGATACGTGATTGACATAACCGTACTGGATTTGCTTTATTTGGACGAGTTGGGGGGAGGGGTTCAGTGATTTTTGCGAGTTTGGTGCTCCTCGACGTGTTAGGACGATGAAAATTGGTAGGCGTGTCAGGGAGCTGCACAAATTGACTTGATAAAGTCGTTTTCCCAGATTCGAAGATTTCCCAGATTTTCCATCTGGGGAGGCTAAAGGGAGGGGAAAAATTAGAAAAAATCAGGTGTTTATAACTTACGAGTGGGTGATCAGATCTTAAAGAATTTTGATATTTAGAAGTACATCGTGACTCAGGGCTCTTATTTTAAATCCTGACCGGCATTAAGCCTCTGATTTTCCTTTTGAATCAATTTATTGATTCTTAGAATTTTGTTAGAGCTCATACCATATGAGCTCTTGGCTCTTAGCTATGTTTGCCTCGTCACAAGTGCCATATGAGCTCTTAGCTCTTGTTAAATTTTCACTTGAAAGTGGTTTGGTAGGTTTCAATATTAAACAGTTCGTTGTAACAAACTGTAAGTAAGGAGTGACCTAGCTCAATAGCAACCGAAACTCTAATGACAGAATTTTGATACGAATAGGTACATCAAAATAGATACAAGAAAATTTTCTCTTTTTTGGAAAAATTGGTGAAACACCCCCTAATTGTTATTGAATCCTAATGAAAATCGCACCATCAGAGTTAGCGTATCAGAAAACCCCAATGTTGAGGTTTGAAGTTTCTATGTGCAAAAATGTGGAATTTATATTTTTTGGCAGAAAAAAGATTATGAATGATTGTTTATTTGTTTGTTGTTTTTTTTTCCATTTGTCCTTCCAGGTTTGACCCAGTTGTCCTAGAATATTGTCAAAGGGCTTATTTAAACGGAGATAAAACGTTCTAGTGCCCTTTTTAAGTAACCAAATAGACTGGAGGGCTGTAAATAGACTGGAGGCCCCCTCCCTACCCCTTTTCCTCCCAAAATTGTCCGATAAAAATTTGTAGATGACCATTTTATTCATCTAGTTGAAAGATCTAGTAAATATGCCTTTGGATGTAACATAATACAGCCTCATTTGAAAGGTGTTCAAGCTATAAAAATTGCCCATTGTTTACCTATAGTATTTATTATTGGTTGGCATACATGCATTTTAGGATGAAAAGACGAATTTCCTGCTGTTTTTTTTTTTTTTCACGGGGAAATTTTCAGTGGGAGGCAAGTTTCCACGGGTTGAACTTGTTAAAGAAAATTAAACTCTGGGGGAATTCGCTAGAATATATATACAATTTTTTATTTCTTGCTTTCTCATTTCCGTCTCAATTTTACGCGTGGAGTTGTTAAGGGTAATTGCCTGGGTAAATTTTCACCAGGATTGAATTGTCTAGAGAATATATCCACTGGGAGGGTATTTCTCCTTGGAGGTGGGATCAGATTTCCTGGGACTATTTAAAAAACGACCAGAAATTAAATTTAAAAAACAGGTTTTTTTTCAACTGGAAGTAAGGAGGAATATTAAAACTTAAAACGAGCAGAAGCTATTAAGTATATATTAAATACTAAGAATATAGGAAGGGGCCTGCCTTCTCCTCAACATCTTGCTCTTTGTAATGTTCGCAAAAGTTTAGATTTGTCCCAACTCTTTAAGAATGACTTTAAATCTACTGTCTAATCTTGCAACCGAAATTCTAAGAAATGTAATTTTGATACCAATAGATGCAGCAAAAGAATCAAATATGTATGCTGATTTCAAATATATAAGTTTGATTAAGTTTACTCTTATCTATCAAAGGTTACGAGCCTGAGAAAATTTTATTTATTTTCAAAAAAAATGGGGAAACATCCGCCAAAAGTCATAGAAGAGTCATGGCTTTTCTGGCGACAGCCGGATGGCGACATGGCTTTTTAGCCGCATAAAGGTGTCCATTTTGGTTTCTATCAATTTCCCTTATTCAGCGACATAATCTTAGTTTGCAATTTTTAATATTTTTCTTGTCTGGGTTTTCTAAATTGTTTTTTTTTTTTTTTAGCAAATTCTATTTCAACTTGTCTGTGAAAATGGCACATAGAATTTTAATAATTTTAACGCATACTTGAAGAGGATTTTGAAAGGAACAAATTCACTGTTAATTTTTTTCTAATTAATTCAAAAAAGCTATTTTCATCATTTTATTTGTCTCCACTAGAAGTTTTTACCATCAGTTTTATATTAGAAACTCCTGCACTGTTTTATAATTAGTTTGAATAGGCGGGCATAAATACGGTCAGCGTTTCAACTTGTCTTACTGACATCACAAGTGAATGTTTCAACATATTATGAAAATAGGAGTGCTCCGTCAAATTAAATTATGGTCAAAGATTTTGAAAGACGAGAAAGGCCATTAAAGAAGAACTTGGTATAGTTACTTTACAGAAGTGTTTTTTGGAAGATGGTAAAGAATTGAAATAAAAGAGGCATTGGCTTGGTTGCTATGCAGAAGCACCGGGAATAGCTAAAGCAAAGATACAAAAAGCTTGGAATACCACGAATTTCAAAACATTTACTTGACTTGAAAGAAACATATTTACAAGAAGAGACCGCAGCAGAACTCCCAAAACTGAAAGTTATAACTGCTGGTAGCAATTTAGAATCGAATAATTAAAAAAATATTCGACGGATGGTCTATGTGCCATATTTTCGAAAGAGCTACGAAGAGTTAGTATTTAAACATATTTTACCACAACTTAGTTCATTTCGCAGTATGAACCTTTCAAAGACCTTAAACTCATTATAGATTTGATTTGTGGGGTTTTAGGGGCTTAGGTCCCATTATTTTAACGAAATGGCATTCTCAAAAATTTGATTTGATGGATTTGAGGTTAAGAAGCCAGGAGGGCTAGTTGCCCTCCAGTCCCTTTTGATTCTTAGAAAGGGAACTAGAACTTTCAATTTCCAATAGAATGAGCCCCTGACGAATTTATATGATCATTCCTTCCATAGAAACTTTATATGCCCCCAGGTTCCGGGGAGGGGCCTGTGTAAACTCCGGTGTTTTTAATATTTTCATATTTCAAGCCTGAAATATTATAATTTCAGGCTTTACTTTTTTTCTATGTTAGTTAATCTTCGTTTAATGTTCCTGGTTTTCTTTTGCTTTATAAAAAGTAGAGTTTTAAAAACAATTTGTGAAAAAAACCTGCATATCTGCTGATTTTATGTATTCATATAATATCTTTATATTTACATTTTTACACGTAACTAAAAATGAAAAGTCAGATTTTTCAGATTTACTTAGTAAGCTTTACTGTTAATTTTTTCTTTGTCTGTTTAATTTAAATTTTGTTTTAGAAGTTGAAGATGATTTACCACGTGACAGCGAGAAGCCCTTTCATTATCCAAACCATCTTTTGTCACCAAAACCTGAAGATGTTCCTTCGCTTAATTTATCTGGCATTTCAGGACCATGTAAATTTGAATACGACACCCAGGAATCCAAATGTTCTAACAATGAAGGTACATCTAAAACATTGTGTTTTTGGTGATTGAAATGTATTGGATAATATTTTCGACAAAAATAGGACAAAGGGACTAAATCTTAAGATGGAACTTTTGTTTTATCTTAAATCAATGCTCAGATTTTTGCTTAACTATTTTGTAGTCTTTCATGAAAATTTTTTAATTTTCACCTGACAGTGGTTTGTTAAGTTTTATTATCAAACAGTATATGATAACGAAGGGTAAGGAGCGACCCGGCTCAATCGTAACCGAAACTCTTAAAACGGAATTTCGATATCAATAGATACATCAAAAGAATCCGATTTTTTGCTGATTTCAAATATATAAGTTTCATTAAGTTTAGTCTTTCCCATTAAAGGTTACGAGCCTGAAAATTGTTTCAATAATTAAAAAAAAAATGGAGAAACACCCTCAAAAAGTCATAGAATCCTAATCAAAATCTCACCATCAGATTCATCCTATCAGGAACCCTGTTGTTGAGGATTCTTTACCTTTAGGTGAGGAGTTCTATCTGATAAATGTGAAATTTGTATTTTTTTTACCCGAAGAAACATCACAGATGCGTGTTTATTTGTTTATGTTTTGTTTGTTTTTCTTTTCACAGGGGTGATCGTATCGATCCAATGGTCATAGAATATTGTGAGTGGCCTCATTCAAATGGAAATTAAAAGGTCTAATGCCCTTTTTAAGTGACCTAAAAAAATTGGAGGACAACTAAGCCCCTTTCCCCACCACTTTTCCCTGGAAATTGTCCTTTAGAAATTTTGAGATATCTATTATAAAACTTACTATAATGATCTGATAAAAAACAGAACTATAATGATAAAACGACGAGGATTGTTGAGGTACAGCTTGTAAACTTTTTAATATAATAGTACACGATTCAAAAATTCATTCTAACTGTAATCATTGAACAAAGAATTGATTTAGGTTCAGTTCTTGGACAGAATTTTTTGCTCTTTTGGATGGAGAAGAGATGCGGCTGAAGAAATATGTTGTTTTTGGCCTTTCCAGTTATTTTATTTCACCTCTTTGTATTGCTTCTTTTTTGAAAAAAACTCTTTAAATTGCAGTTTAATATACTTTTCCTAATGATAAATATAATTACAAAAAGGGAGCATCATTACGTTATATGCATATACAATTAAGAGATCTAACTTTCAAACATATACAGGGCTCCTGAAAGGGGGAGGTGGTACAAGGAGGCCATGTACAAGATCAGGAGACGTTGACAGTTGTAGTAGAAGTGTTGCTATTAGTAATCCTTGGAGGAATATGTCATGGGGAAAGAAAAACTCAATGAAAAGGGCGCAGGATTTTCTAGCATTACTATAAAAAAAAACAATGAAAAAATAAACATGAAAAAGTTTTTCAATTTAAAGTAAGGAGTAGCATTAAAATTTAAAATGAACAGAGATTATTAAGCATATGAAGGGTTCTAAAAAAAGAGCGAGGTATTTAGGAGAAGATAAATACATCGCTCTTTATGCTAAAATATTTTTAGTAATTTTAACTACTTATTCTACGGCCTTTCTGATTCAGGGGTCATTCTTAAAGAATTGGGACGAAACTTAAGATTTAGTACAAAGAGCGAGGTATTAACGGGGGAACAAATCTCCTCATATACATAATAAAAATATAATAATGCAAAAGTTTGTTATATAAGTTAATTCTTAAGTTTCGTATATTTTTTACTAATAAAAACGTTCGTAAAAAATTAAAAGTTCGAGTTACCTTTTTAAGTAACCGAAAAATTGGAGGGCAACTACGCCTCCTTCCCCAACCCTTATTTCTCAAAATCGTCTGATCAAAATTAAGAGAAAGCCATTTAGCCCAAAAAAAGTATTAGTGTGCAACTTTCATTTTAATAATTTATGTGCGGAGAGCCAAAATCAAACATGTATTAATTCAAAAACGTTCAAAAATTAAATAAAAAAACTTGTTTTTTTAACTGAAAGTAAGGAGCGACATTAAAACTTAAAACGAACAGAAATTACTCCGTATATGAAATGGGTTTTCCCCTCCGCAATCCCTCGCTCTTTACGCTAAAGTTTGACTCTTTGCCACAATTCTAATTTTTAAAAGAATTAAAAACTGAGTTTAAGCTTTTTCTTAGCAGTCATCAACATTTTTCTTTGCATTAGAATAATTAATTTTAAAAGCTGATATTAGTGTCACCACGAAGGAGAGAAGAGGAATCGAAAATAAAATTAATTGTCAAAACATATCGAAAGATATACTGTTTTATCTGTAGACTTCTAAAACACATTGAAAAATTAATTTTTTTGTTTTCGGTTTGTTGAGGTATGAAATTTTGTTTTATTTGGGTTTGTTTTCTCTGTAGACTTTTGAAACATATTGAAAGGTGTTTTTTTTTGTTTTTTTTGTTTTAATTTTTGTTTTATTCCCTTTTTTTTACTCTATAGACTTTTTATATTTTAGGTCACTTTTCACCACACGTGTCTGGAATGCACTTGCAGGGAATTACTTCACTATTTTTTTCAAAGAATCCATCTACGAGTGGTTTCTCAAACGAATGTGCATTGGAATCTGAAGGAAAAAGCTTAGGAAATCAGAAAACTGGTTTGAAAAGTTGCATGCAAAGTGACAAGAATAGAAAATTGGAAAGATATCAAAGAACTCATAAAGAGAAAAAATCATTTAAGTGTGAGATATGTGACAAAATATTTTCTCAAAAGAAGCAGTTGAAACAGCACCAAAGGGTACATTCAGGAGAAAAGCCTTTTAAATGCGATGTATGTGACAAGACCTTTTCTCAACCTGCACATTTGAAAACGCATCAAAGAATTCATACCTGTGAGAAACCATTTAAGTGTAATGTGTGTTACAAGACCTTTGCTCAGTCTTCAAATTTGAACCGACACCAAAGAGTGCATTCAGGTGAGAAACCGTTTAAATGCGATGTATGTGACAATACGTTTTCTCGCGCTTCAAGTTTGAAGATACATCAAAGAATTCATACTGGTGATAGACCGTTTAAGTGTGACGTATGTGACAAAATATTTTCTCAAAAGCAGCATTTGAAAACACATCAAAGAATTCATACCTGTGAGAAACCGTTTAAGTGCGACGTATGTGACAAGACTTTTTCTCAACTTGCAAGTTTGAATACACACCAAAGAGTACATTCAGGTGAGAAACCGTTTAAATGCGATGTATGTGACAAGACGTTTTCTTGCGCTGCAAGTTTGAACACACATAAAAGAATTCACACCGGTGAGAAACCGTTTAAATGTGATGTATGTGACAAGACTTTTTCTCAACCTGCAAGTTTGAACGCACATCAAAGAATTCATACTGGTGAGAAACCGTTTGAATGCGATGTATGTAAAAAATGCTTTTCTGGACGGGGCTCTTTGAACAGGCATCAAAGGGCTCATATCGGTGAGAAACCGGTGTTTTAGTTCAATACTCCCCTCAACATTCTTGAAAGACTCACCTGAATACCCTTTGTCTTTTTGAAAAGCAAAGTTCAAACATGTATACCTTTCTCAATAACATATACTATGCGTAAACAACGAACGAATTGTCATACTTATAGTCTTTGTCCTGAAGACTGTGGGGAGGTTGACATCCCTAACACTAGACCTTTCAACAATGCTCAACAAAATAGCTCTCTTGAAATTTGGTTCGGATTTTTTTTGTGGAATAACAGGATTGAGGGGGGGGATCGATTTCCCTTCATTCACTTTTGACTCTTAAAAATACACTAAAACTTCCAATCAAATGAGCTCCATTCGATCCAAAGTTTATGCAACTACCCGTTCCATAAAAACCTTATATGCGCTGGGCATAACTTACAACCTTTGCCCACTGGCTATAGGGAGGGGGGCTAGCTGCTCTCCATCATGTTTGACTTTTAAAAGGGAACTATAACTATACATTTCAAATCAAATGAGCCTCTTTTAAAGTTCATACAATCACCCCTTCCATTAAAACCTTATATGCCGCTTGGGCATAACTTACAACCCTTATCCTCTGACTCTAGGGGATTTTGTCCACCCTAAAGACCTTATTATATGATTTTTGGACTAATTTTGAACAAATGGCTATGTCAAAATTTTTGTCGGATGCATTTGTAGAAAATAAAACGTAGGGAGGGGTGGCCCCGATCAGTTTGACTCTCAAGAAGGGAACTAAACATCTGATTTCCAATTAAATGAGCCCGTTCCGGAGTTTATACAACCATTTTCCATAAAAACCTTACTTGCCCTCGGGAATAACTTATCACTTTTGCGTTTAGGGACTTTGGGGGGGGGGCTTTATCCCCTACAAAAAAATTTTCAGACCTTTCAACTAAGTTGAACAATGTGGTTACCTTAAAATTTTGATTAGATGCGTTTTGGAAACTGATGGGCTTGGGGGGGGGCATGTTGCCCTCCAATCACTTTTGACTATTGAAAAAGGCCCTTTCAAATTCCAATCGAGTGAGCCTTTTTTTAAAGTTAATACGACAACAAATGGTAATATCAAAATTTCTACCAGATGTATTTTGGGAAAATACGAGGTGTGAGGGGGGGAATATCTGCCCTTCGATCAAGTTGAATCTCAAAAAGGGTACTAGAATGTATAATTACCAATCCAGTGAGCCCCTTCGAAGTTTATACGACCACCCTTTCTATAAAAATCTTATATGCCCCCAGGGTATAACTTGCAACCCTTGCCCCGACGATGGTGGGGGGTTAGTCATCCTCAAAGACATAATTAAACATAAAAAAGGTTGCTAGCCCCTTTAATTTCCAATCGAATGAGCCTTTTTCGAATTTTCTACGACAGCAAATGGTCATGTCAAAATTTCTGTAAGTTGTATTTCCAGAAAATACCAGGTACGGGGAGGGGTATCCAACCTCTGGTCACTCTCAATCTTAAAAAGGAGCTAAAACTTATGATTACCAATGCAATGAGCCACTCCGAAGTTTTTACAATCACCCTTTCTATACAAGCTTTATTCCCCCAGAGCATAACTTACAACTCTTGCCCTGAGGGCTCTGGGGAGGATGTCCTCCTCATAAACAATATTTTTGGACCTTTCATTTATGTTGAGCAAAATGCCTTTCAAAAAAAGTTGATTGGATGCGCTTGGGGAAATTTTGGGTTTTGGAGGGGTGTTTGCTGCCCTCCAATCACTTTTGACTATTGAAATATGGCTGTATCCCTTTCAATTTCCAGTCGAATGACCTCTTTTCAAAGTTTCTACGGCAACTCCTTCGTTACGAAGTGCCCTGATCAAAAATAAAAAAGTAAATAAATAATACATGGTGCCATCCGCGCTTTTTACTTAGACAGCTCTATTGCGCTGTCTTTTTCCAATGTACTGTCTATTCCAAATTCATAAAATTGATTAAATTCAATTTTACCCATCAAAAGCAACAAGCCTAAAAAAAATTACTTGATTATAGAAAAAAGGCAGAGACCACCACAAAGAGTGAGTTGATCTTAATGAAAATAATACTATTAGATTCAGAATATTTAAAAACCCTTCTTTAGAGGTTTGAAGCTCCTCCCACACAAAAATGTGGAATTTCACAGTTTTCTGAACTGAGAGGCCACAGATGCCTGTTCATTTTTATTTAGTTCTTTCATCTATTATGAATGAATTGCGGTGGGTCATAATGGAGATGGGGGAGGGTAGATGCCTAAAAGAGGTACGGTATTAAAAGATTTTAATATCCAAATTGTCTAAATTTCAATTAGGCCTTAGATAAATCTAGAAAAGGGGCAGGGGGGGGGTATTAATCTTAGAATACCCTTCATTTAAACAAAGGCCGAAATAAGGAAGTTAATGGGTAATACAGGTTTTATTCGAACAGTTCGTAGTAACGAAATGTAAGTAAGGAGCGACCCGGCTTAAAAGTAACTGAAACTCTAAAGAACGGAATTTTGATACCAAGAAATTTATCAGAAGGATCGGGTTTATATGCTTATATCAAATATATTAGTTTCGTCAAGTTTAGTTTACACATCAAAAGTTACGAGCCTGAGAAAATTTGCCTTATTTTTGACAAAAGGGGAGAAACACACCCCTAAAATTTATAAGCACTAATGAAAATCGCACCATCAGATTCAGTGTGTCGGAGAAGCCTGCTGTAGAGGTTTCAAGCTCCCGTCTTTAAAAATGTGGATTTTTTTTGCCTGAAGAAAGATCACGGATGCGTGTTTATTTGTTGTTGTTTTTGTTTCCAGGAGTGATCGTATCAACCCACTGTTTTCAAGATTATCCTGATAGGGCTCATTCGAATGGAAATTAAAAGTTCTGGTGCCCTTTTTTAAGTGACCAAAGGAATTTTGAGGGCAAATTTCCCCCTCCCACGCTATATTTTTTTCCCCGTAGTCCCCCTATCAAAATTTAACATAGGCATTTTGTTCACCATAGTTGAAAAATCTAATAACTATAACTTTGAAGACGGCTTAATCCACCACAGTTCTCGGGGGAAGGGTTGTAAGCTATGAACTCTGAGCGTGGCTTGCATAAAATATTGGTTATTGTTAATTATGCAGACGTTTTTAGAGGTGATTTTTTCTGGTGGTGGTGGGGAAAGGAGGGGCTTTACGTGGGAGGATTTTTCCATGAAGGAGGTTTGCATGGCGAAAGGGACATTTCTATGAAGGGGGTGCCAGATTTGCCAGTATTATTCAAAAAACGATCAGAAATTAAATAATGGATTAAGATTAAAATTTAAAACAAACAGAAATTATTATGTATGTGAGAGAATTCGCCCCAAGTCAATGCCTCGCTCTTGACGCTAAAGTTCAAATTTTGTTCCAGTTCTTTTAGAATGACCCCTGAATCACAAAGGGTGTTTGATTAGAATAAATAGCTCTTTTGAAAGGACTAAAAACTGTTGCGCAAAGAGAAATGTATTGACTAGGGGGCGATCCCCCTCGTTTACGTAACAATTTATGTTCGTTTTAATTTTTAATGTGACTCATTACTTTCATTTGAAAAAATTGTTTTGTTTGTTTATTTAATAAGAGCGAGGACGTCCATTGTGGTGGTACCCACCATGTTTATTGTGCTTGGGCATTTTTCGAAGAAGATCAGAACTGAACTTAAAAAAAAATCCAGCTGAATAAAAAAGTTTCATCGATATTTCCCTTGTCATCAATTAACTCTTTTGCCTTCAAATTTTGACTACCTCCAAATTTTGGCTTGATACGTTTGTGAAATGAGTGTGAATGAGAGAAGGGCTGCTTGCCCTACAATTTCTTGTTACTCTTAGAAAGGGCACCAGAACCTTTAACTTTGAATTGAATTAGCTCCTTTAAAAGTTTCAATAATAATTCGAGCTATTATAGAGTGGTGATGCTTATGATATTGTATTTATGTCCTTTTGAAAACATTTTTTTTATTTAGCTCGACATCCGCCTAAATATTCACTAAAGTTTGATTTTAGTTCAAGTTCTATTAGAATGACCCCTGAATCACAAAGGCCATTTAATTAGAATGAATATTTCTTTTGAAGGTATTAAAAACTTAAGCGTAAAGATCAAGGTATTGACTAGGGGTGGACTCCCTTATATACGTAATAATTTATGTTTGTTTTCATTTTTAATATTGCTCCTTACTCTCAGTTGAAATATTTTTTTTGTTTAATAACAGCAATAAATAGCATGTCTGTGCTGGCGGTACCCACCATGTTTATTAGGCTTGAACACTATTCGAAAAAGATCAGAGCTTAAATTTATAATAAATTAAAATTTCAACTGAATAAAAATTTATTTTATCGATGTCCCTTGTCATCAATTAGCTCGTCTATTATAGCGACAGCTTCCGTCACCGATACACACTGTTTGGGAGCCATGTTTAAAACTAAACTCATAATCAGTTGCAGAACCGTTAAACTTGTTTCTCGTACTGAAAGGCCCAACATCCCCAATCAGGAAAAACTCTTAGATTCCCGATACTGTGTCTTTACTCTTTGCACATTTTAATGTAGGCAGTCATTAGATGCTAATGTCGGTAAGCAATGAGTTTTATAACACCAGAAAAGATGTTTCAAAGTTTCACCTTTGCTGAAATTTAAACCAAAACCACCGGTTCCCCAAAACAGACACTTAGCTAGATTTTAGAAAATTCAACTGATTCCTATTCAAGCACAGATATATCGAGGAAGTTGCTGGTAAGCCAGAAGTTGCAGGCTAGATTTCTGTGGAAAGCATAAAACTTGCCTGATTTTATACTTTTTTTTAGCACAAGCTCCGAC
Source organism: Artemia franciscana (assembly GCF_032884065.1). Lineage (NCBI taxonomy): Eukaryota > Metazoa > Arthropoda > Branchiopoda > Anostraca > Artemiidae > Artemia > Artemia franciscana. Next base: position 4,123,125 of record NC_088868.1, read on the forward strand.
TAGGTACAAGAATTTTTTTGCCAGTCTTTTTTGGCAAAATAAAAATAGAGTAAACGAAAGTGGGAACATAAATCGCTAATGGATAAAGAATTAAGACTATTTTGTTATTCGAATGTAGGTCAAAATTTTAACATAAATGGGATTGTGGAATTGGGAATGATGAAGTGGGGATAATTATTGAAATCAATCGATTGTAAATTTGTTTAATTTGGGACCCACTATAGGACTAAGGTCATCCTGCTCCCATCCTGTTACAACTTTGAATATAGATGAATAATGATCATCTATTTTGTTATAAAAATTTAATCACGTTCTAATATGTTTAAACTGCTCATATTGTTAAATATATTAGTTTTTGCCTCATTTATTAAAAATGTGTTTTAACTATTGTTTAAAAAAGAAGAAAAATAGGCCTTCACGAGTCAGGACAACAATATTTTCTGATTCAAGTTTTCTTGGTTCTGCACTTTCAAGTGGACGTGTTTTCGCGGTCAGAAATTTCAGACAGATCAGCCTGAAAATAAGTGTTTCGCACTAAGAATCTGCTTTAGGACCTTTTCTATAAAAATCTATTTCCCTTTATAAGCCCATTCCCTCCTCCTCTCATATCAAATAAAAACTTCAAGTTCACTTGATCCCTCAGTCAAATAAAGTTTCAACTGGGTTCCTTACGCCATAAATGTAATACTTCGCCAAACCCTTGAGATTGCAAACACGCCCTTTTGACATTCTGGATGCACATAGTGTCCTATAACCTAACTTAGCTTTAACTTCAACTACTCAATTTTCCCTGGAAGGTTAAACTCAATACCTTAGACGATCCTAAGATATCATATATTTAACTTTAATGGAAGCACATAGTGTCTTTCAATTTAGCTAAAAGTCTCCTCAGCCATCCGTGGAAGTTTCAATTTGATATCTTTAGCCTTTCTTGAGAAATTACAAATGCACTCATTTAGCAACAAAGATACATACAGTGTCTTAGTGTGGTTCAATATCCCCCAAGGCTTTCTAAAAGTTTCAAATTAATACTTATAGCCGTTTTTAACATGTTGAGTTCTGAGTTCTGAGTTCTTTATTTAACATTAAAATTCATAAACAAAAAATTACTTCAAGACAATCTCCCCCATAAAGCTCCATGGCCGGAAAGAACAGGGGAGAAAAAATACCAACAACAAAAAAATATAAACAGAAAACAAAATTGAGTCGCCCACCTTAATAATCTCCAAAAAATGACAAGCTAGGGTAGCACATGATTTCACCAACTCAATTAAATATCCAACTCAATCCAGAGACATCAACTCCAAGGGAAACCGGAATAAAAAATAAAGGGACAAAAAAAAACAACAAACAAACAAAATTATTTACTAGCTAGAAAATCTCTAACATAATTTTTGAACATACCAAACGAGTGGCAGTTTCGTACGAACTCTGGGAGCGTGTTCCAGATCCTGTTGCAAGCTGTCAGAGGGTTAAAGTCAGACCTCACTGACGGTGTGTGAAGAACCGGTAAATTGTTGGAAGTGCGGAGATGATAAGTCGATTGATCAGAAACAAAAGATATATTATTACATAGGACAGCAGGAAGATGGCCGTGCAACTGTAAAAAAACGAAAGAAGAACAAGAAAGAAAATAGAGAGATTTCAAATCAAGCAAGGGTTTAAGTGAAAAACGGTTAGTTTCCTGAATAAGAGTCCTTGCTTTATCATAAAGTTTTGAAAGTGGCTTCAGAGACGAGGGAAAAGTTGACATCCAAATAAAAGAACAATATGAAACATAAGACTGAACTAGGCTGCAGAACAAGAGTCTAAGAATCGACCCTGGAAATATATATTTGAGCTTTCTAAGGATTCCGAGACTCCTGGAGACTCATTTTAATCAGGTCAATATGATGCTTGAACGAAAGATTTTCGTCAAGCAAGATGCCTAGGAATCGAACGTAACGATCCTTAGGTCTACTTAGAGAACCTCTTGATACATTTATTTCATTTAAATCAGGGCAAGCCTTTGAGACTGGAGAAAATGAGAAAACATGACTTTTCGACATTTAAGCCAAGATAATTCACATCAAACCACTGGATAACTCTTTCAAAAAGGGCTATCATCCTTGAACGAAGATCAGACTCAGTTCTACCAGTTGTGCCAAAAGTACTGTCATCAGCAAAACCAATAAGTGTATCCGGTAAGGACAAACTCTTGTCACAGCTAGTGACGGATACTGGTTGACAAAGACGACAGCAAATGGTAGGTTTTAAATTTTTAACCGTATTAATAAGGTCATTGACGTAGATTAAAAAGAGTATTCGCCCAATGACAGATCCTTGTGGAACACCAGACTCTATTCCAGAAGGATTAGAAAAGTCCGGATGAACCGAGATGACTCGATCAGATAAATATGATAGAAACCATGAATAAGCATTCCCTCTTATACCAATATGGGACATTTTCAGAAGACGAATCTTGTGTGTTAATGAGTCAAACGCTTTTCGAACATCAAGAAAAAGAGCAGCAGGTATCAAACCAGAGTCAAGAGCTGAATTTAAATAATTCAAGAGAGTTGCACATGCATGCTCAGTTGAATGTTTCGCCCTAAAACCAAACTGAAAATCATGAAAAAAGTGTTTAGAATTAAGAAAATCAAGAAGTCGAGAAAGCATAGCTTTTTCAAAAATTTTATTAAACACTGATAAAAGAGATATGGGACGATAATTTGCAGGATCATTCCTTGATCCACCTTTAAAAAGGATGATAACACGAGCACGCTTTAGAGCACTTGGGAAGACACCATTTTCAAAAGAAAGATTGACAAGTCTCGTGAGGGCACACACAATGACAGGAAGAATGAACTTGACAACCTTAGTCGGAATACGGTCTGGGCCAGATGATGAAGAACCCCTCAAACAATTGACAATTCTGGCTATTTCAGCTTCATAGACAGGTTCCAATGCCATTGATTTAGGACAAGGTGGTCCTAGATAAGACCTAAAATCAGGTAGAGAAGAAGAAGGACTTACAGAAGAGGCTGTAGTTTTGCCGATATTAGCAAAATAGGAAGTAAACGCATCTTGAACTTTTAGCTCACCCTCTACATTTTCCCAGTCAATCACAACACTTGAAGGGACAGAAGGAGGCAGAAAAGATGGCCTAATAACAGAATTGATTACTTGCCATGTCTTCCTAATGTCTTTACCGCACGCAGAGAATTTTCTATGATAAAATAACGATTTAGCCTTTCGGCAAAGCGAATTGTAAATTCTTCTATAAGCTTTGAAAAGTTGAAGCCGAGAATCACGCGAAAATGGCTTAGAGCACCTGTAAGCCTTCCAAAGATAATTTTTCTTCCTCCAACTTTTAAGGAGTCCAGGGGTCATCCAAGGATTCAAAGGGGTTGTTCTTTTCGATGCTGGATTTGACTGGGGTGCATTACATGTATCAAAGATAACTTCTTTCAAAGAATCATAAAACGAATTAAACAAAGAATCTATGTCAGATCCATTTTCAGAAATACTCCACGAACGACCTGCCAACCGTGACCTAAGAATATGCAAGCCCTGATCATTAAATTTTAAAGAGGAAAAACCAGCTTCTTGGCTCCTCCTTAGCAATGAATCGGAAAAATCATACATGGAAAAAACAGGAAAATGGTCTGAGATATCACTCATCAATATAGAATTTCGCACCAACGTCAAAGATGAAAAAATATTATTAAGCAAAGAAGCGATAGTGTTAGTTATGCGAGTTGGAATGCATGCAGAAGCCAGTGTTCCACAAGCGAGCATTGTCGAAAGAAAATCCAAGGACGAGGATGACCTCCGGTCAAACAAATTAAGGTTGAAGTCGCCCATAATTACAAGTTCACATGAATGAAGTTGGATTATTTCCAAGACCTCGTCAAGAATCTGAAGGAAAGAGGGAACAGACCCACTAGGAGACCGGTATATATTACCAACAATCAAAGCTTTAGCTTGGGTTTTAATCTCAATAAATATGGATTCAAAAATTCCTTCTTCATTTCTTGACAGGTCATGTCTAACAGAGTACGGAAGACATTCCGAAACATAAACAGCAAGGCCACCTTTAGCCATCCTACTTCGATTCAAATATTCCATCTTGTACCCAGGGAGATGCAATAGAGATTCATTTTTTGAATCAACGAAAGTCTCACAAAGACCAATGAAGTCAGGGTGGCCACTACGCACTATTTTTTTCAACTCATCAAACGAAGAGCAAAGACCCTGAACATTAAGCTGAAGTATAGAGAATATACCATCTCGTTTGGATACTCGATCTAAATCAGATACGTATTTACTACTAACTGAAAAATGGGGATTTGATGGTGATTTGTTAGACTGACCTACTGAATTATTTATCAAACTAAGAACATCAATTGGGTTATTTTGAAGATGAAATAGTCGCTCACCCAAGGAGGAGATGTCACCCTAACTAGAGTCAGACAAATTAAAAAAAAAAAACATACAAACTATGATCCATCATGCGCCACCCACCACCCAGCTTGGCATCTTCATAACAATGACACGTGGACAGCAACTAGGCAAACAGAACGATGAACTCATTTTTTGTGAAAAAAGAAACAGAAAAAATAAAGGCCAAAAACAGAAAACTTGAATAAGAAAAAAACTTGTATAAAAAATGAAAAACAACAAAAACATAACTAAATTTCCCAATCCAGGAGAAACATTTATATATCATAACTTACGAAAAAAAACAAAACAAACAACAACAACTAACAAACATCAAACAAATCACTAAAAAAAATGAACAAATCACACATATTACTCATCACCTCCGACTATGACAGCGGGGGAGGGAACCACAGAGGTCGCATTACTAGATAGTTTAAAGGGATCAAAACATGAGTCCTCTATTCGCAACCAAGTCTTACTCTTTGAAGACTTTTTCGCTTCAATCCATACACTAATCCCTTTCGTTATTACTCGGGTTTCAGCAACTCTAGTTGAAGTGTCAGATGATGTACGCAGATTATAGCCGAAAGATAGCAGTTATTTTCTACGACGTGCCAATTCACGTGGGAGATCGGAAGTGATACTTTTTCCAGATCCCTTCAGCCTACCACAATTTTTCATAATAGTGTCTTTATCTGCTAAATATGCCAAAGTCATGAAAACTGGCCCGGCTTTTAGTGTAGTCCTAGACGTTGCCCTAGTATTAGAGCCTGATGGTTTATTTCCATTTAAACGATAGCACTTGACGAAGGGCATTGAATTTGCGTTACTGACTCCTAATTCAGAGAGAAACTCACGAGTAGCATTTTCTGAGTTACCACCTTGAACAGCTGGTATACCGTGAAGTAGAATATTCTGTCTTTTTGAAACAAGTTCAACTTGAAGACAAGACTTTTTTTAGATTTACTACTTCGGTTTTGAGAACCGTATTTTCTTCTTTGAGTTTCAAATTCTCATTTCACAAAGCCTCAATCCCCTTTTCCAGGCTAAGAATCTTCTTCATAAGCTCAGTGTGTTTCTGATTAAAGTACGACTTCGTAAGAGACATCATAAAATTATTCAATAATCTCCCCTAGATTGGCTAATAACCAAATCAAAAATCCATTAAACAGAGACTTACTGGCAAGTGTTCAAACAATTCAAACAGAACAAATATCCTAAATAAGCAATAGCATCCACCAGCGCGCACTAGCTCCGAACGGAATGAATGCTGGCAAGCAACTGATTGCTGGTGCGCTTTTGACAACCAGGATGCACGTTGAAGACAAGTTCAACTTGAAGACAAGACTTTTTTTAGATTTACTACTTCGGTTTTGAGAACCGTATTTTCTTCTTTGAGTTTCAAATTCTCATTTCACAAAGCCTCAATCCCCTTTTCCAGGCTAAGAATCTTCTTCATAAGCTCAGTGTGTTTCTGATTAAAGTACGACTTCGTAAGAGACATCATAAAATTATTCAATAATCTCCCCTAGATTGGCTAATAACCAAATCAAAAATCCATTAAACAGAGACTTACTGGCAAGTGTTCAAACAATTCAAAAAGAACAAATATCCTAAATAAGCAATAGCATCCACCAGCGCGCACTAGCTCCGAACGGAATGAATGCTGGCAAGCAACTGATTGCTGGTGCGCTTTTGACAACCAGGATGCACGTAGTGCCTTTTTATTTTGTTGAAAATCACCCTCAACGTTCATTCAATTCTGTAACTTAATGCCATTATCTGTTCCCTGAAAAACTTCACTTTATATCGCTTACCCGTTTCTAGAAATTCGTTGATATACCCTTTCTAAAGCTGGATACACTTCATGCCTTTTGGTCATGTCGCTATCCCCTAGAAATTTTAACCCAATGACATTGGCTGTTCCTGAAATATTCCAGGTGGGCCTTTTGACAACCCGCATGCACATATTTTCTTTTGATTTATTTTAACATTCACCTCAACTTTCTCTATAATCTTCAGCTCCATGCTCTAAGCCATTCCTGAGATACAACCGAGCTAACCTAAATGCATTTAGAGCTTTTTAATTTAGTTCAATGTCCCACTTAACATGCTGTGAAAAATTTTAACTTATTGTCATTAGGTATTTTTGAGTATTTGCAGATTGACCCTTTGCACTTTGTATCTTGTGATTTAGTTTAACAGCTTGTCCTATAATATTCTCTGAAATTTCTTACCTAATTTAAGCAGTAAATTAAATACTTACGTAATTGATATATGTATTTGATACCCTTCCTGATACATGTTATGCATTATGGATCTTACCTTTTCACAACTTGGATGTATATGGTGTTCTTAGATTTATATCAGTATCTCCTGAAAGTTTTAACATAATACCGTTCCTAAGATTTGGAAAATATCCCTTTTGACAATCTTGATGCACATTATGATTTTGTTTTCCATGGCAAGAAAGTTTCAACTTCATACCCTGAACTGTTCCTGGTTATTGCAGAAATGCCGTTTTTAGAGCATCAAAGCTCAAAGTATCGTCTGGTTTAGTTTAACATTCCCCTGAGCATACCTTAGAAGTTTCCACTTGGTATTCCCATTCTTCCCCTGTATATAGTAAACATGTGTTTTTGCGACCAAAATTTATGAAGTATCTGTTGAGTCACATGAATATCCCTCTTAGTATTTCCTGAAACTTTCAACTTGATACCCTACTAATCTAGTGACACTGAAAATACCCCCTTTTAACAACCTGGATGCAGGTTTTTCATTGAATTTTTCTTAGCATTCTTCTCAACACTCCATGACAGTTTTAACATGGTAACCTTGGCCGTTCTTCAGTACCGAAAGTACGCCCTTTTGACAATTTGTTTGAAAATGATGTCTTTTGAATTACTTTTCTACCCTCCTCAACGTTCCTTGGAAGTTTCAACTCTATACCGTCAGCCGTTCGTAAAATATTGCAGATACGCCTTTCTGATAATTCAGAATACGCCCTTCTGCCCTAGATTTAAACTTAATACCCTAAGCCGTACCTGAAATATCAATTACTTCTATGAAATTACCGAGTGTTACCATCTCAAGCGACTTAAAATGGGATTATCATATTAACCGTATTTTAAAACTCGTAAATACCACGCTTTCTCTCCTTAACAAATTAAAAATTGTCCTAAATCCTATTAGTTGAGAGTTTACCTCTCATTTTTACGCCCAATCCTTGACTTATACCTGTCTGGCTTGGCATCCGGATATTTCCAATTGATTGTCTGATAGATGGAGGCAGTCCTCAGAAAGTGCTCAAGAATTATTTTCAATGAAGGTAAAGTCCTTTATATCTCTTTTTGTCGGAAAGCCAATCAAGTCATCCTAAACGAAAGGAGAACAAAATTTTCTTTGCATTTTGCCAACAACGTCTTCCATAACCTCCCGAAAAATTCCCTTTTCCCTAGTAAATTTTTCTCCCTTCGACCTTGCCTCCCTCGGTCTGTTTCAACAAAAATCCTCCTTTCGACCCCCAATGAAATTGTCCGCTCAAAGATATAGAAGAACTTTTATACCGAGTATAAGAAATAATATTAAATAAATGAGTCCTTCCTTTTTACCTTAAATTATTTATTCCCATTTGTAGCTTCTGTTTATTTTTTTTTTTTTACTAAATTATGTTTTGTAGCTTTTAGTCGCAAGATTAAATTGTCCTTGTGTTTTTATTTTTTTGTTGTTTTTTTTATAGTTAGTTTATCGCTTTTTAATTCTGCGAGTTTTCACATTTTATAACCTTTTTGAAATTTTGATATATTTTTTTCTGACTTACATTTGCTTCTTTTTTTTAATATATATGTGCTTTTTGACTGTAAGTTGTGAATTTGGCCCCCCTGGGCTTGTAATAATAATTTATAAGAAATAGAATCTTATTTTATTTCTTGCGTTACAATGCTTATAAAAAGTAATACCATAAATGCCAAAATGATTTGAATTCGCTTTGTGTATTTTCCTAATAATTTGAGCTCAATATTTATGAGGGAATATAGTTAACTGACGTATTTTATTCTTTTTTAAGTGTTTTAACATCTTTAGACAATAAATAAAAAAAAATTATTAGCTTCCCATCTTTTCTTTGGAAAAAAAGAAAGCCAAGTGCTGCTGAGTCTTGTACCAATCACTCTTTTAGAAAGCAGGACGGAACATGTTTCGAATTATTTTGTTAATTGTGTTACCAGAGCAACAGTTCGATTTGGATCTTTTTTTTCTTATATCACAAAATTTAGGAGAAAGTGGAAAAGGCCTGAAATGTATTAGTCTCTAAGTAAAGTTGGAACCAAGGTTTGCTTGTTGAATTAAAAACTGATTTTTAAATCAGTACTTTGTATTTTTAAGATACTTGACCATTCCAAGACCGCATCAAAATATGTTCTTAGAATAATAATACCTTCTTTTAAAAAATTCTGAATTATTAATAAAAAAAATAGAGTCTGAAAAAAGAGTATTTTTCTCACTGGTTATACTGATTTACCACTTTGCGAGCTATTTTTTTTATGGATTACGGCTGAGTCTTCTGTGTCATTTTCTCCATTCATGGCTAAGGCACAGGAATCGTATCAAAAGTACTTCGTATACAGTGAAAGTTGAAGCCAGGCTACAAGTTGGAGCTTTCATTTTGTCCCTTTCTATTGTTAAAAAGGAATTTTCCCTTTGCAAGAAAACCAAACTTTTAATTTTTACCTTTCATTTTGTACCAAAGATACTGTATTTTATAGTGCTAAGAGCAGTTTGGCCTTTTGAAGAAATATCGGTGAAGTTTTATATTAATAAATCGTAGTAAAGTGTGTCTGAAGTTTAACTCCTTTGTATTTGGCTAATTTTTGCTCCTTTAAGATTATGTTACTATTTTATTTTCCTTTATTGAATGCTTTCTTGGAAAAATTTTTTTAAAGTAATTTTTATTTCTTTTAAATTGACCTGCTGTCGCTATTACGCTTAATATTCATATCTGGAAAGTCAAAACTGAAGAAATAATAGCCGAAAACTGTTACCTGAATGGTATTCAATTAAATGATCTAATGGGAAAATATCTATTCAGTTAAACTTTGTTTCTCCTGATTTATATATTTTTTCTTCGCTGATCTAGTGTTCGAGAACACTGTACCAAACAGTTTTAAAGAATGGTCTTAGTGGTCTAATGGTGATAAAATATGTTAGCACACTCTGACTATAGCCATCATATAATTGTAGAAGCACTAACCACGTTGATCAGATGGTAAATAGACAAATAAGGTTGACATGGATTGTTGAAAAGCTATTTGAGAAATATAAAGCAGTTGAGAAAGTCTAAGTGACATTCAGCTAATGAAGATGTATTTTGATAACATGCAGGAAAGTTGTAGGGCTAGAACGGGGATGTTGGCTAAATAAGCAATTTTTTTAGATAGACGTTAAATCCAAAAAAGATACTGTCATATATCAGAGTAAACATATTTCTATCTTACACTCTTTGTGCTCAGAAGGAAAATAGTAAAACGGGATTTAATTTACTTAGAGGCAAGACTTAATACAGAGGACCAACGTAATGTCGAATGAATACCATTGGATAAGGGAATAGTGTAATAACTTTATAATAAATTATTTTGAGACTGGTGTGGTTGAAGTTTTTATATTTCCAAAATTCTTGGAGATGAAGAAAAGGATCAATTTTTACGGGCTATTAGAACGAATCAATGGTTTCGTGGGCGAAGATTTTACATTTTTTTCTTAAATTTAATTCTGCCCTAGGTTTGAGGGAGGAAAGATTATCTATCAACAAGTGAACAGTCTCTCTAACAACTACATTCTCGTCTATAACTCCTTCTTCTTCTTTAAAATTTGTTAAGTGAAATCTTGGACCATATATAATTCAATGGCTTTGGAGCCTACCTCTGAAGTTGAAATAATCTGAATCATCAATGGTTAGAGGGCTTACACCAAATCGTATTTCTGCTAAGATTGTCAAGTTAGGAAACGTAAAACAGTTCATATTATTAACTGAACAATATAGTAAGCACACCAATCGATGCCCTTTTTTTACCCTTTACGAATATAATAATCGCTTCTATAGCAAAGTCAAATTTAAGCAATTTTCTGACCTCTTGAAAAATGACGAATTTTCAATCAAAGTATATGCTATCGGTCGTTTTCTATAAAATGATATTACGCATTCTCAGCGCCGTTTTCTCGGTCGTTTTCGACAAAATAATGCGACATTTTCTCAATGACAAAATTATTCATAATAAGGTTGATTAGGTTCGGTCAAAAAGTGCTTAAATTTGTGATAGAAGCGATTATTATATCTTAAAAATAGCATAAAAAAGGCATCGAGTGGTGTTTTCACCGTATTGGTAAGTTTATAATATGAGCTGTGATACGTTTACTGTCAAGTTTTCAAACCGTATTTCTGCTGGGGTTGTCAGACAGTCAAAATTAAAATTCACTATCAAACAGTTCGTGGTAACGATTTGTAGTAAGGAGCGACATGGCTCAACAGTAAACTAAAAGATACATTAAAAGAATCGGATTTTAAGCTGATATTAAATATATAAATTTCATAAATTTAGTTTTTGTCATCAAAAGTTACGAGCCTTAGAAAATTTACCTTATTTTGGAAAATAGGAGGTAACATCCCCTAAAAGTCATAGAATCTTAACGAAAATCACACCATCTCATTCAGTGTATCAGAGAATACTATTGAAAAAAGTTCAAGCTCCTATCTACAAAAATGTGGAATTTCGTATTTTTTGCCAAAAGACAGATCACGGGTGCGTGTTTATTTATTTAATTTTTTTGTTCAGGGGTCATCGTATTGACCAAGTGGTCCTAGAATGTCACAAGATGGCTCATTCTAACGGAAATGAAAAATTTCTAGTTCCATTTTTAAGTGACCAAAAAATTAGAGGGCACCTAGCCGCCACCCATGCTCATTTTTCCCCAAAGTCAATGGATCAAAATTTTAAGATAGCCATTTTGTTCAGCAGAGTCAAAAATCATACTAACTATGTCTTTGGGGATGACTTTCTCTCCCACAGTCGCCGAGGAAGGGGGGGCAAGTTACAAACTTTGACCATTGTTTACATACAATCATGGTTATTGGGAAGTGTACAGGCGTTTTCAGGGTTTTTTTTTGGTTTGGGGTGGTTGAGGGGAGGGGGCTATATGGGAGGATATTTTCTTGGAGGAATAAGTCATGGGGGAAGCGAAATTCAATGAAAAGGCCGCAGAATTTTCTAGCATTATTATAAAAAAAAAACAATGAAAAAATAAACATGAAAAAACATTTTTAATTGAAAGTAAGGAGTAACATTAAAACTTCAGACGAAAAGAGATTATTACGCATATGAGGGGTTTTTCTCCTAAATACCTCGCTCTTGATGCTAAAGTATCTTTAGTAATTTCAACAAGTAATTTCAGTAATTTCAACACGGCCTTTCTGATTCAAGGGTAATTCTGAAAGAATTGGGACAAAACTTAAGCTTTAGCGTAAAGAGCGAAATATTAACAAGGGGAAAAACCCCCTCATATACATAATAAAAATATAAGAATATAGAAGTTTCTTACGTTAGTTAATTCTTAAGTAACGTATATTTTTTACTCATAAAAACTTTCGTTAAAAATTACAAGTTATAGTTGCCTTTTTAAGTAACCGAAAATTTGGAGGGTAACTAAGCCTCCTTCCCCCTCGCTTATTTCTCAAAATCGTCGGATCAAAACTAAGAGAAAGCCATTTAGCCAAAAAAAAGAACTAATGTGCAAATTTCATTTTAATAATTTATGTGCATTAATTCAAAAACGTTCAGAAACTAAATAAAAAAACTTGTTTTTTTGACAGAAAGTGAGGAGCGACATTAAAACTTAAAACCAACAGAAATTACTCCGTGTATGAAAGAGGCTGTTCCCTTCTCAACGCCCCGCTCTTTACACCTTAGTTTTTTGCTGTTTAATAAAGTAGAATTGCGAGAAACAGCCAAAATTTAGCGTATAGAGTGGGTCGTTGAAGAAGGAATAACCCCTTTCGGACACGGAGTAATTTCTAATCGTTAAAAAACACTTTCACTTTCAGTTTCCAACTCCAGAATTTGTATGAGGATATACAGACTGCACACAGTCCTTTCACCTCTTTGACTTCAAGATGGCACTAGCAATCCTTCTTTTTCATCCTCTCTTCCCTTCTGTTTGGTTTGTGGTAAGTGCAAGTACTTGAGCTGCCTGTCCCCAGCAGTTTAAGCCCAAGAGGCCGGCTGGTACCAATACGGCTCTTCCTACTCACTGTCGCTCTCTTCTGCACGGTAGATCTTCATTAATAAATTAGCTCGTATTCCATTGTCTGTTTCATAATTTGGATCATCACCCTATAAATCGGCCTTTCAGTATTAGGAGGTAGTTGTAAGCTGATGATGGAGTCAAACATTTCTTTAATCTTTAGCTTTCTACAAATTATCTTAATCTTATTAGTTTCGGGTGCAAGTATATGGCAATAAAAAATATGTTTTGGGGAGTTAAACTTTCAACTTCAAAGTTTAAACTTCAGTTTTACTTTTAGTTAAAAAAAATTAATTTTTTTTATTTAACAACATTTTTGAAAGCACATTATGCGTAAATGTTTTTGAATATTTATCACGCGGATATCTTTTTGAATCTTTTTGAATACCACATCACACAGGAAATGTTTTTCAATCTTTTTGATTTGCTTTGAATAGCCTTTGGTTTGTTTTTCTTCTACTTAATTTGATTAAATAAATTGGAAATTAAGATATGCAATAAGGCCCATCAGTGAATATAGTATAGCCTAGAAAAAACAGATACCAGAGCCAACCATTGAATTTCTCTTTCTAAACATAAAGTTCACCAGTTATGGTTGTATCCTTGCCCCTTTTCATCTAGGGTTAGATATCCCGAATCTAAACTGTATATCAAAAATCTACAATTTGATAGGGATGCAATATTGTACGTCTTTCCATCTTCACTTTGTTCTTACTGCCAAATAAAGAGAGTTCAAAATAAAAATAGGCTAATAGACTATCCTTTATTTAATCTGAGACTGAATCTGAGACTGGTACAAGGAGGCCATGTACAAGATCAGGAGACGTTTACAGTTGTAGTAAAAGTGTGGCTATTAGTAATCAAACAGTTCGTGGTAACGAACTGTAGTAAGGAGCGACCCGGCTCAATAGTAAACGAAACTCTAAGAATTGGAATTTTGATGCTATACATCAAAAGAATCGGATTTTCATACTGATTTTAAATATATAGGTTTCATCAAATTTAGTCTTTGTCATTCGATTATCCTTCTAAATATCAAATTTCATTAAGATCAGATCACCCGTTCGTAAGTTAAAAATACGTCATTTTTTCTAATTTTTCAGAATTACCCCCCCCCCCCCCAAAGAGAGCGGATCCAAGTTCCCACGAGTTGAACTTGTTAAAGAAAATTAAACTCTGGGGGAATTCGCTAGAATATCTATACAATTTTTTTATTTCTTGCTTTCTTATTTCCGTCTCAATTTTACGCGTGGAGTTGTTAAGGGTAATTGCCTGGGTAAATTTTCACCAGGATTGAATTGTCTAGAGAATATATCTACTGGGAGGGTATTTCTCCTTGGAGGTGGGATCAGATTTCCTGGGATTATTTAAAAAACGACCAGAAATTAAATTAAAAAAACAGGTTTTTTCGCAACTGGAAGTAAGGAGGAAAATTAAAACTTAAAACGAGCAGAAGCTATTAAGTATATATTAAATACTAAGAATATAGGAAGGGGCCTGCCTTCTCCTCAACATCTTGCTCTTTGTAATGTACGCTAAAGTTTAAATTTGTCCCAATTCTGATTTTGATACCAATAGATGCAGCAAAAGAATCAAATTTGTATGCTGATTTCAAATATATAAGTTTGATTAACTTTACTCTTATCTATCAAAGGTTACGAGCCTGAAAAAAATATTATATATTTTCAAAAAAATGGGGAAACACCTGCCAAAAGTCATAGAAGAGTCATGGCTTTTCTGGCGACAGCCAGATGGCGACATGGCTTTTCAGCCGAATTACGGTATCCATTTTGGTTTCTATCAATTTCCCTTACTCAGCAACATAATCTTAGTTTGCTATTTTTAAAATTTTTCTTGTCTTGGTTTTCTAAATTGTTTTTTTTTTGTGCAAATTCTATTTCAACTTTTCTGTGAAAATGGTACATACAATTTTAATAATTTTAACACATACTAACAAATTTACTGTTAATTTTTTTCTAATTAATTTAAAAACGATATTTTTATCATTTTATTTGTCTCCACTAGAAGTTTTTACCATCAGTTTTATATTAGAAACTCCTGCACTGTTTTATAATTAGTTTGAATAGACGGGCATAAATACGGTCAGCGTTTCAACTTGTCTTACTGACATCACAAGTGAATGTTTCAACATATTATGAAAATAGGAGTGCTCCGTCAAATTTTTAAATTATGTTCAAAGATTCTGAAAGACGAGAAAGGCCATTAAAGAAGAACTTGGTATAGTTACTTTACAGAAGTGTTTTTTGGAAGATGGTAAAGAATTGAAATAAAAGAGGCATTGGCTTGGTTGCTGTGCAGAAGCACCGGGAATAGATAAAGCAAAGATACAAAAAGCTTGGAATATCACGAATTTCAAAACATTTACTTGACTTGAAAGAAACATATTTTCAAGAAGAGACCGCAGCAGAACTCCCAAAACTGAAAGTTGTAACTGCTGGTAACAATTTACAATCGAATAATTAAAAAAATATTCGACGGATGGTCTATGCGCCATATTTTCGAAAGAGCTACGAAGAATTAGTAGTTAAACATGTTTAACCACAACTTAGTTCATTTTGCAGTATAAACCTTTCAAAGACCTTAAACTCATTATTTGTGGGGTTTTAGGGGCTTAGGTCCCCATTATTTTAGCGAAATGGCTATCTCAAAAATTTGATTTGGTGGATTTGAGGTCAAGAAGACAGGAGGGCTAGTTGCCCTCCAGTCCCTTTTGATTCTTAAAAAGGGAACTAGAACTTTCAATTTCCAATAGAATGAGCCCCTGACGAATTTATGTGATCATTCCTTCCATAGAAACTTTATATGTCCCCAGGTTCCGGGGAGGGGGCTGTATAAACCCTGGAGTTTTTATTATTTTATCATGGGTCTATTTTGGAAACCATTATTATGTCAAAAATTGTATCGGACAAATTTGGAAAAAAGAAGGTTCGTTGGGGGGGGGATCGCTATTTGCTATCAGATTACTTTTCCCTCTATAATTTCAGGCTTCACTTTTTTTTCTATGTTAGTGAATTTCGTTTAATGTTCCTGGTTTTCTTTTGCTTTATAAAAAGTAGAGTTTTAAAAACAATTTGTTAAAAAAACCTGCATATCTGCTAATTTTATGTATTCATATAATATCTTTATATTTACATTTTTACACGTAACTAAAAATAAAGGCAGATTTTTCAGATTTACTTACTAAGCTTTACTGTTAATTTTTTCTTTGTCTGTTTAATTTAAATTTTGTTTTAGAAGTTGAAGATGATTTACCACGTGACAGCGAGAAGCCCTTTCATTATCCAAACCATCTTTTGTCACCAAAACCTGAAAATGTTCCTTCGCTTAATTTATCTGGCATTTCAAGACCATGTAAATTTGAGTACGACACCCAAATGTTCTAACAATGAAGGTACATCTAAAACATTGTGTTTTTGGTGATTGAAATGTATTGGATAATATTTTGGACAAAGATAGGACAAAGGGACTTAATCTTAAGATGGAACTTTTGTTTTATCTTAAGTCAATGCTCAGATTTTTCCTTAACTATTTTGTAGTCTTTCATGAAAATTTTTTAATTTTCACCTGACAGTGGTTTGTTAAGTTTTATTATCAAACAGTATATGATAATGAAGGGTAAGGAGCAACCCGGCTCAATTGTAACCGAAACTCTTAAAACGGAATTTCGATGTCAATAGATACATCAAAAGAATCCGATTTTTTGCTGGTTACAAATATATAAGTTTCATTAAGTTTAGTCTTTCCCATTAAAGGTTACGAGCCTGAAATTTGTTTCAATCATTTAAAAAAAAAAATGGAGAAACACCCTCAAAAAGTCATAGAATCCTAATCAAAATCTCACCATCAGATTCATCGTATCAGGAACCCTTTTGTTGAGGGTTCTTCACCTGTAGTTGAGGAGTTCTATCTGATAAATGTGAAATTTGTATTTTTTACCAGAAGAAAGATCACAGATGCGTGTTTATTTGTTTATTTTTTTGTTTGTTTTTCTTTTCCCAGGGGTGATTTTATCGATCCAATGGTCATAGAATATTGTGAGTGGCCTCATTCAAATGGAAATTAAAAGTTCTAATGCCATTTTTAATTGACCTAAAAAGATTGGAGGACAACTAAGCCCCTTTCCATGCCACTTTTCCCTCGAGAAAATCTGATAGAAATTTTGAGATATCTATGATAAAACATACTATAATGATCTGACAAAACACAGAACTATAATGATAAAACGACGAGGATTGTTTAGGTACAGCTTGTAAATTTTTTAATATAATAGTACACGATTCAAAAAATCATTCTAACTGAAATCATTGAACAAAGAATGGATTTAGGTTCAGTTCTTGGACAGAATTTTTCGCTCTTTTGGATGGAGAAGAGATGCTCAAGAAATATGTTGTTTTTGGCCTTTCCAGTTATTTTATTTCACCTCTTTGTATGGCTTTTTTTTTGAAAAAAAAATTCTTTAAATTGCAGTTTAGTATATTTTTCCTAATGATAAATATAATTACAAAAAGGGGCATTACGTTATATGCATATACAATTAAGAGATCTAACTTTCAAACATATACAGGGCTCCTGAAAGGGGGAGGTGGTACAAGGAGGCCATGTACGAGATCAGGAGATGTTGACAGTTGTAGTAGAAGTGTTGCTATTAGTAATAAAACAGTTTGTGGTAACGAACTCTAGTAAGGAGCGACCCGGCTCAATAGTAAACGAAACTCTAAAAATTGGAATTTTGATGCTAAAAGATACATGAAAAGAATTGGATTTTCATAGTGATTTTAAATATATAAGTTTCGTCAAATTTAGTCTTTGTCATCAAAAGTTACGAGCCTGAGAAAATTTACCTTATTTTGGAAAATACCCCCTAAAATTTATTGGGAATACACCCCCTAAAAGTCATAGAATCTTAACGAAAATCACACTATCGCATTCAGCGTATAAGAGAACCCTATAGCAAAAATTTCAAGCTCCTATCTACAAAAATGTGGAATTTCGTATTTTTTGTCAGAAGACATATCACGGGTGCGTGTTTATTTGTTTGTTTTTTTTTGTTCTTTTTCCCAGGGGTCATCGTATCGACCAAGTGGTCTTAGAATGTCGCAAGAAGGCTCGATCTAATGGAAATGAAAAGTCTAGTGCCCTTTTTAAGTTACCTAAAAAATTGGAGGGCACCTAGGCCCCTCCCACGCTCATTTTTTCCCAAAGTCAACGGATCAAAATTTTGAGATAGCCATTTTGTTCCGCATAGTCGAAAACCATAATAACTATGTCTTTGGGGATGACTTATTCCCCCACAGTCCCTGGGGGATGGGCTGTAAGTTACAAACTTTGACCAGTGTTTACATACAGTAATGGTTATTGGTAAGTGTATAGACGTTTTCGGGGGGATTCTTTTGGTTTGGGGGGGTTGTGTTGAAAGGAGGGGGCTATGTGGGAGGATCTTTCCTTGGAGGAATATGTCGTGGGGGAAGAAAAACTCAATGAAAAGGGCGCAGGATTTCCTAGCATTACTATAAAAAACAAGAGCTAAGAGCTCATATGGCACTTGTGACGAGGCGAGAAGAGCTAAGAGCCAAGAGATCATATGGTATGAGCTCTAACAAAATTCTATGAATCAATAGATTGATTTAAAACGGAAAATAAGAGGCTTAATGCCGGTCAAGATTTAAAATAAGAGCTCTGAATCACCAAGTCCTTCTAAATATCAAAATTCATTAAGATCCGATCACCCACTCGTAAGTTATAAACACCTAATTTTTTCTAATTTTTCCTCTCCCTTTTGCCCCCCAGATGGTCGAATCTGGGAAAACGACTTTATCAAGTCAATTTGTGCAGCTCCCTGACACGCCTACCAATTTTCATCGCCCTAGCACGTCCAAAAGCACCGAACTCGCCAAATCACTGAACCCCTCCCCCCGACTCCCCCAAAGAGAGCGAATCCAGTACGATTCTGTCAATCACGTATCAAGGACATTTGTTTATTCTATCCAACAAGCTTCATCCCGATACATACACTCCAAGTGTTTTTCCAAAATTTCCCCCTCCAAATCCCCACAATGTCAAAAGATCTGGTCGGGATTTGAAATAAGAGCTCTGAGACATGAATTCCTTCTAAAAATCAAATTTCATTACGATCCGATCATCTATTCGTAAGATATAAATACTCCAATTTTCATGTTTTCCAAGAATTCCGGTTCCCCCCTCCAACTCCCCCGAATATCACAGGATCTGGTCGGAATTTGAAATTAGAACTTCAAAGCACAAGATCCTTCTAAATATCAAATTTCATTAAGATCTGGTCACCCTTTCGTAAGTTACAAATACCTCTATTTTCAAAATTACCCCCCCCCCCCCCCAATTCCACCAAAGAGAGCAGATCCGGTCCAGTTATGTCAGTCACGTATCTTAGACAGGTTTCTATTCTTCTCCTCCAGTTTCATCCTGATCTTACCGCTTTAAGTATTTTCTAAGATTTCCGGTCCCCCCAACTGCCCCTCCCCAATTTCGCTTGATCCGGTTGAGATTTAAAATAAGATATCGGAGTTACGAGGTCCTTCTAAATATGAAGTTTCATGAAGATCCGATCACTCCTTCGTAAGTTAAAAATACGTCATTTTTCTTATTTTTCAGAATTACCCCCCCCCCCCCCGCAATTGAGCAGACCTGTTCCAATTATGTAAATCACGTAAGCAAGACTTTTGCTTATTTTTCCAACCAAATTTCATCCCAATCCCTCCAATCTAAGCGTTTCCCATCAGTTTAGGTCTCCCCACCCCAAACTTCCCCCAATGTCACCAGATCCGGTCAGGATTAAAATAAGAGCTTTGAGACACGATATCCTTCTAAAAATCAAATTTCATGGAGATCCAATCACCCGTTCGTAAGTTAAAAATACCTCATTTTTTCTAATTTTTCAGAATTACCCCCCCAACTACCCCAAAGAGAGCGGATCCGTTCTGGTTATGTCAATCATGTATCTAGGACTCGTGTTTTTTTTCCACCAAGTTTCATCCCGATCCCTCCACTCGTTGGAGGTGTTTTCCAATTTTTAGGTTTCTCCCTCCCAACTTCCCCCCCCCCAATGTCACCAGATCCGGTCGGGTTTAAAATAAGAGCTCTGAGCCACGATATCCTTCTAAATATCAAATTTCATTGAGATCCGATCACCCGTTCGTAAGTTAAAAATACCTCTTTTTTTTCAGAAATACCCCCCCCCCCAACTACCCAAAAGAGAGCGGATCCGTTTATGTCAATCATCTATCTAGGACTTGTGTTTATTTTTCCCACCATGTTTCATCCCGATCCCTCCACTCTAAGTGTTTTCCAAGTTTTAGGTTTTCCCCTCCCAACTCTCCGCCCCCATCACCAGATCCGGTCGGGATTTAAAATAAGAGCTCTAAGACACGATATCCTTCTAAACATCAAATTTCATTGAGATCCGATCACCCGTTCGTAAGTTGAAAATACCTCATTTTTCTAATTTTTAAGAATTACCCCCCCCCAACTACCCAAAAGAGAGCGGATCCGTTCCGTTTATGTCAATCATCTATCTAGGACTTGTGTTTATTTTTCCCACCATGTTTCATCCCGATCCCTCCACTCTAAGTGTTTTCCAAGTTTTAGGTTTCCCCCTCCCAACTCTCCGCCCCCATCACCAGATCCGGTCGGGATTTAAAATAAGAGCTCTAAGACACGATATCCTTCTAAACATCAAATTTCATTGAGATCCGATCACCCGTTCGTAAGTTGAAAATACCTCATTTTTCTAATTTTTAAGAATTACTCCCCCCCCCCAACTACCCCAAAGAGGGTAAATCAGTTCCGATTATATCAATCATGTATCTGGGACTCGCGCTTATTTTTCCCATCAAGTTTCATCCCGATCCCTCTACTCTAAGTGTTGTCCAAGATTTTAGGTTTCCCCCCTGCAACTCCCCCCAATGTCATCAGACCCAGTCGGGATTTAAAATAAGAGCTCTGAGACACAATATCATTCCAAACATCAAATTTGATTAAGATCCAATCACCCGCTCATAAGTTAAAAATACTTCATTTTTTCTATTTTTTCCGAATTAACTGGCCCCTACTCCCCCCCCCCCCAGATGGTCAAATCGGGAAAACGACTATTTCTAATTTAATCTGGTCCGGTCCCTGATACGCTTGCCAAATTTCATCGTCCTAGCTTACCTGGAAGTGCCTAAAGTAGCAAAACCGTGACTTTAGGTTTTCTCCCTCCAACTCCCCCCAATGTCATCAGATCCGGTCGGGATTTAAAATAAGATTTATGAGACACAATATCATTCCAAACATCAAATTTCATCAAGATCCAATCACCCGCTGATAAGTTAAAAATACTTCATTTTTTCTATTATATGCGAATTAACCGGGCCCCCACTCCCCCCCCCCCCAGATGGTCAATTCGGGAAAAACGGCTATTTCTAATTTAATCTGGTCCTGTCCCTGATAGGCTTGCCAAATTTCATCGTCCTAGCTTACCTGGAAGTGCTTAAAGTAGCAAAACCGGGACCGACAGACCGACAGAATTGGCGACTGCTGTATGTCACTTGGTTAATACCAAGTGCCATAAAAACTGTGAAAAAATAAACATGAAAAAGTTTTTTCAATTGAAAGTAAGGAGTAGCATTAAAACTTAAAACGAACAGAGATTATTAAGCATATGAGGGGTTCTTAAAAAAAGAGCGAGGTATTTAGGAGGAGATAAATACATCGCTCTTTATGCTAAATATTTTTAGTAATTTCAACCACTTATTCTACGGCCTTTCTGATTCAGGGGTCATTCTTAAAGAATTGGGACAAAACTTCAGATTTAGTACAAAGAGCGAGGTATTAACGGGGGGACAAATCCCCTCATATACATAATAAAAATATAATAATACAAAAGTTATTCTACGGCCTTTCTGATTCAGGGGTCATTCTTAAAGAATTGGGACAAAACTTCAGATTTAGTACAAAGAGCGAGGTATTAACGGGGGGACAAATCCCCTCATATACATAATAAAAATATAATAATACAAAAGTTTGTTACGTAAGTTAATTCTTTAGTTACGTATATTTCTTACTAATAATAACGTTCGTTAAAAATTAAAAGTTCTAGTTACCTTTTTAAGTAACCGAAAAATTGGAGGGCAACTAAGCCTCCTTCCCCACCCCTTATTTCTCAAAATCGTCTGATCAAAATTAAGAGAAAGCCATTTACCCAAAAAAAGTATTAGTATGCAAATTTCATTTTAATAATTTATGTGCGGAGAGCCAAAATCAAACATGCATTAATTCAAAAACGTTGAGAAATTAAATAAAAAAGTAAATTTTTAACTGAAAGTAAGGAGCGACATTAAAACTTAAAACGAACAAATATTACTCCGTATATGAAATGGATTTTCCCTTCTGCAATCCCTCGCTCTTTACGCTAAAGTTTGACTCTTTGCCACAATTCTAATTTTTAAAACATTTGAAAACTTCAGCGTAAATAGCGAGGGTATGCGGGGGGGGGGGAAACCCATTTCATATACGGAGTAATTTCCGTTCGTTTTAAGTTTTTATGTCGCTCCTTACTTTCAGTTAAAAAACAAGTTTTTTTTATTTTAATAGCAATAATAGCATCAGCAATAGCACTAGTAGTAGTAGCAGTAAAAGCAGTTGTAGTATGCACTTAGTGTTCTTGAGTAAGTCAAACCTCCCCCTCAAAATATCCAACAAGTTTCAATTTATTACCCTACACGTACACTTATGACATTACTGATAGGCCCCTTTGACAGCTTGCATGCAAGTAGTATGTTTTGATTTAGTTCAAATTTTTTCTCAATATTCTGTAAAACTCACCATAATACCTTTATACCATCTTAGTACCAAAATAGCCTAAAAAGTAGCAGTCGGAGTATTAGAAGTATTGGCGAAGATATGAGTGGCAGTACAATTTAAAAACTAAATTGGATTTCCAGCTAATTTTGACTGGAATCCAAACTGGTCAAAAAAAATCTAATTTTTATTTGAAATTTTGATTTGTGTGTCAAGTGCAGCAAATTATTGAAATTATTTAGATTCATTTAGTTTTCAGTAGAACAAAAGTAATGGAATTTTTGTTGATAAACATAATAAACAATATTTTTTGAATCTCAAACAATTTTTGTACAGTTTTGTTGTACGTAAATATTGTCTCTTTACCTTTGTAGTTGAGCGAAATTTGCAGCAAACTTTGGCACTTTAGCTTTTATCCTTGTCTTTACTGTTCTGGTGCTTTTTGGTTTTGGTCTTATTTAGTTTTGCTGGTGTTTGGTCCTTGGTATGAAAAGAGGATAAACAGAATAACTAGGTCCCGTTCGAGGACCTTTACAGAATTTTACCTTAGGAGAGACTAATGTTCCATGGGTGGCAAAGTTTTTGATGAGGCCAAAAATGGGAATGTCTTTTTGCCCTTGGAGGAGAACGATTCTTCTAACTCGTCAGCACCCGTAAAGTATGTTTTTTGCCCATACCCATCCGTCCTACTTCAAAAAGAGCTAGGATATTAATTTTATATTGAATCATCTGCTTTATGACCAGTTCTGTCTTAGAGTGTTGGGACATGGTTCTGACGTTCCAGAAGCCGAGTTTAAGCTTTTTCTTAGCAGTCATCAGCATTTTTCATTGCATCAGAATAATTAATTTTAAAAGCTGATATTAGTATCACCACGAGGGAGAGAAGAGGAATCGAAAATAAAATTAATTGTCAAAACATATCGGAAGATATACTGTTTTATCTGTAGACTTCTAAAACACATTGAAAGATTAATTTTTTGTTTTCAGTTTATTGAGGTATAATTTTGTTTTATTTGGGTTTGTTTTCTCTGTAGACTTTTGAAACATATTGAAAGGTGCGTTTTTTTGTATTTTTTTAGTTTTGTTTTTTGTTTTATTCGTTTTTTTACTCTATAGACTTTTATATTTTAGGTAACTTTTCATCACACGTGTCTGGAATGCACTTGCAGGGAATTACGTCACTATTTTTTTCAAAGAATACATCTACGAGTGGTTTCTCAAACGAATGTGCATTGGAATCTGAAGGAAAAAGCTTAGGAAATCAGAAAACTGGTTTGAAAAGTTGCATGCAAAGTGACAAGAATAGAAAATTGGAAAGATATCAAAGAACTCATAAAGAGAAAAAATCATTTAAGTGTGAGATATGTGACAAACTATTTTCTCAAAAGCTGCATTGGAAACAGCATCAAAGGGTACATACAGGAGAAAAGCCTTTTAAATGCGATGTATGTAAAAAAAGTTTTTCTGAACAGGGCAATTTGAACAAACACCAAAGAGTGCATTCAGGTGAGAAACCGTTTAAATGCGATGTATGTGACAAGACGTTTTCTCTCGGTGCAAGTTTAAACACCCATCAAAGAATTCATACTGGTGAGAAACCATTTAAATGTGATGTATGTGACAAGACTTTTTCTCAACCTGCAAGTTTGAACACACATCAAAGAATTCATTCTGGTGAGAAACCATTTAAGTGTAATGTTTGTAACAAGACTTTTGCTCAGTCTTCAAATTTGAACCAACACCAAAGAGTGCATTCAGATGAGAAACCGCTTAAATGCGATGTATGTGACAAGACCTTTTCTCAACCTTCGCATTTGAAAACACACCAAGGAATACATACGGGTGAAAAACCATTTAAGTGTAATGTTTGTAACAAGACCTTTGCTCAGTCTTCAAATTTGAACAAACACCAAAGAGTGCATTCAGGTGAGAAACCGTTTAAATGCGATGTATGTGACAAGACCTTTTCTCAACCTTCACATTTGAAAACACACCAAGGAATGCATACGGGTGAAAAACCATTTAAGTGTAATGTTTGTAACAAGACTTTTTCTCAACCTGCAAGTTTGAACACACATCAAAGAGTTCATACCGGTGACAAACCGTTTAAATGCGATGTATGTGACAAGTCGTTTTCTCGCGCTGACAATATGAAAACACATCAAAGAATTCATACTGGTGAGAAACCGTTTAAATGTGACATATGTGACAAGACCTTTTGTCAACCTGCACATTTGAAAACGCACCAAGGAATGCATACGGGTGAAAAACCATTTATGTGTAATGTTTGTCACAAAACCTTTTCTTATTCATCACATTTGGACAGGCACCAAAGAACGGATTCAGGTGAGAAACCGTTTGAATGCGATGAATGTAAAATACTTTTCTGAACGGGGCTATTTGAACAGGCATCAAAGGGCTCATATCGGTGAGAAACCGGTGTTTTAGTTCAATAGTCCCCTCAACATTCTTGAAAGGCTCACCTGAATACCCTTCGTCTTTTTGAAAAGCGAAGTTCAAACATGTATACCTTTCTCAATAACATATACTCTGCTTAAACAACAAACTAATTGCCTTACTTATAGCCTTTGTCCTGAAGACTGTGGGGAGGTTGACATCCCTAATACTAGACCTTTCAGCAATGCTGAACAAATTAGCTCTCTTGAAATTTCGGTCGGATTTATTTGCGGAATTACAGGCTTGAGGAGGGGGGGATTGATTTCCTTTCTTTCACTTTTGACTCTTAAAAAGACGCTAAAACTTCCAATCAAATGAGCTCCATTCGATCCAAAGTTTATGCAACTACCCGTTCCATAAAACCTTATATGTGCTGGGCATAACTTACAACCTTTGCCCACTGACTAGAGGGAGGGGGACTAGCTGCTCTCTATTATGTTTGACTTTTAAAAGGGAACTATAACTATACATTTCAAATCAAATGAGCGTCTTCTAAAGTTCACACAATCACCCCTTCCATAAAAATCTTATACGCCGCTTGGGCATAACTTACAACCCTTATCCCCTGACTCTGGGGGATTTTTTTCACCCTAAAGACCTTAATATATGATTTTTGGACTAATTTTGAACAATTGGCTATCTCAAAATCTTTGTTGGATGAATTTGTTGAAAATAAAACTTGGGGGCGGGGGCTGCCCCTGATCAGTTTGTCTCTCAAAAAAGGAACTAAAGATCTGATTTCCAATTAAATGATCCCCTTTCGGAGTTTACACGACCATTTTCCATAAAAACCTTATTTTCCCTCGGGAATAACTTGTCACTTTTGCGCTTAAGAACTTGGGGGGGGGGCTAGAAAAGTGGATTGGATGTGCTTGGGGAAATGGTGGGCTTGGGAGGGGTGTTTGTTGCCCTCCAATCACTTTCGACTATTGAAATATGGCACTAGCCCTTTCAATTTCCAATCGAATGTCCTCTATTCAAAGTTTCTTCGACAACTCCTTCGATACGAAGTGCCCTGGTCAAAAATAAAAAAGTAAATAAATAATACATGGTGCCATCCGCGCTTTTTACCTAGATAGCTCTATTGCGCTGTCTTATTCCAATGTACTGTCTATTCCAAATGCATTAAATTGATTAAATTCAATTTTAACCATCAAAAGCAACAGGCCTAAAAAAATTACTTGATATTAGAAAAAAGGCAGAGACCACCCCAAAGAGTGAGTTGGTCTTAATGAAAATAACACTATTAGATTCAGAATATTTAAAAACCCTTCTTTAGAGGTTTGAAGTTCCTCCCACACAAAAATGTGGAATGTCACAGTTTTCTGAACCGAGAGGCCACAGATGCCTGTTCATTTTTATTTAGTTCTTTCACCTATTATGAATGAATTGTGGTGGGTCATAATGCAGATGGGGGAGGGTAGATGCCTAAAAGAGGTACGGTATTAAAAAAATTATAATATCCAAATTGTCTAAATTTCAATTAGGCCTTAGATAAATATAGAAAAGGGGGAGGGGTGGGTATTAATCTTAGAATACCCTTCATTTAAACAAAGGCCCAAATAAGGAAGTTAATGGGTAATACAGGTTTTATTCGAACAGTTCGTGGTAACAAAATGTAAGTAAGGAGCGACCCGGCTTAAAAGTAACTGAAACTCTAAAGAACGGAATTTTGATACCAAGAAATTTATCAGAAGGATCGGGTTTATATGCTTATATCAAATATATTAGTTTCGTCAAGTTTAGTTTACACATCAAAAGTTACGAGCCTGAGAAAATTTGCCTTATTTTTGATAAAAGGGGAGAAACACACCCCTAAAATTTATAAACACTAATGAAAATCGCACCATTAGATTCACTGTGTCGGAGAAGCTTTCTGTAGAGGTTTCAAGCTCCTGTCTTTAAAAACGTGGATTTTTTTTGCCTGAAGAAAGATCACGGATGAGTGTTTATTTGTTATTGTTTTTGTTTCCAGGAGTGATCGTATCAACCCACTGTTTTCTAGAATATCGCGAGAGGGCTCATTCGAACGGAAATTAAAAGTTTTAGTGCCCTTTTTTAAGTGACCAAAGGAATTTTGAGGGCAAATTTCCCCCTCCCACGCTATTTTTTCCCCTTAGTCCCCCTATCAAAATTTAACATAGGTATTTTGTTCACCATAGTTGAAAAATCTAATAACTATGACTTTGAAGACGGCTTAATCCACCACAGTTTTCGGGGGAAGGGTTGTAAGCTATGAAATCTGAGCGCGGCTTACATAAAATATTGGTTATTTTGAATTATGCAGACGTTTTTAGAGGGGATTTTTTTCTGGTGATGCTGGGGAAGGGAGGGGTTTTACGTGTGAGGATTTTCCATGAAGTAGGTTTGCATGGCGAAAGGGACATTTCTATGAAGGGGGTGCCAGATTTCCCAGCATTATTCAAAAAACGATCAGAAATTAAATAATGGATTAAGATTAAAATTTAAAACAAACAGAAATTATTATGTATGTGAGAGAATTCGCCCCAAGTCAATGCCTCGCTCTTGACACTAAAGTTCAAATTTTTTTTCAAATTCTTTTAGAATGGCCCCTGAATCACAAAGGCTGTTTGATTAGAATAAATAGCTCTTTCGAAAGGACTAAAAACTTTTGCGTAAAGAGAAATGTATTGACTAGGGGGCGATCCCCCTTGTTTACGTAACAATTTATGTTTGTTTTAATTTTTGATGTGACTCATAACTTTCCGTTAAAAAAAATTGTTTTGTTTGTTTATTTAATAAAAGCGAGGACGTCCATTGTGGTGGTACCCACCATATTTATTGTGTTTGGGCATTATTTGAAGAAGATCAGAACTGAGCTTAAAAAAAAATCCAGCTGAATAAAAAAGTTTCATCGATATCTCCCTTGTCATCAATTAACTCTTTTGCCTTCAAATTTTGACTGCCTCCAAATTTTGGCTTGATACGTTTGTAAAATGAGTGTGAATGAGAGAAGGGCTGCTTGCCCTCCAATTTTCTTGAAAGGGCACCAGAACCTTTAATTTTGAATTGAATTAGCTCCTTTAAAAGTTTCAATAATAATTCGAGCTATTATAGAGTGGTGATGCTTATGATATTGTATTTATGTCCTTTTGAAACCTTTTTTTTTATTAGGTCGACATCCGCCTAAATATTCACTAAAGTTTGATTTTAATTCAAGTTCTATTAGAATGACCCCTGAATCACAAAGTCCATTTAATTAGAATGAATAGTTCTTTTGAAAGTATTAAAAACTTAAGCGTAAAGATCAAGGTATTGACTAGGGGTGGACTCCCTTATATACCGTAATAATTTATGTTTGTTTTCATTTTTAATATTGCTCCTTACTCTCAGTTGAATAATTTTTTTTGTTTAATAACAGCAATAAATAGTATGTCTGTGCTGTCGGTACCCACCATGTTTATTAGGCTTGAATATTATTCGAAAAAGATCAGAGCTTAAATTTAAAATAAATTAAAATTTCAACTGAATAAAAAAAAAAATTATCGATGTGTCCCTTGTCATCAATTAGCTCGTCTATTATAGTGACAGCTTCCGTCACCGATACACGTGCTAATTGATAAAGAATTAAGACTATCTTGTTATTCGATTGTAGGTCAAAATTTTTAGATAAATGGGACTGTGTAATTGGGAATGATGAAGTGGGGATAATTATTGAAATCAATCGATTGTAAATTTGTTTAATTTGGGACCCATTATAGGACTAAGGTCATCCTGGCCCCATCCTGTTACAACTTTGAATATAGATGAATAATGATCATCTATTTTATTATAAAAATTTAATCATGTTCTACTATGTTTAAACTGCTCATATTGTTAAATATATTAGTTTTTGCCTCATTCATTAAAAATATGTCTTAATTGTTGTTTAAAAAAGAAGAAAAATATGCCTTCACGAGTCAGGACAACAATATTTTCTGATTCAAGTTTTTGTTGGTTCTGTACTTTCAAGTGGACGTGTTTTCGTGGTCAGAAGTTTCATACAAATCAGCCTGAAAATAAGTGTTTCGCACTAAGAATCTGCTTTAGGATCTTTTCTATAAAAATCTATTTCCCCTTATAAGCCCATTCCCTCCTCCTCTCATATCAAATAAACACGCCCTTTGGACATTCTGGATGCACATAGTGTCCTATGACCTAACTTAGCTTTAACTTTAACTACCCAATTTTCCCTGGAAGGTTAAACTCAATACCTTAGACGATCCTAAGATATCAGATATTTAACTTTAATGGAAGCACATAGTGTCTTTTAATTTAGCTAAAAGTCTCCTCATCCATCCGTGGAAGTTTCAATTTGATATCTTTAGCCTTTCTTGAGATATTACAAATGCACTCATTTAGCAACAAAGATACATACAGTGTCTTAATGTGGTTCAATATCCCCCAAGGCTTTCTAAAAGTTTCAAATTAATACTTTTAGCCGTTTTTAACATGTTGCTGGTGCGCTTTTGACAAACCAGGATGCACGTAGTGCCTTTTTATTTTGTTGAAAATCACCCTCAACATTCATTCAATTCTGTAACTTAATGCCATTATCTGTTCCCTGAAAAACTTCACTTTATATCGCTTAGCCGTTTCTAGAAATTCGTTGATATACCCTTTCTAAAGCTGGATACACTTCATGCCTTTTGGTCATGTCGCTATCCCCTAGAAATTTAAACCCAATGACATTGGCTGTTCCTGAAATATTCCAGGTGTGCCTTTTGACAACCTGGATGCACATATTTTCTTTTGATTTATTTTGATTTAACAACCTGGATGCAGGTTTTTCATTGAATTTTTTTTAGCATTCTTCTCAACACTCCATGACAGTTTTAACATGTTAACCTTGGCCGTTCTTCAGTACTGAAAGTACGCCCTTTTGACAATTTGTTTGAAAATGGTGTCTTTTGAATTACTTTTCTACACTCCTCAACGTTCCCTGGAAGTTTCAACTCTATACCGTCAGCCGTTCGTGAAATATTGCAGATACGCCTTTCTGATAATTCAGAATACGTCCTTCTGCCCTAGATTTAAACTTAATACCCTAAGCCGTACCTGAAATGTCAGTTACTTCTATGAAATTACCGAGTGTTGCCATCTCAAGCGACTTAAAATGGGATTATCATATTAACCATATTTTAAAACTCGTAGGCTAAATACCACGCTTTCTCTCCTTAACAAATTAAAAATTGTCCTAAATCCTATTAGTTGAGAGTTTACCTTTCATTTTTACGCCCAATCCTTGACTATACCTGTCTGGCTTGGCATCCGTTTATTTCCAATTGATTGTCTGATACATGGAGGCAGTCCTCAGAAAGTGCTCAAGAATTATTTTAAATGAAGGTAAAGTCCTTTATATCTCTTTTTGTCGGAAGGCCAATCAAGTCATCCTAAACGAAAGGAGAACAAAATTTTCTTTGCATTTTGCCAACAACGTCTTCCATAACCTCCCGAAAAATTCCCTTTTCCCTAGTCAATTTTTCTCCCTTCGACCTTGCCTCCCTTGGTCTGTTTCAACAAAAATCCTCCTTTTTACCCCCAATGAAATTGTCCGCTCAAAGATATAGAAGAACTTTTATACCGAGTATAAGAAATAATATTAAATAAATGAGTCCCCCCTTTTTACCTTTAATTATTTATTCCCATTTGTAGCTTCTGTTTAGTTTTATTTTACTAAATTATGTTTTGTAGCTTTTAATCGCAAGATTAAATTGTCCTTGTGTTTTCGTTTTTTTGTTGTTTTTTTTTTTTTTTATATTTAGTTTATCGCTTTTTAATTCTGCGAGTTTTCACATTTTATAACCTTTTTGAAATTCTGATATATTTTTTTCTGACTTACATTTGCTTCTTTTTTTTATAAATATATGTGCTTTTTGACTGTAAGTTGTGAATTTGGCCCACCTGGGCTTGTAATAATAATTTATCAGAAATATAATCTTATTTTATTTCTTGCGTTATAGGTAAATCCTGTGCATTCACATCGTTTCTTTCCGTTTAGGGCTAGGGAATGCTTTCCCCTAAATGCTCCCCGTGAGCTTTTCCTTAATTCCGTTCTAGTTTTTTCGTGGACTTTTTCCTTGCGTTTTATTTATTATTTTTTTTTTTACTAAATTGTGTTTTGTAGGTTTTAGTCACAAGATCAAATTGTCCTTGTTTTTTTTATTATTCAATTGATCCCTTTTTAATTCTGCGAGTTTTTGTATTTTATAATTTTTTTTGTATGTTTGTGTGCCTTTTGATTGTAAGCTGTGAATGTGATCCGTCTGGGCTTGTACTAGTAATTTTTCAGAAATAGTATCTTATCTTATTTCTTACGTTATAGGTAAATCCCGTGCATTCACATAGTTTCTCTCTGTTTAGGACTAGTGAATGCTATCCCTTAGACCTTCCCTTTTCCTTCCTTAAAGGAAACCTTCCTTAAGGTTTTTCCTTAGTACCATTGTATTATATGTTACATACGTAATATAAAAACAATGGGCATTTTACATAGTCTACAGCTCTGTCCCTGAGGCTTTAAAGGATCTTGACGAACCTGGAGGTATAGCTACAGGCTCTTTCGATTATTTTGAACAAAATGGCAATTTAAAAATTTTATTTGAATATTTTTAGGAGTTGTGGAAGGGTATTTTTGAGAGTCGGGTTGGGTGGGTTCCTCTCTAGTTACTTTGAAATTTAAAAGGATCCTACAAGTCTGTTTTCGACTTAGTGAGTTCCTTCTAGGATTTTGACACAATCACCTCTGGGAAGTGGCCTAAGGAAAAATTGTACAATTACATTGAAGTCATACCACCCTTTACCTAGGCAGTGCTACTATTCCACCAATTATAGTGTTAGGAGTGTTAGCCTTCTCTACGAAAGAAATAACTCTAAAAGAAATTTGATCTTATATTTAGAAGCATAAAATTGAGGCTGTCCCTCCCCCCTTCCGTGCTGATTTAAGAACATGAAAATTCCCCATGTAAGCCCATGACACCATTGATATTTTATGTGCTACAAATTTCCCACAGCTAGTAGTTATTTATAGAGCCGATTCCTTATCAAATATTTAGGCAGGCGAATCCAAAAGCATTAGATAGATTAACAATAATAATACCATACAATGCTTATAAAAAATAATACCATAAAAGCCAAAATGATTTGAATTCGCTTTGTGTATTTCCCTAATAATTTGAGCTCAATATTTATGAGGGAATATAGTTAACTGATGTATTTTATTCTTGTTTAAGTGTTTTAGCATCTTTAGACAATAAATAAAAAAAATTATTAGCTTTCCATCTTTTCTTTGGAAAAAAAGAAAGCCAAGTACTGCTGAGTCTTGTACCAATCATTCTTTTAGAAAGCAGAAGGGAACGTGTTTCGAATTATTTTGTTAATTTTGTTACCAGAGCAACAGTTCGATTTGGATCTTTTTTTTTTCTTATATCACAAAATTTAGGAGAAAGTGGAAAAGGCCTGAAATGTATTAGTTTCTAAGTAAAGTTGGAGCCAAGGTTCGCTTGATGAATTAAAAAGCTGTCTAGCTTCATCATAGGGTGAAAAATAGTGTTGGCTAATGCTTGACGTCAGAAGGACTGGCTAAAGTTATTTTGTCAAGTTGTATCTTTTTGAAGCTGAAATGATTTCTAAATCAGTACTGTGTATTTTTAAGATACGTGACCATTCCAAGACCACATCAAAATATGTTCTTAGAATAATAATACCTTCTTTTAAAAAATTCTGAATTATTACTAAAAAATAGAGTCTAAGGCACAGGAATCGTATCAAAAGTACTTGGTATTCAGTGAAAGTTGAAGTCAGGCTACAAAGTTGGAGCTTTCCTTTTGTCCCTTTTCTATAGTTAAAAAGGAATTTTCCCTTTGCAAGAAAATCAAACTTTTAATTTTAGATTCATTTTGTACCAAAAATACTGTATTTTATAGTGCTAAGAGCATTTTGGCCTTTTGAAGAAATATCGGTGAAGTTTTATATTAATAAATCGTAGTAAACTGTGTCTGAAGTTTAACTCCTTTGTATTTGGCTAATTTTTGCTCCTTTAAGATTATGTTACTACTTTATTTTCCTTTATTGAATGCTTTCTTGGAAATTTTTTTTTTAAGTAATTTTTATTTCTTTTAAATTGACATGCTGTCGCTATTACGCTTAATATTCATAACTGGAAAGTCAAAACTGAAGAAATAATAGCCGAAAACTGTTAGCTGAATGGTATTCAATTAAATGATCTAATGGGAAAATATCTATTCAGTTAAACTTTGATCCTCCTGATTTATATATTTTTTCTTCGCTGTACTAGTGTTCGAGAACATTGTAGGGCTAGAACGGGGATGTTGACTAAATAAGCAATTTTTTTAGATAGACGTTAAATCCAAAAAAGATACTGTCATATATCAGTAAAACGGATAACAGTAAAATGGGATTTAATTTACTTAGAGCCAAGGCCTAATACAGAGGACCAACGTAATGTCGAATGAATACCATTGAATAAGGGAATAGTGTAATAAATTTATAATAAATTATTTTGAGACTGGCGCTGTTGAAGTTTTTATATTTCCAAAATTTTTGGAGATGAGGAAAAGGATCAATTTTTTTCGGGCTATTAGAACGAATCAATGGTTTTGAGGGCGAAGATTTTACAGTTTTTTTCTTAAATTTAATTCTGCCCTAGGTTAGAGGGAGGATAGATTATCTATCAACAAGTGAACAGCCTCTCTAACAACTACAGCCTCGTCTATAACTCCTTCTTTAAAATTTTTAGGTGTAATCTTGGACCATATATAATTCAATGGCTTTGGAGCCTACCTCTGAAGTTGAAATAATCTGAATCATCAATGGTTAGAGAGCTTACACCAAACCGTATTTTTGCTAAGGTTGTCAAGTTAGAAAACGTATCACAGTTCATATTATTAACTGAACAATATAGTAAGCATACCAATTAATGCCCTTTACGAATATAATAATCGCTTCTATAGCAAATTCAAATTTAAGCAATTTGTTGACCTCTTGAAAAATGAAGAATTTTCAATCAAAGTATGAGCTATCGGTCGTTTTCTATAAAATGATATTACGCATTTTCAGCGCCGTTTTCTCCGTCGTTTTCGACAAAATAATGCAACATTTTCTCAATAACAAAATTATTCATAATAAGGTTGATTAGGTCAGGTCAAAAAGTGCTTAAATTTGTGATAGAAGCGATTATTATATCGGAAAAATAGCATAAAAAAGGCATCGAGTGGTGTTTTCACCGTTTTGTTAAGTTTATAATATGAGCTATGATACGTTTACTGTCAAGTTTTCAAACCGTATTTCTGCTGGGGTTGTCATATAGTCAAAATTAAAACTCACTATCAAACAGTTCGTGGTAACGAACTGTAGTAAGGAGCGACCTGGCTCAATAGTAAACGAAACTCTAAAAAAATGAATTTTGATACTAAAAGATACATTAAAAGAATCGGATTTTAAGCTGATTGTAAACATATAAATTTCATCAAATTTAGTTTTTTTCATCAAAAGTTACGAGCCAGAGAAAATTTATCTTATTTCGGAAAATAGGAGGTAACACCCTTTAAAAGTCAAAGAATCTTAACTAAAATCACACCATCTCATTCAGTGTATCAGAGAACACTATTGTAAAAAGTTCAAGCTCCTATCTACAAAAATGTGGAATTTCGTATTTTTTGCCAAAAGACAGATCACGGGTGCGTGTTCATTTTTTTTTTTTTTTTTTCAGGGGTCATCGTATCGACGAAGTGGTCCTAGAATGTCACAAGATGGCTCATTCTAACGGAAATGAAAAAGTTCTAGTTCCATTTTTAAGTGACCAAAAAATTAGAGGGCCCCTAGCCCCCTCGCATGCTCATTTTTCCCCAAAGTCAATGGATCAAAAGTTTAAGATAGCCATTTTTTTCAGCATAGTAAAAAATCATACTATGTCTTTGGGGATGACTTTCTCCCCCACAGTCGCCGGGGAAGGGGCTGCAAGTTACAAACTTTGACCATTGTTTACATACAGTAATGGTTATTGGGAAGTGTACAGGCGTTTTCAGGGGGATTATTTTGGTTTGGGATGGTTGAGGGGAGGGAGCTATGTGGGAGGATCTTTCCTTGGAGGAATTTGTCATGGGGGAAGAGAAATTCAATGAAAAGGCCGCAGAATTTTCTAGTATTATTATAAAAAAAAACAATGAAAAAATAAACATGAAAAAAAATTTTCAATTGAAAGTAAGGAGTAACATTAAAACTTCAGACGAAAAGACATTATTACGCATATGAGGGGTTCTTCTCCTAAATACCTCGCTCTTTATGCTAAAGTATCTTTAGTAATCTCAACAAGTAATTTCAGTAATTTCAACACGGCCTTTCTGATTCAGGGGTAATTCTGAAAGAATTGGGACAAAACTTAAGCTTTAATGTAAAGACCGAGGTATTACCGAGGGGAAAAACCCCCTCATATACAAAATAAAAATATAAGAATATAGAAGTTTGTTACGTAAGTCAATTCTTAAGTTACTTACATTTTTTACTAATAAAAACTTTCGCTAAAAATTAAAAGTTCTAGTTGCCTTTTTAAGTAACCGAAAAATTGGAGGGCAACTATTCCTCCTTCCCCATCGCTTATTTATCAAAATCATTGCATCAAAACTAAGAGAAATCCATTTAGCCGAAAAAGAATTAATATGCAAATTGCAATTTAATAATTTATGTGCGGAGAGCCAAAATCAAACATGCATTAATTCAAAAACGTTCAGAAATTAAATAAAAAACTTGTTTTTCAACAGAAAGTAAGGAGCGACATTAAAACTTAAAACGAACAAAAATTACTCTGTGTATGAAAGAAGCTGTTCCCTTCTCAACGTCCCGCTCTTTACACTAAAGTTTTTTATTGTTTAATAAAGTAGAATTGCGAGAAACAGCCAAAATTTAGCGTATAGAGTGGGTCGTTGAGGAAGGAACAACCCCTTTCAGACACGGAGTAATTTCT
Source organism: Artemia franciscana (assembly GCF_032884065.1). Lineage (NCBI taxonomy): Eukaryota > Metazoa > Arthropoda > Branchiopoda > Anostraca > Artemiidae > Artemia > Artemia franciscana. The sequence continues at coordinate 4,159,111 of NC_088868.1, forward strand.
ATTCGTTAAAAAACACTTTCACTTTCAGTTTCCAATTCCAGAATTTGTATGAGGATATACAGACTGCATACAGTCCTTTTACCCCTTTGACTTCAAGATGGCACTAGCAATCCTTCTTTTTCATCCTCTCTTCCCTTCTGTTTGGTTTGTGGGAAGTGCAAGTACTTGAGCTGCCTGTCCCAAGCAGTTTAAGGCCAAGAGGCCGGCTACTCACTCTCGCTCTCTTCTGCACAGTAGATCTTCATTAATAAATTAGCTCGTATTCCATTGTCTTTTTCATAATTTGGATCATCACCCTATAAATCGGCCTTTCAGTATTAGGAGGTAGTTGTAAGCTTATGATGGAGTCAAACATTTCTTCAATCTTTAGCTTTCTACAAATTATCTTAATCTTATTAGTTTCGTGAGCAAGTATATGGCAATCAAAAAATATGTTTTGGGGAGTTAAACTTTCAACTTCAAAGTTTCAGCTTCAGTTTTACTTTTAGTTAAAGAAACTAATTTTTTTTTATTTAACAACATTTTTGGAAGCACATTATTCGTACATGTTTTCAATATTTATCACGCGGATATCTTTTTGAATACCGCATTACACAGGAAAGGACTTGAGGAAAACGGCTCAGCGTGGTATATTATTTTTGAATTGAGGGTTTGATATTTTTGGTAATTTTTTGGGTATAGTGGTGTGTTTTACCTGGGATTCAGGTAAATTGGGATCCACATCACTCTCCTGGAGTGATGGTGGGGCCAAATGCAGTAGGTCCAAATAATGAGCAGGGGCAGGCCCCCATGTAGGCTACACAACATTTATTCCACAAGTTGTACCTATGTCTCAAGCTATACAGTACCAGGGTCAGGTTATACAGCAGACACCAGGATTTAATCAGGCAAGACAATCACCATATGTCACAACTCTAGCCCCCCACAATAGTCAATACAGTCAGCATCAAATCTATATCTAGCCACACTCTCAAAATAGATTCATTGCTACAGTCCCTACATCAAATTCATTCGAAATTTTGAATTCAATAGATGAAAATTACCCACCTCTTCCCTCAGATGAAGCCATGAATTTAGGCAGTGCAAACCCTAAAGAAGTGGAGGGTATCATAAATTTCCCTAAGCTAGGATTATCTCATGACTTAGGAAAAGGAGCCAAAAGAGCTATATCCCCAACCCTCATTGAGGAAAACAATAGAGTTGCAAAAAGTTGCTACACAGCTCCTCTTAAGTACCACCCAAAAAATAAGGGAATCCAGATTCTTGACAGATTTGACAATAGAGTAATCTTGTCCAGCAAAGTTGAAACAAAAATATTGCCTATGGAAAGAGAAACCACTTTAAGCCTAAGAGAAGCATTGAAACCTGAGCACTTTGAATTTGAACTGAGCAAAGATAAAAAGAGAGTCACAATATTTCTTCCAACTGAATCTGCTGTAGCAAAAGCATTGACAATTAAGAAAATAGGTGAAACAGAAGTCCAAGCAGAGGAATTTAAACCCAGATGTCAAGGAGTAATAAGAGGAATACCTAAAGAAATCACCAAAGAAGAGATTAAAAGTGATCTTGAATCTGAGTCTAATGCTAATGTGAAATCTGTAAAAAGATTGAAAAGATTTAATAGAGAAACAAAACAATTAGAAGATAGCCTATCAGTCTGTATTACATTTGAAAATAATCTCTTGCCCTCAGCTCTATGGCTATATGGTAGGAAAAGAGAAGTTCAAGGATACCAAAGGCCTATTATCCAGTGCTTCAAGTGTCAAAAGTATGGACATATGCAGGCACAATGCAGGGCACCACAACCAGTTTGTCTCAGATGTGCAGGTCCTCACCAGTCAAAAGATTGTGAACTTAAGAAAGTAACATTAAAAGAAGAAAAATTCCAAAATTATAGCTGTGTAAATTGTATGGGTAACCATTCTTCTACTTCTGGATTTTGTAGGGTAAGAGATCAAAATAAAAATATTTTAAGATTATCTCAAGAAAAAAATATTGGCTTTAATATGGCTTCCATAGCATATAGATCCTATGCAGATGCATTAAATAAAAAAAAGGCCAAAGAGATCAATGAACAAAACAAAATCCAAAAAGACATTCTAACAAAGCTAGTGATTTTTGTTTCAACTGCACCAGAAGTGGTTGACTTGAGGGACTTGGAATTACAAGAAAGGGTCCAGAAGTTATGCTCTCTTATGAAAACATTATTCAATGAGAAACTAGAATCAAGTGAAATTCTAAAGCTAATCAACATAAGCCCTTAAATGAGAATTTTATCATTCAACACTCAATCAGTCAAAAGAGTTAAAAAGGACTTGATTGAGAACTTTGCAAAGAATAAAGAAATTGATATTATCTGCCTACAAGAAACATGGCTGACAAGCAGAGATACATGTTTAATGAAAGATTTTCACATAATTAGAAAGGATCAAGAAGAAGGTAGAAGAGGCAGATTGATTACAGCCATCAAAAAGACAGTGTACCATCAGGTTTTAAATTTTGGATCATTAGTAAATCAGAAGGTAGAAGTGTTGTTGTGTAGAGTGTATAGATATAGAAAACCAGCACTGATATTAGCCAATGTGTATAACCCAGAAGGAAACAATATGGATTTGGAGACTGTTTTTAATTTAGTAAAAAATGCTGTAAAACCAACAGAAGAGTTTTTAATAGTTGGGGATTTTAATGCCCACTCTGATATTTGGTGTGGTTGTGGAAATAAAAATGGTAGTGGAAATGCCTTGGAGAAAATCCTAGAAGGAGAAGATGAAATAATTCTTTTGACACCATATGCGTTACCCACTAGGGCAAATCCACACAGGGGTCTATATTCAACAATTGATTTAGCCTTTGCATGTGGTAGAATGGCAACTAAGACAGCTGTCACATCAGAAATAAATAGTGACCTCATCAGTGACCACTTTCCTGTAATTGTGGATATTGAAGGCAGAATTGAAAGCCCAAATATTGATAACCAGCCAAGGTTCATATTCAAAAAAGTTAATTGGAAAGAGTACAGAACAAGTCTGGGATCTATTGAACTGGAGAAAGAACTCAATTCTTTTCAAAACATAGAGGACAAAATTTGTAAATTCCAACAACTTCTGCTGGAGACAGCAAAAAAAATCATCCCACAGAGCAAAAAAGGGGAAACTAGCCACAAAGAACCTATATGGTGGAATACTGAATGTGAAAATACCAAGAAAGCATGGAATAGGGCAGCAAACGACTATGGAAAAATTCTATCTACAGAGAACTACATTAAACTAAAGCAAAATTTGTAAGAGCCACAAGTGATGCTTGAAGTGATTCATGGACAATGTTTGTAGAGGGTTTAAATTTTAGAGATTGAAATGGGAAAGTCTACAGATTTATAAAAAGAATGGGTAGTAGAAATAACCCTCCAAATCCAAACACCCCAGTGCAATTTAATGGAGAGCTAATATTTGATGACAAGAAGAAAGCTGAAGCAGGAGTTAGGCACCTAAGTCAGACCATAGGCAAAGAGGATCCATTTATAAAGACAGTCCTTTGCTCTAAAGTATTTGCTAAAGCAAGAAAACTTGCAGAGGAGGAAAGTAATGAACCATACAATTTGCCTTTCACAGATGTAGAGCTAGAAGTTGTGCTAAATAAATTGCCAGAAACAGCCCCTGGGCCTGATAGAATCCACCCAGCATTATTGAAGAATCTTCCAACTAGATGGAGACAAGAACTATTAAAAATAATTAACATTTTATAGAAAGAGGGAAGATTTCCAGATTGTTGGAAAAAAGGCATAGCTTTAATGATACCAAAACCTGGTAATTTAGTGGAAAATCACCAATTTATAACATTTCTGCCGGTTGTAGGAAAGATCTATGAAAGACTGGTCAGAAAAAGGTTGGTTTACACAGTGGAAAAAACACAAATTCTTCAGGATATTCAAAATGGATGCTGGCAAGGGAGAAGCACAACTGACAGTCTTCTAAGCATTTTGAGAGATTCACTCTACACATTAAATAACAGGAAAGTCATGATACTTACATTTCTAGATGTTAAAGGTGCATTTTACAACATTGTTCACTGACAAATATTAAATGGACTTGTAAAAGCAAACATCCAAGGCACACTGATGAATTTTTCAATAGAATATATGTCTGGCAGAGAAGTTGCTGTACTTGTTGGAGAGTCAAAATTAGAAAACAAGGTTCAAATTAAAAGAGGAGTTCCACAGGGAAGTGTCCTTGGTCCTGATTATTATAACATATCTGAACATGACATTCCTATTAAAGATGATGCATGCAATGGCTGTATTTTTGCTGATGACAATAAGACTTGGACTGTCCAGGATACTGTAGAGGAAGCTGAAAAAGAAGCCCAACAAATACTTCTCCAAATAGAAACATGGGCAAGTACTCTAGATATAATATTTGAACCATCCAAAGCAAAAGCCATGGTAATAACACAAAGGAGAAATATCAGACAACCTTTTTTGAAATTTTATGGAGAAAATATAGAAATAGTAAAAGAATATAAAGCCCTAGGGATAATACTGGACTGTAAGATGAGATTTACGAAACATATAGAAAATCTGAAAATATCATGCCTTAAAAAGATAAATCTTATGAAAATGATGGCAAGGGGGAGGTATGGAGCTAACCCAGCAGTAATGAGAGAATTTCTTAGCAAGTATATACGATCAAAAATTGAATATGGGGCCACTATATATGGCAGTGCAAATGAAGGTCAGCTAAATAAGCTAGAAGTTATACAAAACACAGCTATAAGGATTGCTTTTGGTGCAAAACATACCACACCAATTCCATTCTTATTAATTGAATCTGGTATAGAAGAACTGTCAACAAGAAGAGATGTACAATTACTTAAATATATTCAAAAACTATGGACAGCAGATAAAAATCATCCAATCAAGAAACATATTGTCAAGCGTGGGCTATTCCATACCATGAACCCAAATAAACTAAGGAAACATCTAAACCCATTTGAGAAAGCAGAAGCACTGATGAGAATAGAAGGCTTGAATTTCTCTATTACTAGAATGTTGCAATATAAGAAACCCATTGAAACCCCACCATGGCTTTGGATGCAAATACCCTGTACCATAGAAAAAAAACAAAAAAATGAAAGAAGTCCACTATACACAAAAATGGAATTTAACAAACTTATCACAGAAAAATTTCAAAATTTCTGTCTAATATATACTGATGGATCCAAAATAGAAGGAAAGGGAGTGGGAGCTGATGCTTTTGTTCCTCAGAAGAACTTAGTGGCATCCAGATCTCTAGAACAATACTCAACAGTCTTTGAAGCTGAAATTGAAGCAATAGAGATAGCGCTTGATTTAATCCTAAAGGCCGCAATAAAGGACAAAGAAGAAAGAAAATTTGCTATTTGTAGTGACTCAAAAGCTGCTATACTGAGCTTACAAAATTTTACTTCAAACCAAAACCAAGAAGTCAGTTTTTGTTACAACACACTTCTCCAATTGCTCCAAAATGGATATGAAATTCAGCTTTGTTGTACAGTTCTACGATGGAATAAATATGATGAGCTTACCATTCTCCAGTGTTCAAGCAAGTTTGAGAGTGAAATCACCACAGGCAATCTACATTTGTTGCCATGCACATACGTTAAATTTAGTCATTGCGAGCTGTGTTGAATCTGTTGGCACTATTAGTTCTTTTTTCTCACTGGTCCAGACTCTATACACATCCATTTCCAACAACTACACTCGGCATTAGTTGTATGTTGAGGCTAAGGAAGCTACTGAAGTGCCAGTTCTGGAGCTGAAAAGAAGTGCTGCCATACAATGGTCTTACTTGTATTGATTAATATCGAAGTTTATACTCCAATTTGAATCTATTTTAGCTGTATTGTTTTCTTTAAGCGAGGGAGCCGACAGCAAAGCCTGGGTAGAGGCACCTGGGCTCCAGAAGAAAATAGGATCTTTCCTTGTTATCTTCCAATTGCACTGCATAGCAGCAATTATGTTAGTGCCAGAGCTGTCTCAGTAGCTCCAGGCCATTGACTTGGTTGTTTCTCAATTGGGCACCCTGATTCAGGGCAAAAGAAGGTAACTTACTGACCTTTATTCAGACCCTTCATTATTATTACCTTTGAGAAGGCAAAAGAGTTCGTGACATAACTTGAAATCGAAGTACCTGGTGTGTATGAACCCACAACTGGACCCTCGTCTGTTTGTAAGATGGCATTTCTGACGTCTTCAATCAAAGTAAATGTTCTCTGAGTGATGGAGCAACATTCTGGGTATTTTGATTGAGCTGGTTGAACAAGTTCGTAGGTTAGCCTTGTCTGTCCTGTTTGAAAACTCATTGAAGTGTTCTTTCCATTTGTACATATTTTCTAAATGTCCTCTGATGACAGTTTCATCTGATCTTTCAGATCAGATCAGATTTGTTTGTTGATTTGACCAATCTTCATCTAATTGTTCCACTGGTTTCATTAATTTTTTTCCCTTTTTCAATTATTTTAGAAATCATCTTTTTTGAATATCCATTACCTATTAGAATATCCTTGAAAAAGCTCCTTCATTATAATTTCATGGATCCAAATATCCAAAAAGGTAACTTATTCTCTGTTTCTTTTTCAACCGTATGTTGAAATTCCCCTCCCAAATTATTTAAATTTTTTAGAAAACCTTCAATTTGGGTTTCTCCATAATTCCAAATACATAATCCATATATCTGCCCCAAAATTTAGACAAAACGAAAATAAGAGAAGAGAGAAACAAAGATAATATGAAGCAGTGAAAAGCGTATACACTGATGCGAATGTTTGGGTCAAGACCTCCGCTTGACCGTCCTTAGTGCACGATAATAAAATAAAAATTACTAATAAAAATCCAAAGGTAATTAAAAAAAAATATACCTTAAAAAAACCCATGAACTAACATATGAAGACCTTGTTACATAAAATATGTAACAGGGAAAGGGTAACTGAACAAAAGTACAAATGGTAACTCGATTTTTCAATTTATACAAAGCATTTTTTGAAGCTAATTGTTTTCCAGGTACGGCACCAGGTACTATGTGCCCAGGTACGGCACTGTTACATACTCGCTTAGGATGCAAATTATGATTTTGTTGATTTTGTCATGATTAGCCAGTCTGGTCGTTGAAATTTTTTATCCAAAATTTAGGTTTGAAAAAATATGTTTCTTTGGCTTAAGTTTCTACATGCTCTACATAAATATTTGCTTACAATGGAATTCAGATTTGAATTTTTAATTGCTTTAGAAGGTAATTACTTAATTTTTCAACTGATAAATTGAATGCTAATAGACACTATCTTTTTTGTATCTCATTTTATATCTATTTTTACTTTTTTCAAGGCCTAAAATTGAGAACAACTAGATATACCCTCCTGAAAAAACATAGTGACATATACATAATAGGCCTACACTTTGTAGTGTTGAAATCATTAAAACCATGAATAAAACTTTCATTTCAGGAATAAAACCAAAATTTTTCAAGTCTTCGGATTGGAAAATTTAGTAATAGAAAACAGCTAACAGAATAAGCTGATAGCTATATTTTGCTGTTTTTGCCGTGATTTTTTATTTTAACTTAAATCCAGAACTACCCTTTAAATTTAATTACATCAAAAAGACAGTTTTAGATTTTTTGCACCCGTAAAGAAAATAATAATCAAATTTGTAAAGCCTTTGACTGCTCAAGGAATCGAGTCTCTTCTGCTGGGGTTTCTGCTGTTGTTAAAAGTCAGTATTAGACACCAATCGTAATGTCTTTTGTATTTTAGGACTCTCCTTGTTGTATCCAATTGTATCCAAGTTTCGATGATAGTACTATAATTCTCATAATTTGCATTAATTCAGTTCCAAGATTTTTCATGGACTTGCCACAAATTCTGAAAATGGCTGATCCCATCACAGTTTCTGAGGATTCTTTCATTAAGAATGGTAAGTTGTACAATTGCTTTTTTTTGTCAGAATAAAAGAAAACCTACTTTGTTCTACAAAATAATTATTTCTTTTTTTCCTCCTTGCTTATTATGTGGTCCTAGAAAAAAAAGGCTCTTAATCTAACAATTAAGAACTTAATGGGGATAAAAATGGCTTCTTTGTGACGTAAAACCCATTTAAATTCAATTTATTAGCGTTCATTTTTAACTTTGGTGAGACAATTAATCATCTGGTAGAGAAATTTTCTCTGATTCTTTCTCTGTGAAGGTATGATGAATTAAATATTTTCGCTAAAGCAGGGGTAGTTATGGGTATTCAGATGGGAATATCTAATCATAATACATGTAAGGGATGAATAAAGTTATTTGAATTCAGCTTCTAAACTTTGGGAGATTATATTTTGTATTTTATATATTGGAAACTAATTTAGAAAACCTCGATTAATTGGCATTTTTTTCACTTTTAATTGTCATTTTTGTGATTGTTTAGCTTTAAAATACTGTATTTTTTATTTTAATTTTTTTTTCATTCTGTTGACCTGAACGAGTTGACCAGAGAGGAAGGGGGAAGCCAGGGGTAGTTTCCATAGCTTTTCATTGGTAATATTTTGGGGGAGGACGGGTGTCCTCCCATAAGTCTTGGAATTAAATATTTTTATAGATGTTTTTCTTAGGAGAGAGTGGGGGGGGGGGGTGTTCGGTCTTGCAGGGCCAGGGGTAAGTTGCCATAATTGTTGGAATATAATATCGTTAATAATTTTTTTTTTGGGGGGGGAGAGGGTTGGACATGCAGAGAAGTCCAGGTGTAAGCTCTCTTTAGTTTTGGAATAAAATATCGCTCACAAGTGTTTTAGTGGTGGTGTGGGTTTAGCTTATCTCATCTATTCAAATATTTTCAAAATCCTCTCAGTAGAACCTAATATTTCCCCTGAACATAACATACAATACTTGCCCCAGGGCTCCGGGTTTTTGTGTTGACCCTGAAGTTTTTTAACCGATGTTTTGACTTATTTTAACAAAATGGCTGTATCAAAAATTTGATTGGATTGATTTGTGGTAAAGAAGCCAGGATGGCTTGTTACCCTTTGGTCCCTTTTGATTCTCAAAAAGAGAAATAGAAATTTCAATTTCCAATAGAATGAGCCCTCGACGAACATATGATCATATGATCATTCCTTCCATAAAAACCTATGTACCCCCGGGTTCTGAGGGGATCCTTAAACCCTGAAATTTTTACTATTTGATTTTTAGTCAATTTTGGATATAATAAAAATCCCAAAAATTTTATCGGATGTATTTGGGGAAAAGATGGCCTATTAGGGAAGGAGAGGGGGCTAGTTTCCATCAGGTTAATTTTGACTCTCAAAAAGGGAACTAGAAATTCCGATCTATAGTCGAGTGAGCCCCCTCTGAAGTTTTTACTATCATCCCTTCCATAAAAACCTAATATGCCTCGGAGGCATAACCTAAACCACTTGTCACCAGGATCTGGGGTGGGGGGGCTGTGTGATCCCGGGAGTTTTTGTCATATGATTTTTGGTCAATTTAGTCCAGCAACACTTATCCAGGAACTTGTAGTTATGAGAATTTTGTTATATATTTCAGGTTTCTGTTTTCTTTTGCTTTATATTAACTAGATTTAAAAAAATGATATTTGAAAAAAACAGCATATACATGTGATTTTATGTATGTCTGTATATTTACATTTTCACGCGTGTCTGTTTAGTTAAAATTTTGTTTTAGAAGTTGAAGATGTTTTACCAGTTGACAGCGAGAAGCTCTTTCATTTTCCAAATCATCTTTTGTCATCAAAACGTGAAGATGTTCCTTTGTTCAATTTACCTAGCATATCAGGACCATGTAAATTTGAATACGACACCCAGGAATCCAAATGTTCCTACAATGAAGGTGCATTGGAAATATTGTTGTTGTTTTTTTTATATATGTTAGATAATATTTTATTGGACAAAAATAGGACTAAAGGAATTCATATTAAGATGGAACTTTTTTTTGTATCTTATTCCAATGTGCAGGTGTTTTTGTAGTCTCTCATGATCATTTTTATGGCACTTGGTATTAACCAAGTGACATATAGCAATCGCAAATCTGTAAATCTAGGACGATGAAATTGGGCAGGCGTATCAGGGACCGGACCAGATTAAATTATAAATAGTCTTTTTCCCGATTTAACCATCTGGGGGGGGGGGGGGAGTGGGGAATTCGGAAAAAATAGAAAAATAGAAGTATTTTTAACTTACGAACGGTTGATCAGATCTTAATGAAATTTGATATTTGGAAGGATATCGTGCCTCAGAGCTTTTATTTTAAATCCCGAACAGATCTGGTGACATTGGGGGGTGGGGGGTTGAGAGGGGGAAACCTAAAATCTTGGAAAACACTTAGAGTGGACGGATCGGGATGAAACTTGGTTAAAAAAAACAAAAGCTCTAGATATATGATTGACATAACTGGAACGGATCCACTCTCTTTGGGGTAGTTGGGGGGGGGCTCTCTCAACTCTGAAAAATTAGAAAAAATTAGGTATTTTTAACTTACGAATGGGTTATCGGATCTCAATGAAATTTGATTTTTAGAAGTATATCGTGTCTCAGAGCTCTTGTTTTAAATCCCGACCAGATCTGGTGAGATTGAGGGGGGAGGGAGCTTAGGAGGGGGAAACCTAAAATCTTGGAAAACACTTAGAGTGGAGGGATCGGGATGAAACTTGGTGGGAAAAATAAGCACAAGTTCTAGATACATAATTGACATAACTGGTACGGGTCCGCTCTCTTTGGGGGGGAGGGTAATTCTGAAAAATTAGAAAAAATTAGGTATTTTTAACTTACGAACGGGTGATCTGATCTTAATGAAATTTGATATTTAGAAGGATATCGTGTCCCAAAGCTTTTATTTTAAATTCAGATCCGGATCTGGTGACATTGGGGGGAGTTTGGGGTGAGGGAACCTAAAATCATGGAAAACGCTTAGATTGGAGGGATCGGGATAAAACTTGGTGCGAAAAAGAAGCAGAAGTCTTAGATTCGTGGATTTACATAATAGGAACGGATCTGCTCTATGGGGGGGGGGTTAATTCTGATAAATTAGAAAAAATGACGTATGTTTAACTTTCGAAGGAGTGATCGGATCTTCATGAAACTTCATATTTAGAAGAACCTCATAACTCAGATCTCTTATCTTAAATCTCAACCGGATCCAGCGTCATTGGGGGCGGGCAGTTGGGGGGTGGACCGGAAATCTTAGAAAAAACTTAAAGCGGAGAGATCAGGATGAAACTGGATGGGAAGAATAAAAACCCGTCTAAGATACGTGACTGATATAACCGGAACGGATCTGCTGTCTTTGGTGGAGTTGGTGGGGAGGGTAATTTTGAAAATTGAGGTATTTTTAACTTACTAAACGGTGACCAGATCTTAATGAAATTTGATATTTAGAAGGATCTTGTGCTTTAAAGCTCTAATTTTAAATTCTGACCAGATCCTGGGACATTGGGGGGAGTTGGAGGGGGAAACCGGAATTCTTGGAAAACGTGAAAATTGGGGTATTTTTATCTTACGAACGGGTGATCGGATCTTAATGAAATTTTATATTTAGAAGGAATTCATGTCTCAGAGCTCTTATTTCAAATCCCGACCAGATCTTTTGACATCGGGGGGAGTTAGAAAACACTTGGAGTAGAGGAATCGGGATGAAGCCTGGTGGATAGAATAAGCATGTCCTTGACACGTGATTGACGTAACCGTACTGGATTCGCTCTCTTTGAAGGAGTTGGGGGGAAGGGTTCAGTGATTTTTGCGAGTTTGATGCTCCTCGACGTGCTAAGACGATGAAAATTTGTAGGCGTGTCAGGGAGCTGCACAAATTGACTTGATAAAGTCGTTTTCCCAGATTCGACCATCTGGGGGGCTAAAGGGAGAGGAAAAATTAGAAAAAATCAGGTGTTTATAACTTACGATTGGGTGATAGGATCTTAATGAATTTTGATATTTAGAAGTACATCGTGACTCAGGGCTCTTATTTTAAATCCTGACCGGCATTAAGCCTCTGATTTTCCTTTTGAATCAATTTATTGATTCTTAGAATTTTGTTAGAGCTCATACCATATGAGCTCTTGGCTCTTAGCTATTCTTGCCTCGTCACAAGTGCCATATGAGCTCTTAGCTCTTGTTAAATTTTCACTTGAAAATGGTTTGGTAGGTTTCAATATTAAACAGTTCGTGGTAACGAACTGTAGGTAAGGAGTGACGTAGCTCAATAGTAACCGAAACTCTAACGACAGAATTTTGATACCAATAGGTACATCAAAATAAATGCAAGAAAATTTTCCGTATTTTCGAAAATTGGGTGAAACACCCCCTAATTGTTATAGAATCTTAATGAAAATCGCACCATTAGAGTTAGCGTATCAGTGAACTCCAATATTGAGGTTTGAAGTTTCTATCTGCAAAAATGTGGAATTTATATTTTTTGGCAGAAGAAAGATTATGGATGCTTGTTTATTTGTTTGTTGTTTTTTTTTCTTTTTCCAGGTGTCCTTCCAGGTTTGACCCAGTTGTCCTAGAATATCGTGAAAGGGCTTATTTAAACGGAAATAAAACGTTCTAGTGCCCATTTTTAAGTGACCAAACAGATTGGAGGGTAATTAGGCCCCCTCCCTACCCCTTTTTCCCCCCAAAATTGTCCGATAAAAATTTGTAGATGGCCATTTTATTATCTAGTTGAAAGATCCAGTAAATATGCCTTTGGATGTAACATAATACAGCCTCATTTGAAAGGTGTTCAAGCTATAAAAATTGCCCATTGTTTACCCATAGTATTTATTATTGGTAGGCATACATACATTTTAGGATGAAAAGACGAATTTCCTGCTATTTTTTATTCACGGGGAAATTTTTCAGTGGGAGGCAAGTTTCCACGGGTTGAACTTGTTAAAGAAAATTAAACTCTGGGGGAATTCTTTAGAATATATATACAATTTTTTATTGCTTGCTTTCTCATTTCCGTCTCAATTTTACGCGTGGAGTTGTTAAGGGTAATTGCCTGGGTAAATTTTCACCAGGATTGAATTGTCTAGAGAATATATCCACTGGGAGGGTATTTCTCCTTGGAGGTGGGATCAGATTTCCTGGGATTATTTAAAAAACGACCAGAAATTAAATTAAAAAAAAACAGGTTTTTTTTCAACCGGAAGTAAGGAGGAAAATTAAAACTTAAAACGAGCAGAAGCTATTAAGTATATATTAAATACTAAGAATATAGGAAGGGGCCTGCCTTCTCCTCATCTTGCTCTTTGTAATGTACGCTAAAGTTTAAATTTGTCCCAATTCTTTAAGAATGACTTCTGAGCCACTATGTTCGTTTAATTGGAACAATAAGAAGGTTTTTTTCAAAAGTACTAAAAACATCAGCATAAAGAGGGGGGTTTTGAGGAGGAGGTAACCCCATCCATATGCGTAATAATTTCTGTTCTTTTTAAGTTTTATTGTTGCTCCTATCTATATATAGATTGTACAACTCATATTTGTAGTGTATATATCTTTTTCTAAAACAAGGGGTAAATCTGTCTATTATATTGATTTGAAGTTTACTTTAAATAAGCAGAAAGTTGGCTGCTATGATCTGAAGTGCCTAGAAGCTAAACTCTACTGTCTAATCTTGTAACCGAAATTCTAAGAAATGTAATTTTGATACCAATAGATGCAGCAAAAGAATCGAATTTGTATGCTGATTTCAAATATATAAGTTTGATTAACTTTACTCTTGTCTATCAAAGGTTACGAGCCTGAGAAAATTTTATATATTTTCAAAAAAACGGGAAAACACCTGCCAAAAGTCATAGAAGAGTCATGGCTTTTCTGGCGACAGCCAGATGGCGACATGGCTTTTCAGCCGAATAAAGGTGTCCATTTTGGTTTCTATCAATTTCCCTTATTCAGCAACATAATCTTATTTTGCTATTTCTAAAATTTTTCTTGTCTGGGTTTTCTGAATTGTTTTTTTTTTTTGCAAATTCTATTTCAACTTGTCTGTGAAAATGGTACATAGAATTTTAATAATTTTAACACATACTTGAAGAGGATTTTGAAAGGAACAAATTTACTGTTAATTTTTTTCTAATTAATTTAAAAAAGATATTTTCATCATTTTATTTGCCTCCACTAGAAGTTTTTACCATCAGTTTTATATTAGAAACTCCTGCACTGTTTTATAATTAGTTTGAATAGACGGGCATAAATACGGTCAGCGTTTCAACTTGTCTTACTGACATCACAAGTGAATGTTTCAACAAATTATAAAAATAGGAGTGCTCCGTCAAATTTTTAAATTATGGTCAAAGATTTTGAAAGACGAGAAAGGCCATTAAAGAAGAGCTTGGTATAGTTACTTTATAGAAGTGTTTTTTGGAAGATGGTAAAGAATTGAAATAAAAGAGGCATTGGGTTGGTTGCTGTGCAGAAGCACCGGGAAAAGCTAAAGCAAAGATACAAAAAGCTTGGAATACTACGAATTTCAAAACATTTATTTGGCCTGAACGAAACATATTTTCAAGAAAAGACCGCAGCAGAACTCCCAAGACTGAAAGTTATAACTGCTGGTAGCAATTTAGAATCGAATAATTAAAAAAATATTCGACGGATGGTCTATGCGCCATATTTTCGAAAGAGCTACGAAAAATTAGTAGTTAAACATATTTAACCACAACTTAGTTCATTTCGCAGTATAAACCTTTCAAAGACCTTAAACTCATTATGGATTTGTGGGGTTTTAGGGGCTTAGGTCCCCATTATTTTAACGAAATGACTATCTCAAAAATTTGATTTGATGGATTTGAGGTTAAGAAGCCAGGAGGGCTAGTTGCCCTCCAGTCCCTTTTGATTCTTAAAAAGGGAACTAGAACTTTCAATTTCCAATAGAATGAGCCCCTGACGAATTTATATGATCATTCCTTCCATAAAAACTTTATATGCCCCCAGGTTCCGGGGAGTTTTTAATATTTTATCATGGGTCTATTTTGGAAACAATTATTATGTCAAAAATTTTATCGGACAAATTTGGAAAAAAGATGGTTCGTTTTGGGGGTGGATTGCTATTTGCCATTAGATTACTTTTCCCTTTATAATTTCAGGCTTTACTTTTTTCTGTGAATTTCGTTTAATGTTCCTGGTTTTCTTTTGCTTTATAAAAAGTAGAGTTTTAAACACAATTTGTGAAAAAAACCCTGCATATATGCTGATTTGATGTATTCATATAATATCTTTATATTTACATTTTTACACGTAACTAAAAAGAAAAAGTCAGATTTGTCAGATTTACTTAGTAAGTTTTACTGTTAAATTTTTCTTTGTCTGTTTAATTTAAATTTTGTTTTAGAAGTTGAAGATGATTTACCACGGGACATCGAGAAGCCCTTTAATTATTCAAACCATCTTTTGTCACCAAAACCTGAAGATGTTCCTTCGCTTAATTTATCTGGCCTTTCGGGACCATGTAAATTTGAATACGACACCCAGGAATCCAAATGTTCTAACAATGAAGGTACATCTAAAACATTGTGTTTTTGTTGATTGAAATGTATTGGATAATATTTTGGACAAAAATAGGACAAAGGGACTTAATCTTAAGATGGAACTTTTGTTTTATCATAAGTCAATGCTCCGATTTTTGCTTAACTATTTTTGTAGGCTTTCATGACAATTTTTTAATTTTCACCTGACAGTGGTTTGTTAAGTTTTATTATGCATCAAATAGTTTGATGTATAATATCAAACATTATAATATTCAACATATATCATAATACCATGTGTTTATCAAACAGTATATGATAACGAAGGGTAAAGAGCGACCCGGCTCAATTTTAACCGAAACTCTTAAAACGGAATTTCGATACCAATAGATACATCAAAAGAATCTGATTTTTTGCTGATTTCAAATATACAAGTTTCTTTAAGTTTAGTCTTTCCCATTAAAGGTTACGAGCCTGAAAAATGTTTCAATAATTTCAATAAAATGGAGAAACACCCTCAAAAAGTCAAATCGGTTCCTCACCTGTAGGTGAGGAGTTCTATCTGCAAAAATGTGAAATTTTGTATTTTTTTTTACCAGAAGAAAGATCACAGATGCGTGTTTATTTATTTATTATTTTTTTTTCCCCAGGGGCGATCGTATCGATCCAATGGTCCTAGAATATTTTGAGTGGCCTCATCCAAATGGAAATTAAAAGTTCTAATGCCATTTTTAAGTGACCAAAAAGATTGGAAAACAACTAGGCCCCCTTCCCCACCACTTTTCCCTCGAAATCGTCCGATAGAAATTTTGAGATATCTATGGTAAAATATACTATAATGAACTAATAAAACATAGAACTATAATGATAAAACAGCGAGGATTTTGGAGGTACAGCTTGTAAACTTTTTAATACAATAGTACACGATTCAAAAAATAATTCTAACTGAAATCATTGAACAAAGAATTGATTTAGTTCAGTTCTTGGACATAATTTTTTGCTCTTTTGGATGGAGAAGAGATGCGGCTGAAGAAATATGTTGTTTTTGGCCCTTCCAGTTATTTTATTTCACCTCTTCGTATGGCTTCTTTTTTGAAAAAAATTCTTTAAATTGCAGTTTAGTATACTTTTCCTAATGATAAATATAATTACAAAAAGGGAGCATCATTACGTTATATGCATACACAATTAAGAGATCTACCTTCCAAACATATACAGGGCTCCTGAAAGGGGGAGATGGTACAAGGAGGCCATGTACGAGATCAGGAGACGTTGACAGTTGTAGTAGCAGTGTTGCTATTAGTGATCAAACAGTTCGTGGTAACGAACTGTAGTAAGGAGTGACCCGGCTCAATAGTAAACGAAACTCTAAAAATTGGAATTTTGATGCTAAAAGATACACGGAAAGAATCGTATTTTCATACTTAATTTAAATATCATCAAATTTAGTCATTGTCATCAAAAGTTATGAGCCTGAGAAAATTTACCTTATTTTGGAAAATAGGGGGAAACACCCCCTAAAAGTCATAAAATTTTAACGAAAATCACACCATCGCATTTAACGTATCAGAGAACCCTATAGCAAAAATTTCAAGCTCCTATCTACAAAAATGTGGAATTTCATATTTTTTGCCAGAAGACATAAGACATGGGTGCGTGTTTATTTGTTTGTTTTTTTGTTTTTTTTTCTCAGGGGTCATCGTACCGACCAAGCGGTCCTAGAATATCGCAAGAGATTCTAATTCTAAGAGATTCTATTTCCATTCTAATGGAAATAAAAAGTTCTAGTGCCCTTTTTTAAGTGACCAAAAAAATTGGAGGGCACCTAGGCCCCCTCCCATGCTCATTTTTTCCCAAAGTCAACGGATCAAAATTTTAATATAGCCTTTTTGTTCCGCATAGTCGAAAACCATAATAACTATGTCTTTGGGGATGACTTACTCCCCCACAGTCCCTGGGGGATGGGCTGCAAGTTACAAACTTTGACCAGTGTTTACATACAGTAATGGTTATAGGGAAGTGTACAGACGTTTTCAGGGGGATTCTTTTGGTTTGGGGGGTTGGGTTGAGGGGAGGGGGCTATGTGGGAGGATCTTTTCTTGGAGGAATATGTCATGGGGGAAAAGAAACTCAATGAAAAGGGTGCAGGATTTTCTAGCATGACTATAAAAAAAAACAATGAAAAGTTTTTTCAATTGAAAGTAAGGAGTAGCATTAAAACTTAAAACGAACAGAGATTATTAAGCATATTAGGGTTTCTAAAAATTCTTTAGAATAAAGAGCGAGGTATTTAGGAGGAGATAAATACATCGCTCTTTATGCTAAAGTATTTTTAGTAATTTCAACTACTTATTCTACGGCCTTTCTGATTCAGGGGTCATTCTTAAAGAATTGGGACAAAACTTATGATTTAGTACAAAGAGCGAGGTATTAACGAGGGGACCAACCCCCTCATACATAATAAAAATATAAGAATATAAAAGTTTGTTACGTAAGCTAATTCTTAAGTTACGCATATTTTTTACTAATAAAAACGTTCGTTAAAATTGAGAGTTCTAGTTGCCTTTTTAAGCAACGGAAAAATTGGAGGGCAACTAGGCCTCCTTCCCCACCCCTTATTTCTCAAAATCGTCTGATCAAAATTAAGAGAAAGCCTTAATTTATTAATTAAGAGAAAGCCTTAATTCATTCATTTTAATAATTTATGTTCGGAGAGCAAAAATTAATTTTTTCTTTGTCTGTTTAATTTAAATTTTGTTTTAGAAGTTGAAGATGATTTACCACATGACAGCGAGAAGCCCTTTCATTATTCAAACCTTCTTTTGTCACCAAAACCTGAAGATGTTCCTTCGCTTAATTTATCTGGCATTTCAGGACCATGTAAATTTGAATACGACACCCAGGAAGCCAAATGTTCTAACAATGAAGGTACATCTAAAACATTGTGTTTTTGGTGATTGAAATGTATTGGATAATATTTTGGACAAAAATAGGACAAAGGGAGTTAATCTTAAGATGGAACTTTTGTTTTATCTTAAGTCAATGCTCAGATTTTTGCTTAACTATTTTTGTAGTCTTGCATGAAAATTTTTTAATTTTCACCCCACATTGGTTTGTTAAGTTTTATTATCAAACAGTATATGATAACGAAGGGTAAGGAGCGACCCGGCTCAATCGTAACCGAAACTCTTGAAAAGGAATTTCAATAACAATAGATATATCAAAAGAATCCGATTTTTTGCTGATTTCAATTATATAAGTTTCATTAAATTTAGTCTTTCCCATTAAAGGTTACGAGCCTGAAAATTGTTTCAATAATTTCAAAAAAATGGAGAAACGCCCTAGAAAAGTCATAGAATCCTAATCAAAATCTCACCATCAGATTCAGCGTATCAGGAACCCTGTTGTTTTGGGTTCCTCACCTGTAGGTGAGGAGTTCTATCTGCAAAAATGTGAAATTTTGTATTTTTTACCAGAAGAAAGATCACAGATGCGTGTTTATTTGTTTATTTTTTTGATTGTTTTCTTTTCCCACGGGTGATTGTATCGATCCAACGGTCATAGAATATTGTGAGTGGCCTCATTGAAATGGAAATTAAAAATTCTATTGCCCTTTTTAAGTGACCTAAAAAGATTGGAGGACAACTAGGCCCCTTTCCCCATCACTTTTCCCTCGAAATCGTCCGATAGAAATTTTGAGATTTCTATGATAAAACATACTATAATGATCTGATAAAACACAAAACTATAATGATAAAACGGCGAGGATTGTTGAGGTACAGCTTGTAAACTTTTTAATATAATAGTACACATTCAAAAATTCATTCTAACTGAAATCATTGAACAAAGAATTGATTTAGGTTCAGTTCTTGGACATAATTTTTTGCTCTTTTGGATGGAGAAGAGATGCGGCTGAAGAAATATGTTGTTTTTGGCCTTTCCAGTTATTTTATTTAACCTCTTTGTATGGCTTCTTTTTTGAAAAAAAGTTCTTTAAATTGCAGGTTAGTATTTTTTTCCTAATGATAAATATAATTACAAAAAGGGAGCATCATTACGTTATATGCATATACAATTAAGAGATCTAACTTTCAAACATATACAGGGCTCCTGAAAAGGGGAGGTGGTACAAAAAGGCCATGTACGAGATCAGGAGATGTTGACAGTTGTAGTAGAAGTGTTGCTATTAGTAATATCAATAATAGTGTCAGCAATAGCACTAGTAGTAGTAGCAGTAAAAGCAGATGTAGTATGCACTTATTGATCTTGAGTAAGTCAAACCTCCCCCTCAAAATATCCAACAAGTTTCAATTTATTACCCTACACGTACACTTATTACATTACTGATAGGCCCCACATGCATACACAATTAATCACATTCATTACATCACATGCATACACAATTAAGAGATCTGACTTAAACATATACAAGGCTGCTGAAAGGGGGAGGGGGTACAAAGAGGCCATGTACGAGATCAGGAGATGTTGGCAGTTGTAGTAGAAGTGTTCCTATTAGTAATAGCGTCAGCAATAGCACTAGTAGAAGGAGTTGTAGTATGCACTTACTGTTCTTGAGTAAGTCAAACCTTCCCCTCAAAATATCCAACATGTTTCAATTTACTACCCCACACGTGCACTTATGACATTAATCATATGCCTCTTTGACAGCTTGCATGCAAGTAGTATGTTTTGATTTAGTTCGAATTTTTCCTCAATATTTCGTGAAACTCACCGTAATACCTTTATACCATCTTAGTACCAATATAGCCTAAAATGTAGCAGTCGGAATATTAGAAGTATTGGCGAAGATATGAGTGGCAGTACAATTTAAAAACTAAATTGGATTTCCAACTAATTTTTGACTGGAATCCAAACCGGTCAAAAAAATGTCAAATTTTTATTCGAATGTTGATTTGTCTTTGAAGTCCAGCAAATTATTGAAATTATTTAGAATTATTCAGTTTTCAGTAGAAAAAAAGTAATGGAATTTTTGTTGAACATAATAAACAATATTTTTTGAATCTCAAACAATTTTTGTACAGTTTTGTTGTATGTAAAAATTGTCTCTTTATCAGTTGAACATCCCTCTCATCTTGCCCTGAAAGTATACCTTTCTAGTTGAGCGAACTTTGCAGCAAACTTTGGCACTTTAGTTTTTATCCTGGTCTTTTCGGTTCTGGTGCTTTTTGGTTTTGTTCTTATTTGGATTTGTTTGTGTTTGGTCCTTGGCATGAAAAGATCATAAACAGAATAGCTAGGTCCCGCTCGTGGACCTTTACAGAATTTTACCTTACGAGAGACTAACGTTCCGTGGGAGGCAAATTTTTTGATTAGGCTAAAAATGGGAATGTCTTTGTGCCCTTGGAGGAGAACTCATCAGCCCCGTAAAGTATGTTTGTTTTTTGCTGAATAATTCTATTTATTTAAACATTTTACCAGTCGGGATGATTTTGAACTGTAGAATGTATATGTGCCTCATATTTTCCCATTAATTTTGACAGAATTAAATTGAAAGCCAGTTGAAAAACTCAATAAACATAAATTTTCTTAGTGCCATAAGAACTTTGCTGGTTAATTGTTTAGATTAGAAGAAAGGATGAATTTCACTGTTTCTATATCTTTTTTATATTATACCGAATAATTAACAGTAACAAAGTATATTTATTTCTTTTTAGTTAAAAACAATTTTTCTATTTGATCATGTTATGTTGGGAATCAGTATGAAATGGGTTTTGCCCGGTAGGTTTTGTTGCAACCTAATTATATACGTATTTTTGTTTCCATAGGGTTTGTTGTTTCTCTCCATTCACTATGTTCAGTTTTTGATCAAATATGTTCAGTTTTTGATCAAATGGCGGTTTTTAATCAAATTATTGAAGCGCGATATGAGTACAGAGCAATAGGGCTTCATTTTAATATTCTTTATCAATATGGAAGGCTTGTCGTTGAAACCTTTGAATGTGCTCATTCAGCTTAATTGAAACTTTTAGTGCTTTTTATAAGAGTCAAAAAGACGGATGCTATCCTGTTTCCCTCCCAAGCCCTATTTTGCTACCCTTCATGCAAATATATTCGATTAAAATTAGCTATTTAGTTAAAAATAGTCAAAACGCAATGAAGTTTAACCGTAATACCCTCATCTTTTATTTATTACACCCAGGATTCACCCCCCCCCCCCCCTTCTCAGTTATAAATACTACACCCAAAATATATATATCTGAGTTGTCAGATTTGTAGCCCCCTTAACAAACAAACACGAAGTAGAAACAATAGAGAAAATCTTTTCAAGACAATAGAAATCAATTCAAAGGATATTTCGGCCC
Organism: Artemia franciscana; assembly: GCF_032884065.1. Lineage (NCBI taxonomy): Eukaryota > Metazoa > Arthropoda > Branchiopoda > Anostraca > Artemiidae > Artemia > Artemia franciscana. The sequence continues at coordinate 4,180,900 of NC_088868.1, forward strand.
TACGTCCAAGGGCCGTCTTCAGCACAATACGAGAAAGAAAAAAATATGTATATAAACTTACATTAAAATATGAGAATTAAAACTAACAATATTTTTTTTTTACTTTTTAAAAACAGCCCTAGCATCCTTACTTCAACGAAGTTCAACCAGGACTTGAACGAAGTTCAACTCAACATGAGTCTTTTTTTTATTTGTTCTTTTTACCTTTTTTTATTTGTCTTTGATTTTTTTTTTGTCTCTTAAAATCAAGTGATAACATCAAACCCTGCTTTTCAAATTTTGCTGACTCAAGTAAAGAACCGCCTTCTGAAGCCATTTGCATTCATAAATAGATAACCGCCGCTTTTTTGTACAGTTCGATCTCTTCTGCGTAGCTTAATTTCGGTAATCATACAGTCTGTTCTTTAAATAATTTATCCCTATTGAACTGATACTTTGTAAGAACCCGAGGAAAACGTGACTCGTTTTTTTATGGCACTTGGTATTAACCAAGTGACATATAGTAATCGCAAATTCTGTCCGTCTGTCGGTGTATCTGTTCCGGTTTTGCTACTTTAGGCACTTCCAGGTAAGCTAGAACGATGAAATTTGGCAGGCGTATCAGGGACTGGACCAGATTAAATTAGAAATTGTTTTCGCGATTTGACCATCTGGGGGGGGGAGTGGGAGGAGGTCGGTTAATTCGGAAGAAATAGAAAAAATGAAGTATTTTTAACTTACGAACGGGTGATGGGATCTTACTGAAATTTTATTTTGGAAGGATATCGTGTCTCAGAGCTCTTATTTTAAATCTCGACCAGATCCGCTGAATTTGGGGGGGGGAGCCTAAAATCTTGGAAAACGCTTAGAATGGAGGGATCGGGATGAAACTTGGTGGGAAAAATAAGCAGAAGCCCTAGATACGTGATTGTCATAACTGGAACGGATCTGTTCTGCTTGAGGGAGTTGGAGGGGGGGGGGTTAATTCTGAAAATTGGAAAAAATGAAGTATTTTTAACTTACGAAGGAGTGATCGGGTCTTAACGAAATTTGATTTGTGGAAGGGTATCGTGTCTCAGAGCTCTTCTTTCAAATCTCGACGGGATCCGGTGACATTGGGGGAAGTTGGGGGGGGCCTAAAATCTTGAAAAGCGCTTAGAGTGGAGGGATCGGGATGAAACTTGGTGGTAAAAATATTCGTAAGTCCTAGATACGTGATTGAAATAACCCGAACGGATCCATTCTTAGTGGGGGAGTTGGGGGAGGAGGGTTAATTCTGAAAAATAAAAAAAAATGAGTATTTTTAACTTACCAAGCAGTGATCAGATCTTACTGAATTTTGATGTTTAGAAGGATATCGTGTATCAGAGCTTTTATTTTAAATCCTGACCGGATCCGGTGAAGGGGGGGGGGCCTAAAATCTTGGAAAACACTTAGAATGGAGGGATCGGGATGAAACTTGGTGGGAAAAATAAGCACAAGTCCTAGATTCGGGATTGACATAACCGGAACGGATCTGCTCTCCCTATGGGGAGTTGGGGGGGGGTGAATTCTAAAAAATTAGAAAAAATGAGGTATTTTTGACTTACGAAGGAGTGATCGTGTCTGAATGAAATTTCATATTTAGAAGGACCTTGAAACTCAGATCTCTTATATTAAATCCCGACCGGATCCAGTGTGATTAGGGGGGGGGATCTTGGAAAACACTTAAAGCGGAGAGATCAGGATGAAACTTGGTGGAAAGAATAAGCACAAGTCCAAGATAGGTGACTGACATAACCGGACCGGATCCGCTCTCTTTGGTGGAGTTGGGGGGAAGAGTAATTCGGAAAAAATAAAAAAATAAGGTATTTGTAACTTACGAACGGGTGATCAGCTATTAATGAAATTTGTTATCTAGAAGGATCTTGTGCTTTAGAACTCTCATTTTAAATCTCGACCAGATCTGGTGACATTGAAGGGAGTTGGAGGGGGAACCCGAAATTCTTGGAAAACGTGAAAATCGAGGCATCTTACGAATGAGTGATCGGATCTTAATGAAACTTGATATATAGAAGAATCTTATGTCTCAGATGCTCTATTTTCAATTCGAATCGGATCCGGGGACATAGAGGTTTGAAGGGGGGAAACACAAATATTGGAAACAGGAAATCTTGGAAAACCCTTAGAGTGGAGAGATCGAGATGAAACTTGACGGGAAGAATATGCACAAGTTTTAGATACGAGATTGACATAATCGGTACGGATCCATTCTCTTTGAGGGAGCTGGGGGTTGTTAATTTGGAAAAATCAAAAAAATTGAGGTATTTTTAACTTAAGAACAGGGGACCGGATCTTAATAGATTTGATATTTAGAAGGAACTCATATCTCAGAGCTCTTATTTCAAATCCCGACCAGATCTTTTGACATTGGGGGGAGTTGGAGGGGAAACTGGAAATCTTGGAAAACGCGTATAAATGTCGTAGATACGTGATTGACATGATCGGACTGGATCCGCTCTCTTTGGTGGAGTTAGGTGGTGGCGTTCAGTGCTTTGGCGAGTTTGGTGCTTCTGGACGTGCTAGGATGATGAAAATTGGTAGGCATGTCAGGGAGCTGCACAAATTGACTTGATAAAGTTGTTTTCCGCGATTCAACCATCTGGGGGCTGAAGGGAGAGGAAAAATTAGAAAAATTGAGGATTTTTTAACTTACGAGTGGGTGATCGGATCTTAATAAATTTTGATATATTAGAGGGACTTATTTTAAATCCTGACCGGCATTAAGCCTCTGATTTTCCGTTTAAAGCAATCTATTGGTTCTTAGAATTTTGCTAGAGCTCATACCATATGAGCTCTTGGCTCTTTTGACCTTGTCACAAGTTCCATATAAGCTCTTTAGGGTCTCATTTTTGCTCTTTAGTTGCATTACCTTACCCTAGACCTTACATCCTCCTTTGTCACCAGAAGAGCCCAGGGCATCCAAAAGATGCCGCCAGTCATCCCTCATGTGCCCCGCAGCAAGAGCATCTTCTCATTCTGGTTTAAGAGAAGCCTTTAGGTTTCGCAAGTTCGTCTGATAAGTACGCCTCAGCGTATTGCGCGGCCTGCCTCTACTTCTTCTTCCTCTTGGTTGCCTCTGGAACGTAGCTTTCAGGATTCAGATTCATCAATACCAAGGACATGCTCCAGATATTTTTACCGACGTGTCCTAATGACATCTGTCACTGGTTTTCTGGTCATCTATCTCATCTTCTCATTTGAGATTTTTTTGTGAGTAATGAATTTTTAGTATTCTCCGGAGACATATATTCTCGAAAGCTAGAATTCGCTATTCTTATTCGTTATTCAGATGCCAGGTTTCAGAAGCATATAACAGGACGGGGATGACCTTGCTAATAGACGAAGTTTGAATCAGAGGTAGAATTTCTGCTGCCTCCACACTAATTTCAGTTTATTGAATGTACTTGGAGACATCCCGATGCGGCATAATTTATCTTTTTCAGTGGATCCCGTATTTATCACTGTGCTCCCAAGGTATTTAAATACTAGAATCTGTTCAATGTCCTGATTACTACGTCTCAGGTGTGAAGGTGAATCCGTTACTGCCATACTTTTTGTTTTATCAGCGTTGATTCTTGGGCCCATAAGTCGGCCTCTATCACGTACTGCTTCTAGTAATTCTTTTAGTCTCTGTTCATAGGACTCAATAAGCGTGATATCGTCGGCAAAGTTTAAATCATTAATCTGGCGCTTCACTTTTATTTTTGTGCTTCTGGTGCCAGTGTTGGGGAGCAGATTGTCAATGGTTCGGGCAAACAGGAAAGGTGACAAGAAACAGCCTTGTTTAACACCGGAAAGGACATGAAAGTATCTTGTTCTTCTTTTGTCGTTTTGACATAAGATTTAGAGTCTTCATATGGAGCCATTACAAGGGCTACCAACTTCTCAGGGACCCCATAAAAGGTTGGTAGTTTCTGTTGAGTCTCGCGATGCAGCGAGTTTAAGTCCTTTTTAAAGTCTATGAATGCCATGTACAATTTGCTTTGCCACTCTTGGCTTTCATCTATTAACACCCTTAGGGTGATGATCACACCGGCACATGAACGTCCTGGACGAATGCCATGTCGCTGCTCTCTCAAGTTCTTGTCGAGTGGTTTCTGTGTTCTGTGGAGGATTATTAGTGCAAGAAGTTTACCAGGTATGGGTGAGAGACTAATGCCTCTCCAGTTCTCAGTAGTGTCTTATCGCCTTTTTTGAAGAGTTCTATGATTGCTCTGTGCCTCAAATCTGTTGGTACTTTTGGTGTCTTCCAAATTTTTCGTTACAGACCAGCAATTCAAAAATACATGATTTGATTGATGCCATTATTAACTCCGCCGTGATGCGGTCTTTGCCAGGTGCGTTGCTGTTTTTCAATATCTTTGATCCTGTTAGTAATTCGTCAACACTCGGGGATTCTGTATTTATATCAAGCTTGAGGCAAGCTATAGAGGATACGTCGAGAAGCTCTTCACGCAACAGTCTATTCCAAAATGGTCGGCCCATGTCTCATCAACAACCGATCGCTCGGTGATGAGAGCGCCATCAGAATTTCTTATAGATCGATCTTTGCTGATGCGAAAAGTGGTTTTGCAGGTAGTGAGCGCTTACCTGTATGCTTCTTTAGTTTCAAGAGAATGCTGGCTATCAGTAAATTGCGATCTCGTTCTTCATCTGCTCCTATATAAGCTCTGACATCCTGGAGACTAGAGCGCCATTTCCTATTAAAGAGACTGTGATCAATTTGGTTTTTATTCAACCATCAGGTGAAGTCCAGGAGTATTTATATTTGTCTGAATTATTAGCGTGAATCTGCTGAATGTCTCAGCAGATCATATGAAAATACAAAATTAATCAGTAATTTCTCCTTGTCATTTTGCATTCCAATACCATGCTTTCCGAGGACCTCTGGATAGAAATTGTAATCATTTCCAATTTTAGTGTTACGATCTCCAAAGAGGCATAAATCATCATATCTTGGTATGTCTTTAAAAACACTTACTAATTCATTGTAGAAGATCTTCTTATACTTTGTGGATGCTTCATTCGTGAGGGTATAACATTCTACTAGGGACAGTTTCGCGTGGAAACCGAGGAATCTAGCCATTTTTAGTCGTGATGATATTGGGGTCAAACTTACAGCTTTGGCAGGAGCATTTGTTGGCAGAACGCCAACTTCCTTAATCCTTAATCTCTTGTAGCATTGGTGCACCTGTTTTGAATAGTATGATCTTTGCCTATTCGTTTTTGTCCCATACCCGTCCGTCGTACTTCAAGAAGAGCTAGGACATCAATTTTATATTGAATCATCTGCTTTATGACTTGTTCCTTCTTAGAGTATTGGGACATGGTTCTCAGGTTCCAGAAGCCAAGTTAAACTTTTTCTTTGCAGTCATCAGCATTTTTCATTGCATTAGAATAACTAATTTTAAAAGCTGATATTAGTATCACCACGAGGGAGAGAAGAGGAATTGAAAATAAAATTAATTGTCAAAAGATATTGAAAGATATACTGTTGTATCTCTAGACTTCTAAAACATATTGAAAGATTAATTTTTGTTTTCGGTTTATTGAGGTATGAAATTTTGTTTTATTTGGGTTTGTTTTCTCTGTAGACTTTTGAAACATATTGGAAGGTTCTTTTTTGTTTTTTTAGTTTTGATTTTTTTTTTTTTTCGTTTTTTTTTTTTTTACTCTATAGACTTTTTATATTTTAGGTCACTTTTCACCACACGGGTCTGGAACGCACTTGCAGGGCATTACGTCACTATTTGTTTCAAAGAATCCATCTACGAGAGGTTTTTCAAACGCATGTGCTTTTGAATCTGAAGGGAAAAGTTTAGGAAATCAGAAAACTGGTTCGAAAAGTTGCATGCAAAGTGACAAGAATAGAAAATTGGAAAGATATCAAAGAACTCATAAAGAGAAAAAATCATTTAAGTGTGAGATAAGTGACAAGATATTTTCTCAAAAGCAGCATTTGAAACAGCACCAAAGAGTGCATTCTGGAGAAAAGCCTTTTAAATGCGGTGTATGTAAAAAAGGCTTTTCGGAACAGGGCTCTTTGAACAGCCACCAAAGAGCTCATACCGGTGAGAAACTGTTTAAATGCGATGTATGTGATCAGACGTTTTCTCTTGCTGCAAATTTGAAAACGCATCAAAGAATGCATATGGGTGAAAAACCATTTAAGTGTAATGTTTGTAACAAGACCTTTGCTCAGTCTTCAAATTTGAACCAACACCAAAGAGTGCATTCAGGTGAGAAACCGTTTAAATGTGATGTATGTGACAAGACTTTTTCTCAACTTGCAAGTTTGAACACACATCAAAGAGTTCATACCGGTGAGAAACCGTTTAAATGCGATGTATGTGACAAGACGTTTTCTCGCGCTGCACATTTGAACACACATCAAAGAATTCATACCGGTGAGAAACCGTTTAAATGTGATGTATGTGACAAGACTTTTTCTCAACCTGCAAGTTTGAACACACATCAAAGAGTTCATACCGGTGAGAAACCGTTTAAATGCAATGTATGTGACAAGACTTTTTCTCACCCTGCAAGTTTGAAAAGACACCAAGGAATGCATACGGGTGAAAAACCATTTAAGTGTAATGTTTGTAACAAGACCTTTGCTCAGTCTTCAAATTTGAACCAACACCAAAGATTGCATTCAGGTGAGAAACCGTTTAAATGCGATGTTTGTAACAAGACCTTTGCTCAGTCTTCAAATTTGAACCATCACCAAAGAGTGCATTCAGGTGAGAAACCGTTTAAATGCGATGTATGTGACAAGACGTTTTTCCAACCTGCAAGTTTGAACACACATCAAAGAATTCATACTGGCGAGAAACAGTTTAAATGCGACGTATGTGACTAGACGTTTTCTCACACAGCAAGTTTGAACACACATCAAAGAATTCACACTGGTGAGAAACCGTTTAAATGTGACGCATGTGACAAGACCTTTTCTCGACCTTCACATTTGAAAACACACCAAGGAATGCATACGGTTGGAAAACCATTTAAGTGTAATGTTTGTAACAAGACCTTTGCTCAGTCTTCAAATTTGAACCAACACCAAAGAGTGCATTCAGGTGAGAAACCGTTTAAATGCAATGTATGTGACAAGACGTTTTCTTGTGCTGCAAGTTTGAACACTCATCAAAGAATTCATACTGGTGAGAAACCATTTAAATGTGATGTATGTGACAAGACTTTTTCTCAACCTGCAAGTTTGAACACACATCAAAGAATTCATACTGGTGAGAAACCGTTTAAATGCGATGTATGTTACAAGACGTTTTCTCAACCTGCAAGTTTGAACGCACATCAAAGAATTCATACTGGTGAGAAACCGTTTAAATGCGATATATGTGACAAGACGTTTTCTTGCGCTGCAAGTCTGAACACACATCAAAGAATTCATACTGGTGAGAAACCATTTAAATGTGACGTATGTGACAAGACCTTTTCTCAACCTGCACATTTGAAAACGCGATTATTATTGCGTAATACATAATAAAACATAAACATAATTTATGTGTAATGTTTGTCACAAAACCTTTTCTTATTCATCACATTTGGACAGGCACCAAAGAGCGCATTCAGGTGAGAAACCGTTTGAATGTGATGTATGTAAAAAATGCTTTTCTGAACGGGGCTCTTTGAAGAGGCATCAAAGGGCTCATACCGGTGAGAAACCGGTGTTTTAGTTCAATACTCCCCTCAACATTCTTGAAAGGCTCACATGAATACCCTTCGTCTTTTTGAAAAGCGAAGTTCAAACATGTATACTTTTCTCAATAACATATACTATGCGTAAACAACGAACTAATTGCCTTACTTATAGCCTTTGTCCTGAAGACTGTGGGGAGGTTGAAATCCCTAACACTAGACCTTTCAACAATGCTGAACAAAATAAGTCTCTTGAAATTTCGTTCGGATTTGTTTTGCGGAATTACAGGCCTGAGAGGGGGGGGGGGGAGATTGATTTTCTTTCTTTCACTTTTGACTCTTAAAAAGACACTAAAACTTCCAATCAAATGAGCTCCATTCGATCCAAAGTTTATGCAACTACCCGTTCCATAAAACCTTTTATGCGCTGGGCATAACTTCCATCTTTGCCCACTGACTAGAGGGAGGGGGACTAGCTGCTCTCCATCATGTTTGACTTCTAAAAGGGAACTATAACTATACATTTCAAATCAAATGAGCGTCTTCTAAAGTTCCCACAATCACCCCTTCCATAAAAACCTTATATGCCGCTTGCGCATAACTTACAACCCTTATCCCCTGACTCTGGGGGATTTTGTTCACCCTAAAGACCTTAATATATGATTTTTGGACTAATTTTGAACAATTGGCTATCTCAAAATTGTTGTTGGATGAATTTTTAGAAAATAAAACGTAGGGGGGGGGGGGCTGCCCCCGATCAGTTTGACTCTCAAAAAGGGGACTAAACATCTGATTTCCAATTAAATGAGCCCCTTACGGAGTTTATGCGATCATTTTCCATAAAAATCTTATTTTCCCTCGGGAATAACTTGTCACTTTTGCGCTTAAGGACTTGGGGGATGACGAAACAATTTTCAGACCTTTCAGCTAAGTTGAACAATGTGGTTACCTTAAAATTTTGATTAAATGCGTTTCGGAAAATTATGGGCTTGGGGGGGGGCATGTTGCCCCCCAATCACGTTTGACTATTGAAAAAGGCCCTTTCAATTTCCAATCGAATGAGCCTTTTTTTGTAAATACGACAACAAATGGTAATATCAAAAATTCTACCAGATGCATTTTGGGAAAATACGAGGTACGAGGGGGAATATCCGCCCTTTGATCAAGTTGAATCTCAAAAAGGGTACTAGAATGTATAATTACCAATCCAGTGAGCCCCTTCGAAGTTTATAGGACCACCCTTTCTATAAAAACCTTATATGCCCATAGGGCATAACTCGCAACCCTTGCCCAGGCGGTGGTGGGGGGTTAGTCATCCTAAATGACATAAATATCATAAAAAAGGTTACTAGCCCCTTTAATTTTCAATCGAATGAGGTCTTTTCGAAGTTTCTACGACAGCAAATGGTCTTGTCAAAATTTCTGGAAGTTGCATTTTAGGAAAATACGAGGTATGGGGAGGGGTACCCACCCTTTGATCACTCTAAATCTTAAAAAAGCACTACAACTTCTGATTACCAATCCAATGAGCTTCTGAAGTTTTTAAAATCACCCTCTCTATATAAGCTTTATTGCCTAGAATATAACTTACAACTCCTGCCCTGAGGGCTGTGGGAGGGGGGTGTCCTCCTCATAAACAATATTATTGGACTTTTCATTTATGTTGAACAAAATACCTTTCTAGAAAAGTGGATTGGATGTGCTTGGGGAAATGGTGGGTTTGGGAGGGGTGTTTGTTGCCCTCCAATCACTTTCGACTATTGAACTATGGCACTAGCCCTTTCAATTTCCAATCGAATGACCTCTATTCAAAGTTTCTTCGACAACTCCTTCGATACGAAGTGCCCTGGTCAAAAATAAAAAGTAAATAAATAATACATGGTGCCATCCGCGCTTTTTAATTAGAAAGCTCTATTGCGCTGTCTTATTCCAATGTACTATCTATTCCTAATGCATAAAATTGATTAAATTCAATTTTACCCATCAAAAGCAACAAGCCTAAAAAAAATTACTTGATTATAGAAAAAAGGCAGAGACCACCCCAAAGATTGAGTTGGTCTTAATGAAAATAATACCATTAGATACAGAATATTTAAAAACCCTTCTTTAGAGGTTTGAAGCTCCTATACACAAAAATGTGGAATTTCACAGTTTTCCGAACCGAGTGGCCATTTTTAGAGGGTATTTTTTCTGGTGGTGGTGGGGAAAGGAGGGGTTTTACGTGGGAGGATTTTTCCATGAAGGAGGTTTGCATGGCGAAAGGGACATTTCTATGAAGGGGGTGCCATATTTCCCAGCATTATTCAAAAAACGATCAGAAATTATTAATGGATTAAGATTAAAATTTAAAACAAACAGAAATTATTATGTATGTGAGAGAATTCGCCCCAAGTCAATGCCTCGCTCTTGACACTAAAGTTCAAATTTTGTTCCAATTCTTTTAGAATGGCCCCTGAATCACAAAGGCTGTTTGATTAGAATAAATAGCTCTTTTGAAAGGACTAAAAATTTTGCGTAAAGAGAAATGTATTGACTAGGGGGCGATCTCCCTCGTTTACGTAACAATTTATGTTCGTTTTAATTTTTGATGTGACTCATAACTTTCAGTTTTAAAAAAATTGTTTTGTTTGTTTATTTGATAAAAGCGAGGACGTCCATTATGGTGGTACCCACCATGTTTATTGTGCTTGGATATTATTTGAAGATCAGAACTGAACTTAAAAAAAAAAATCCAGCTGAATAAAAAAGTTTCATCGATATCTCCCTTGTCATCAATTAACTCTTTTGCCTTCAAATTTTGACTGCCTCCAAATTTTGGCTTGATACGTTTGTAAAATGAGTGTGAATGAGAGAAGGGCTGCTTGCCCTCCAATTTCTTTTTACTCTTAGAAAGGGCACCAGAACCTTTAATTTTGAATTGAATTAGCTCCTTTAAAAGTTTCAGTAATAATTCGAGCTATTATAGAGTGGTGATGCTTATGATATTGTATTTATGTCTTTTGAAAACCTTTTTTTCTATTTAGTTCGACATCCGCCTAAATATTCACTAAAGTTTGATTTTAGTTCAAGTTCTATTAGAATGACCCCTGAATCACAAAGGCCATTTAATTAGAATGAATAGTTCTTTTGAAAGTATTCCAAACTTGAGCGTAAATATCAAGGTATTGACTAGGGGTGGACTCCCTTATATACGTAATAATTTATGTTTGTTTTCATTTTTAATATTGCTCCTTACTCTCAGTTGAATTATTATTTTTGTTTAATAACAGCAATAAATAGTATGTCTGTGCTGGCGGTACCCACCATGTTTATTAGGCTTGAACATTATTCGAAAAAGATCAGAGCTTAAATTTAAAATAAATTAAAATTTCATCTGAATAAAAAAAATTTTATCGATGTCCCTTGTCATCAATTAGCTCGTCCATTATAGTGACAGCTTCTGTCACCGATACACACTGTTTGGGAGCCGTCTTTAGAACTAAACTCGCAATCAGTTGGAAATGGAATTTTATAGAATAAATAGCTCTTTTAAAAGGACTAAAAACTTTTGCGTCAAGAGAAATGTATTGACTAGGGGGCGATCCCCCTCGTTTACGTAACAATTTATGTTCGTTTTAATTTTTAATGTGACTCATTACTTTCATTTGAAAAAAATTGTTTTGTTTGTTTATTTAATAAAAACGAGGACGTCCATTGTGGTGGTACCCACCATGTTTATTGTGCTTGGGCATTATTTGAAGAACATAGAACTGAACTTAAAAAAAAAAAATCCAGCTGAATAAAAGAGTTTCATCGATATCTCCCTTGTCATCAATTAACTCTTTTGCCTTCAAATTTTGACTGCCTCCAAATTTTGGCTTGATACGTTTGTGAAATGAGTGTGAATGAAAGAAGGGCTGCTTGCCCCACAAATTCTTGTTATTCTTAGAAAGGGCACCAGAACCTTTAATTTTGAATTGAATTAGCTCCTTTCAAAGTTTCAATAATAATTCGAGCTATTATAGAGTGGTGATGCTTATGGTATTGTATTTATGTCCTTTTGAAAACCTTTTTTTTATTTAGTTCGACATCCGCCTAAATATTCACTAAAGTTTGATTTTAGTTCAAGTTCTATTAGAATGACTCCTGAATCACAAAGGCCATTAAATTAGAATGAATAGTTCTTTTGAAAGTATTAAAAACTTAAGCGTAAAGATCAAGGTATTGATTAGGGGTGGACTCCCTTATATACGTAATAATTTAAGTTTGTTTTCATTTTTAATATTGCTCCTTACTCTCAGTTGAATTATTATTTTTTGTTTAATAACAGCAATAAATAGTATGTCTGTGATAGCGGTACCCACCATGTTTATTAGGCTTGAACATTATTCGAAAAAGATCAGAGCTTAAATATAAATTTCAACTGAATAAAAATTTATTTTATCGATGTCCCTAGTCATCAATTAGCTCGTCTATTATAGTGACAGCTTCCGCCACCGATATATACTGTTTGGGAGCCGTCTTTAAAACTAAACTCGCAATCAGTTGCAGAACCGTTAAACTTATTTCGCGTACTGAAAGGTCCAACATCCCCAATCAGGAAAACTCGTAGATTCCCGATACTGTGTTTTTACTCTTTGCACATTTTAATGTAAGCAGTCATTAGATGCTAATGTCGGTAAGCAATGGGTTTTATAACACCAGAAAAGATGTTTCAAAGTTTCACCTTTGCTGAAATTTAAACCAAAACCACCGATTCCCCAAAACAGACACTTAGCTAGATTTTAGAAAATTCTGAAAATTTAACTGACTCCTATTCAAGCACAGATATATCGAGGAAGTTGCTGGTAAGCCAGAAGTTGCAGGCTAAATTTCTGTGGAAAGCATAAAACTTGCCTGATTTTATACCTTTTTTTTAGCACAAGCTCTGACTAGGTACAAGAATTTTTTTTGCCAGTCTTTTTTGGCAAAATAAAAATAGAGTAAACGAAAGTGGGAACATAGATCGCTAATGCATGAAGAATTAAGACTACCTTGTTATTCGAATGTAGGTCAAAATTTTAACATAAATGGGACTGTGTAATTGGGAATGATGAAGTGGGGATAAATGTTGAAATCAACCGATTGTAAATTTGTTTAATTTGGGACCCATTATAGGACTAAGGTCATCCTGGTCCCATCCTGTTACAACTTTGAATATAGATGAATAATGATCATCTATTTTGTTATAAAAATTTAATCATGTTCTAATATGTTTAAACAGCTCATATTGTTAAATATATTAGTTTTTGACTCATTTATTAATAATATGTTTTAACTATTGTTTAAAAAAGAAGAAAAATAGTCCTTCACGAGTCAGGACAACAATATTTTCTGATTCAAGTTTTCTTGGTTCTGCACTTTCAAGTGGACGTGTTTTCGCGGTCAGAAATTTCAAACAGATCAGCCTGAAAATAAGTGTTTCGCACTAAGAATCTGCTTTAGGACCTTTTCTATAAAAATCTATTTCCCTTTATAAGCCCATTCCCTCCTCCTCTCATATCAAATAAAAACTTCAAGTTCACTTGAACCTATCTTACACTCTTTGTGCTTAGAAGGAAAACAGTAAAACGGGATTTATTTTACTTAGAGGCAAGACTTAATACAGAGGACCAACGTAATGTCGAATGAATACCATTGGATAAGGGAATAGTGTAATAACTTTATAATAAATTATTTTGAGACTGGTGTGGTTGAAGTTTTTATATTTCCAAAATTTTTGGAGATGAGGAAAAGGATCAATTTTTTTCGGGCTATTAGAACGAATCAATGGTTTTGAGGGCGAAGATTTTACATTTTTTGTCTTAAATTTAATTCTGCCCTAGGTTGGAGGGAGGATAGATTATCTATCAACAAGTGAACAGCCTCTCTAACAACTACAGCTTCGTCTATAACTCCTTCTTCTTCTTTAAAATTTTTTAGGTGTAATCTTGGACCAAATATAATTCAATGGCTTTGGAGCCTACCTCTGAAGTTGAAATAATCTGAATCATCAATGGTTAGAGGGCTTACACCAAATCGTATTTCTGCTAAGGTTGTCAAGTTAGGAAACGTATCACAGTTCATATTATTAACTGAACAATATAGTAAGCATACCAATCGATGCCCTTTTTTTACCCTTTACGAATATAATAATCGCTTCTATAGCAAATTCAAATTTAAGCAATTTTCTGACCTCTTGGAAAATGACGAATTTTGAATCAAAGTATGAGCTATCGGTCGTTTTCTATAAAATGATATTATGCATTCTTAGCGCCGTTTTCTCGGTCGTTTTCGACAAAATAATGCGACATTTTCTCAATGACAAAACTATTTATAATAAGGTTGATTAGGTTAGGTCAAAAAGTGCTAAAATTTGTGATAGAAGCGATTATTATATCGGAAAAATAGCATAAAAAAGACATTGAGTGGTGTTTTCACCGTATTGGTAAGTTTATAATATGAGCTGTGATACGTTTACTGTCAAGTTTTCAAACTGTATTTCTGCTGGGGTTGTCAGATAGTCAAAATTAAAACGCACTATCAAACAGTTCGTGGTAACGAACTGTAGTAAACGAAACTCTAAAAAAATGAGTTTTGATACTAAAAGATACATTAAAAAATCGGATTTTAAGCTGATTTTAAATATATAAATAACATCAAATTTAGTTTTTGTCATCAAAAGTTACGAGCCTGAGAAAATTTACCTTATTTTGGAAAATAGGAGGTAACACCCCCTAAAAGTCATAGAATCTTAACGAAAATCATACCATCTCATTCATTGTATCAGAGAACACTATTGAAAAAAGTTCAAGCTCCTATCTACAAAAATGTGGAATTTCGTATTTTTTGGGTGGGGTTCTTCTCTTAAATACCTCGCTCTTGATGCTAAAGTATCTTTAGTAATTTCAACAAGTAATTTCTGTAATTTCGATACGGCTTTTCTGATTCAGGGGTAATTCTGAAAGAATTGGGACAAAACTTAAGCTTTAGTGTAAAGAGCGAGGTATTAATGAGGTGAAAACCCCCTCATATACATAATAAAAATATAAGAATATAGAAGTTTCTTACGTAAGTTAGTTCTTAAGTAACGTATATTTTTTACTTATTAAAACGTTCGTTAAAAATTAGAAGTTCTAGTTGCCTTTTTAAGTAACCGAAAAATTGGAGGGTAACTAGGCCTCCTTCCCCATCGCTTATTTCTCAAAATCGTCGGATCAAAACTAAGAGAAAGCCATTTAGCCAAAAAAAAACAATAATGTGCAAATTTCATTTTAATAGTTTATGTGCGAAGAGCCAAAAAAAACTAAGAGCCAAAAACTAAGGGATTACCTACATTGACTGAGTCTCAAATGAAGACCTCCAAAAACTACTCTGTTTTCCCCTGCACCATCATGGATCAGATCAGAAGCCAGCAACTCTGCTGGCTTGGCCATATCCAGTGATGTTGGCCAACCAGCTTCCACAAATCACTCTTGAAGGACAGGTTCACGTCACGCGCCCTTGAGGCCAACCTTGTAAGAGATGGACCAACAACTTCCCAGTCCATAACCTCCCCCAGCTAATTTGTCTAGTGCTATATAGATCAAATTACCATCACCACATTCATCATTTGCTCAGAAGAGAAGAAGGCCAGACAGGACTTAAGTCAAGTAAGTAAGTCAATATATGAACATACCATTTGATGCCTATTTGGTAATTGTGTATTATTCAGATCATACTCAGTCAGTTAAGTTAGGTTCTTTTGTGAAACAAAATATGATGCAGGTACATTTTAAGTAAATATTTTAGGCATAGAGGTAGTTAGGTTAGGTTAAGTTAGGTATTTGATGTTATGCACCACACACTCCCCCTCCCTAATATGCCAATATATAGCACTAATGTGCCAATATATAGCACAAACTTTTGATAAAGCTAATGAAATAAAGCAGAATATGATGAAAATATAATACTCTATTAGGAAAACTGTAAAATTACCATATAAATAATATTGTACAATCATCAAACCATGTTATACATGCAAATTGACTCCTCATAAGAGTACAAAGTCATGTTGTGTGAATTGACACACTGTTTTGCTGCGGGCAACAACCCCTTATCCTGGAAAATATTATCGCCTCTTTTTCAGTCTTTGGCAAATCCTAAATCTTCATTTCAAAATCCATGTTCAGACACTATCTTCTATCACTGTGCATAGCAAACTAAATTTAGTTTTGTCTTTGTGGCTATAAAACTAGATTTTCCCAGCAAAATTCTTGAGTGTATCTTGAGTAATGTACAAGTACCAAATATTTAATTAAAATGTACCTGCAAAATTTAGTTTTGTCTTTGTGGCTATAAAATCTAGATTTTCCCAGCAAAATTCTTGAGTGTGTCTTGAGTAATGGACAAGTACCAAATATTTAATTAAAATGTACCTGCAAAATTTAGTTTTGTCTTTCTGGCTATGAAACTTGATTTTCCCTGCAAAATTCTTGAGTGTGTCTTGAGTAATGTACAATAGGACGAAGAAGGGGACTACCTAACTCCCCTCTTTGTTCTTTACTGGGGGGCCGTTATAGGGCGATATATTTTTTATTGATGTTTTCTGGGGGACGTAAGAATCATCTTAGGTGCATTTGAGAAAATCCTCCTTCTCTCTCTTATCAGTTTGGGGGTAATATTACCTTACTTTATCAAATCACTCAGCCTGAGTCTAAGACGCTATGTAAGTAGAATATTATTTTTACCATTCATTACGGGGATTGCTGCACTATCTGTGAGCAACACTAGGTCTACTCTGATTTTTGTTCACTCACAAGCCATCAGGGGCTTATTTGGGGGAAAAAAGATTTATTCCTACATTTGAATAAACAATTGAGAAAAACCACCCCCAAAAGTAAATTTGAATCTTTTTTGCTTTTTCATCATTTGTGTTACACAATTGTAAGGCTAATAAACAAGTTTAATAAATTATACTGTTTGTTATGCTTAGGTGTTGTCCAATTTAAGTCAAACTCAACTGAACTGTAAAGATGAAAAACCGAAAGGGTAAAGGCTTATACCTAAGTTTTGCCTAAAGTCTTTGCAAGAGTGGACTCTGGGAAAGAAACTTCGGTTTCTTTGCAATCAGGTATACAGTAGACCTCTAGTAATGCATATAGGAGAGAAAGACACATAGACCTACATTAGATTTTATATATTTGGATATTTTAATTTAACTTATTTAAAGTTAGTTTGATGTTAAATGCACTTTAGTCAAGTTTAAAATTATTAGAAATAAGTGAGCCAAACAGATTTTGATGTCAATGAACCAGAAAATGTGTGGTAATGGAGACTGCTCTGATATGGAGGATGCTGATGATGTTAACATATTGGATACTTTATTCTTATTAAATAAAAAATATTGTTTCAACTGAAAGTAAGCCATAAGAGCGAGGACGTCTCTCTCTCTCTCTCTCTCTCTCTCTCTCTCTCTCTCTCCCTCCCTCCCTCTCTCTCTCTCTCTCTCTCTCCTCTCTACTTCTCTCTCTCTCTCTCTCTCTCTCTCTCTCTCTCTCTCTCTCTCTCTCTCTCTCTCTTCTCTCTCTCTCTCTCTCTCTCTCTCTCTCTCTCTCGTCTCTCTCTTCTCTCTCTCCTCTCTCTCTCTCTCTCTCTCTCTCTCTCTCTCTCTCTCTCTCTCTAATTAAATGGCCTTTGTGATTCAGGGGTCATTCTAATAGAACTTGAACTAAAATCAAAGTTTAGTGAATATTTAGGCGGATGTCGAACTAAATAAAAAAAAGTTTTCAAAAGGACATAAATACAATATCATAAGCATCACCTCTCTATAATAGCTCGAATTATTATTGAAACTTTTAAAGGAGCTAATTCAATTCAAAATTAAAGGTTCTGGTGCCCTTTCTAAGAGTAACAAGAAATTGGAGGGCAGGCAGCCCTTCTCTCATTCACACTCATTTCACAAACGTATCAAGCCAAAATTTGGAGGCAGTCAAAATTTGAAGGCAAAAGAGTTAATTGATGACAAGGGAGATATCGATGAAACTTTTTTATTCAGCTGGATTTTTTTTAGTTCAGTTCTGATCTTCTTCAAAAAATGCCCAAGCACAATAAACATGGTGGGTACCACCACAATGGACGTCCTCGCTTTTATTATGTCATTAACAGCCATTATCTGTTCCCTGAAAAACTTTACTTTATATCGCTTAGCCTTTTCTAGAAATTCGTTGATATACCCTTTCAAAAGCTGGATACACTTCATGCCTTTTGGTCATGTCGCTATCCCCTAAAAATTTCAACCCAATGACATTGGCTGTTCCTGAAATATTCCAGGTGTGCCTTTTGACAACCTGGATGCACATATTTTCTTTTGATTTATTTTAACATTCACCCTAACTTTCTCTATAATCTTCAACTCCCTGCTCTAAGCCATTCCTGAGATACAACCGAACTAACCTAAATGCATTTAGAGCTTTTTAATTTAGTTCAATGTCCCACTTAACATGCCTTGAAAAATTTTAACTTATTGTCATTAGCTATTTTTGAGTATTTGCAGATTGACCCTTTGTACTTTGTATCTTGTGATTTAGTTTAACAGCTTGTCCTATAATATTCTCTGAATTTCTTACCTAATTTAAGCAGTAAATTAAGTACTTACGTAATTGATACATGTATTTGATACCCTTCCTGATACATGTTATGTATTTTGGATCCTACCTTTTCACAACTTGGATGTATATGGTGTTCTTAGATTTATATCAGTATCTCCTGAAAGTTTTAACATAATACCGTTCCTAAGATTTGGAAAATATCCCTTTTGACAATCTTGATGCACATTATGATTTTGTTTTCCATGGCAAGAAAGTTTCAACTTCATACCCTGAACTGTTCCTGGTTATTGCAGAAATGCCGTTTTTAGAGCATCAAAGCTCAAAGTATCGTCTGGTTTAGTTTAACATTCCCCTGAGCATACCTTAGAAGTTTCCACTTAGTATTCCCATTCCTCCCCTGTATATAGTAAACATGTGTTTTTGCGACCAAAATTTATGAAGCATCTGTTGAGTCACATGAATATTCCTCTTAGTATTTCCTGAAACTTTCAACTTGATACCCTACTAATCTAGTGACACTGAAAATACCCCCTTTTAACAACCTGGATGCAGGTTTTTCATTGAGTTTTTTTTTTTAGCATTCTTCTCAACACTATGACAGTTTTAACATGGTAACCTTGGCCGTTCTTCAGTTACTGAAAGTACGCCCTTTTGACAATTTGTTTGAAAATGGTGTCTTTTGAATTACTTTTCTACCCTCCTCAACGTTCCCTGGAAGTTTCAACTCTATACCGTCAGCCGTTTGTGAAATATTGCAGATACGCCTTTATGATAATTCAGAATACGCCCTTCTGCCCTAGATTTAAACTTAATACCCTAAGCCGTACCTGAAATGTCAGTTACTTCTATGAAATTACCGAGTGTTACCATTTCGAGTGACTTAAAATGGGATTATCATATTAACCATATTTTAAAACTCGTAAATACCACGCTTTCTCTCCTTAACAAATTAAAAATTGTCCTAAATCCTATTAGTTGAGAGTTTACCTTTCATTTTTACGCCCAATCCTTGACTATACCTGTCTGGCTTGGCATCCGGATGTTTCCAATTGATTGTTTGATAGGATGGAGGCAGTCCTCAGAAAGCGCTCAAGAATTATTTTCAATGAAGGTAAAGTCCTTTATATCTCTTTTTGTCGGAAAGCCAATCAAGTCATCCTAAACGAAAGGAGAACAAAATTTTCTTTGCATTTTGCCAACAACGTCTTCCATAACCTCCCGAAAAATTCCCTTTTCCCTAGTCAATTTTTCTTCCTTTGACCTTGCCTCCCTCGGTCTGTTTCAACAAAAATCCTCCTTTTGCCCCCAATGAAATTTTCCGCTCAAAGATATAGAAGAACTTTTATACCGAGTATAAGAAATAATATTAAATAAATGAGTCCCCCCTTTTTACCTTAAATTATTTATTCCCATTTGTAGCTTCTGTTTAGTTTTTTTTTTACTAAATTATGTTTTGTAGCTTTTAGTCGCAAGATTAAATTGTCCTTGTATTTTCATTTTTTTTGTTGTTTTGTTTATAGTTAGTTTATCGCTTTTTAATTCTGCGAGTTTTCACATTTTATAACCTTTTTTAAATTTTGTTCTAATTTTTTTCTGACTTACATTTGCTTCTTTTCTTTATATATATGTGCTTTTTGACTATAATTTGTGAATTTGGCCCACCTGGGCTTGTAATAATAATTTATAAGAAATATAATCTTATTTTATTTCTTGCGTTATAGGTAAATCCTTTGCATTCACATAATTTCTTTCCGTTTAGGACTAGGCAATGCTTTCCCGTAAATGCTCCCCGTGAGCTTTTCCTTAATTCCGTTCTAGTTTTTTCGTGGGCTATTTCCTTGCGTTTTAGTTTTTTTTTTCTTAAGTGTGTTTTGTAGATTTTAGTCACAAGATCAAATTGTCCTTGTTTTTTCTATTATTCAGTTTATCCGTTTTTAATTCTGCGAGTTTTTATATTTTATAATTTTTTTTGTATGTATGTGTGCCTTTTGATTGTAAGCTGTGAATGTGATCCATCTGCGCTTGTACTAGTAATTTTTCAGAAGTGGTATCTTATCTTATTTCTTATGTTATAGGTAAATCCCGTGCATTCACATAGTTTCTTTCTGTTTAAGACTAGGGAATGCTATCCCTTAAACATTCCCTTTTCCTTCCTTAAAGGAAACCTTCCTTAATGTTTTTCCTTAGTACCATTGTATTATATGTTGCATATGTAATATAAAAACAATGGGCATTTTGCGTAGTCTACAGCTCTGTCCCTGAGGCTTTAAAGGATCTTCAAGACCGTGGAGGTATAGCTACAGGCTCTTTCGATTATTTTGAACAAAATGGCAATTTAAAAATTTTATTTGAATGTTTTTAGGAGTTGCGGAAGGGTATTTTTGAGAGTCGTGTTGGGGTGGGTTCCTCTCTAGTTACTTTGACATTTAAAAGGATCCTACAAGTCTGTTTTCGACTAAGTGAGTTCCTTCTAGGATTTTGACACAATCACCTCTGGGAAGTGGTCTGAGGAAAAATTGTACCATTACATTGAAGCCATATCACCCTTTACCTAGGCAGTGCTACTATTCTACCAATTATAGTGTTAGGAGTGTTAGCCTTCTCTACAAAATAAATAACTCTAAAAGAAATTTGATCTTAGATTTAGAAACATAAAATTGAGGTTGTCCCTCCCCACCCCCCTTCTTTGCTGATTTAAGAACTTGAAAATTCCCCATGTAAGCCCATGATACCATTGATATTTTATGTACTAGAAATTTCCCACAGCTAGTAGTTATTTATAGAGCCGATTCCTTATCAAATATTTAGGCAGGCGAATCCAAAAGCATTAGATAGATTAACAATAATAATACCTTACAATGCTTATAAGAAATAATACCATAAAAGTCCAAATGATTTGAATTCGCTTTGTGTATTTCCCTTATAATTTGAGCTCAATATTTATGAGGGAATATAGTTAACTGATGTATTTTATTCTTTTTAAGTGTTTTAACATCTTTAGACAATAAATAAAAAAAAATTATTAGCTTTCCATCTTTTCTTTGGAAAAAAAGAAAGCCAAGTGCTGCTGAGTCTTGTACCAATCACTCTTTTAGAAAGCAGAACGGAACATGTTTCGAATTATTTTGTTAATTGTGTTACCAGAGAAACAGTTTGATTTGGATCTTTTTTTTCTTATATCACAAAATTTAGGAGAAAGTGGAAAAGGCCTGAAATGTATTAGTCTCTAAGTTGGAACCAAGGTTTGCTTGATGAATTAAAAAGCTGTATAGCTCTATCATAGGGTGAAAAATAGTTTTGGCTAATGCTTGACGTCAGAAGGACGGGCTAAAGTTATTTTGTCAAGTTGTATCTTTTTGAAGCTGAAATGATTTTTAAATCAGTACTGTGTATTTTTAAGATTCGTGACCATTCCAAGAGCACTTCAAAATATGTTCTTAGAATAATAATACCTTCTTTTAAAAAATTCTGAATTATTAATAAAAAAAATTAGAGTCTGAAAAAAAGAGTATTTTTCTCACTGGTTAACTGATTTACCACACTGCGAGCTATTTTTTTATGGATTACGGCTGAGTCTTCTGTTTCATTTTCTCCCTTCATGGCTAAGGCACAGGAATCGTATCAAAAGTACTTCGTATACAGTGAAAGTAGAAGCCAGGCTACAAAGTTGGAGCTTTCCTTTTGTCCCTTTTCTATAGTTAAAAAGGAATTTTCCCTTTGCAAGAAAACCAAACTTTTTTAGTTGTCTAAACCAAATTTTAGATTCATTTTGTACCAAAGATACTGTATTTTATAGTGTTAAGAGCATTTTGGCCTTTTGAAGAAATATCGGTGAAGTTTTATATTAATAAATCGTAGTAAACTGTGTCTGAAGTTTAACTCCTTTGTATTTGGCTAATTTTTGTAGTGGTCTAATGGTGATAAAATATGTTAGCACACTCTGACTATAGCCATCATATAATTGTAGAAGGACTAACCATGTTGATCAGATGGTAAATTGACAAATAAGGTTGACATGGCTTGTTGAAAAACTATTTGAGAAATATAAAGCAGTTGAGAAAGTCTAAGTGACATTCAGCTAATGAAGATGTATTTTGATAACATGCAGGAAAGTTGTAGGGCAAGAACGGGGATGTTGGCTATATAAGCAATTTTTTTAGATAGACGTTAAATCCACCTATCTTACACTCTTTGTGCTTAGAAGGAAAACAGTAAAACGGGATTTATTTTACTTAGAGGCAAGACTTAATACAGAGGACCAACGTAATGTCGAATGAATACCATTGGATAAGGGAATAGTGTAATAACTTTATAATAAATTATTTTGAGACTGATGTCGTTGAAGTTTTTATATTTCCAAAATTTTTGGAGATAAGGAAAAGGATCATTTTTTTTCGGGCTATTAGAACGAATCAATGGTTTTGAGGGCGAAGATTTTACATTTTTTGTCTTAAATTTAATTCTGCCCTAGATTGGAGGGAGGATAGACTATCTATCAACAAGTGAACAACCTCTCTAACAACTACAGCCTCGTCTATAACTCCTTCTTCTTCTTTAAAATTTTTTAGGTGTAATCTTGGACCAAATATAATTCAATGGCTTTGGAGCCTACCTTTGAAGTTGAAATAATCTGAATCATCAATGGTTAGAGGGCTTACACCAAACCTTATTTCTGCTAAGGTTGTCAAGTTAGGAAACATATCACAGTTCATATTATTAACTGAACAATGTAGTAAGCATACCAATCGATGCCCTTTTTTTACCCTTTACGAATATAATAATCGCTTCTATAGCAAATTCAAATTTAAGCAATTTTCTGACCTCTTGAAAAATGACGAATTTTCAATCAAAGTATGAGCTATCGGTCGTTTTCTATAAAATGATATTATGCATTCTTAGCGCCGTTTTCACGGTCGTTTTCGACAAAATAATGCGACATTTTCTCAATGACAAAATTATTTAAAATAAGGTTGATTAGGTTAGGTCAAAAAGTGCTTAAATTTGTGATAGAAGCGATTATTATATCGGAAAAATAGCATAAAAAAGGCATCGAGTGGTGTTTTCACCGTATTGGTAAGTTTATAATATGAGCTGTGATACGTTTACTGTCAAGTTTTCAAACTGTATTTCTGCTGGGGTTGTCAGATATTCAAAATTAAAACGCACTATCAAACAGTTCGTGGTAACGAACTGTAGTAAGGAGCGACCTGGCTCAATAGTAAACGAAACTTTAAAAAAATGAGTTTTGATACTAAAAGATACATTAAAAAATCGGATTTTAAGCTGATTTTAAATATATAAATAACATCAAATTTAGTTTTTGTCATCAAAAGTTACGAGCCTGAGAAAATTTACCTTATTTTGGAAAATAGGAGGTAACACCCCCTAAAAGTCATAGAATCTTAACGAAAATCACACCATCTCATTCAGTGTATCAGAGAACACTATTGAAAAAAGTTCAAGCTCCTATCTACAAAAATGTGGAATTTCGTATTTTTTGGGTGGGGTTCTTCTCCTAAATACCTCGCTCTTGATGCTAAAGTATCTTTAGTAATTTCAACAAGTAATTTCTGTAATTTCAATACGGCTTTTCTGATTCAGGGGTAATTCTGAAAGAATTGGGACAAAACTTAAGCTTTAGTGTAAAGAGCGAGGTATTAATGAGGGGAAAACCCCCTCATATACATAATAAAAATATAAGAATATAGAAGTTTCTTACGTAAGTTAATTCTTAAGTAACGTATATTTTTTACTTATAAAAACGTTCGTTAAAAATTAGAAGTTCTAGTTGCCTTTTTAAGTAACCGAAAAATTGGAGGGTAACTAGGCCTCCTTCCCCATCGCTTATTTCTCAAAATCGTCGGATCAAAACTAAGAGAAAGCCATTTAGCCAAAAAAAAAATAATGTGCAAATTTCATTTTAATAATTTATGTGCGAAGAGCCAAAAAAAAACTAAGAGCCAAAAACTGAGGGATTACCTACATAGACTGAGTCTCAAATGAAGACCTCCAAAAACTACTCTGTTTTCCCCCGCACCATCAAGGATCAGATCAGAAGCCAGCAACTGTGCTGGCTGGGCCATATCCAGTGATGTTGGCCAACCAGCTTCCACAAATCACTCTTGAAGAACAGGTTCACGTCACATGCCCTTGAGGCCAACCTTGTAAGAGATGGACCAACAACTTCCCAGTCCATAACCTCCCCAAGCTAATTTGTCTAGTGCTATATAGATCAAATTACCATCACCACATTCATCATTTGCTCAGAAGAGAATTAGGCCATGTTATACATGGCCATGAAGGCCAATCATCAAACCATGTTATACATGCAAATTGACTCCTCATAAGAGTACAAAGTCATGTTGTGTGAATTGACACACTGTTTTGCTGCGGGCACAACCCCTTATCCTGGAAAATATTATCGCCTCTTTTTCAGTCTTTGGCAAATCCTAAATCTTCATTTCAAAATACATGTTCAGACACTATCTTCTATCACTGTGCATAGCAAACTAAATTTAGTTTTGTCTTTGTGGCTATAAAACTAGATTTTCCCAGCAAAATTCTTGATTGTGTCTTGAGTAATGTACAAGTACCAAATATTTAATTAAAATGTACCTGCAAAATTTAGTTTTGTCTTTGTGGCTATAAAACTAGATTTTCCCAGAAAAATTCTTGAGTGTGTCTTGAGTAATGTACAAGTACCAAATATCTAATTAAAATGTACCTGCAAAATTTATTTTTGTCTTTGTGGCTATGAAACTGGATTTTCCCTGCAAAATTCTTGAGTGTGTCTTGAGTAATGTACAATAGGGACAAAGAAGGGGACTACCTAACTCCCCTCTTTGTTCTTTACTGTGGGGCCGTTATAGGGCGATATATTTTTTATTGATGTTTTCTGGGGGACGTAAGAATCATCTTAGGTGCATTTGAGAAAATCCTCCTTCTCTCTCTTATCAGTTTGGGGGTAATATTACCTTACTTTATCAAATCACTCAGCCTTAGTCTAAGACGCTATGTAAGTAGAATATTATTTTTACCATTCATTACGGGGATTGCTGCACTATCTGTGAGCAACACTAGGTCTACTCTGATTTTTGTTCATTCACAAGCCACCAGGGGCTTATTTGGTGGAAAAAAGATTTATTCCTACATTTGAATAAACAATTGAGAAAAACCACCCCCAAAAGTAAATTTGAATCTTTTTTTGTTTTTTAATCATTTGTGTTACACAATTGTGAGGCTAGTAAACAAGTTTAATAAATTAACAAGTTTAACAAGTAAGTTACCTTCTTTTGCCCTGAATCAGGGTGCCCAATAGAGAAACAACCAAGTCAATGGCCTGGAGCTACTGAGACAGCTCTGGCACTAACATAATTGCTGCTATGCAGTGCAATTGGAAGATAACAAGGAAAGATCCTATTTTCTTCTGGGGCCCAGGTGCCTCTACCCAGGCTTTGCTGTCGGCTCCCTCGCTTAAAGAAAACAATACAGCTAAAATAGATTCAAATTGGAGTATAAACTTCGATATTAATCAATACAAGTAAGACCATTGTATGGCAGCACTTCTTTTCAGCTCCAGAACTGGCACTTCAGTAGCTTCCTTAGCCTCAACATACAACTAATGCCAAGTGTAGTTGTTGGAAATGGATGTGTATAGAGTCTGGACCAGTGAGAAAAAAGAACTAATAGTGCCAACAGATTCAACACAGCTCGCAATGACTAAATTTAACGTATGTGCATGGCAACAAATGTAGATTGCCTGTGGTGATTTCACTCTCAAACTTGCTTGAACACTGGAGAATGGTAAGCTCATCATATTTATTCCATCGTAGAACTGTACAACAAAGCTGAATTTCATATCCATTTTGGAGCAATTGGAGAAGTGTGTTGTAACAAAAACTGACTTCTTGGTTTTGGTTTGAAGTAAAATTTTGTAAGCTCAGTATAGCAGCTTTTGAGTCACTACAAATAGCAAATTTTCTTTCTTCTTTGTCCTTTATTGCGGCCTTTTGGATTAAATCAAGCGCTATCTCTATTGCTTCAATTTCAGCTTCAAAGACTGTTGAGTATTGTTCTAGAGATCTGGATACCACTAAGTTCTTCTGAGGAACAAAAGCATCAGCTCCCACTCCCTTTCCTTCTATTTTGGATCCATCAGTATATATTAGACAGAAATTTTGAAATTTTTCTGTGATAAGTTTGTTAAATTCCATTTTTGTGTATAGTGGACTTCTTTCATTTTTTTGTTTTTTTTCTATGGTACAGGGTATTTGCATCCAAAGCCATGGTGGGGTTTCAATGGGTTTCTTATATTGCAACATTCTAGTAATAGAGAAATTCAAGCCTTCTATTCTCATCAGTGCTTCTGCTTTCTCAAATGGGTTTAGATGTTTCCTTAGTTTATTTGGGTTCATGGTATGGAATAGCCCATGCTTGACAATATGTTTCTTGATTGGATGATTTTTATCTGCTGTCCATAGTTTTGAATATATTTAAGTAATTGTACATCTCTTCTTGTTGACAGTTCTTCTATACCAGATTCAATTAATAAGAATGGAATTGGTGTGGTATGTTTTGCACCAAAAGCAATCCTTATAGCTGTGTTTTGTATAACTTCTAGCTTATTTAGCTGACCTTCATTTGCACTGCCATATATAGTGGCCCCATATTCAATTTTTGATCGTATATACTTGCTAAGAAATTCTCTCATTACTGCTGGGTTAGCTCCATACCTCCCCCTTGCCATCATTTTCATAAGATTTATCTTTTTAAGGCATGATATTTTCAGATTTTCTATATGTTTCGTAAATCTCATCTTACAGTCCAGTATTATCCCTAGGGCTTTATATTCTTTTACTATTTCTATATTTTCTCCATAAAATTTCAAAAAAGGTTGTCTGATATTTCTCCTTTGTGTTATTACCATGGCTTTTGCTTTGGATGGTTCAAATATTATATCTAGAGTACTTGCCCATGTTTCTATTTGGAGAAGTATTTGTTGGGCTTCTTTTTCAGCTTCCTCTACAGTATCCTGGACAGTCCAAGTCTTATTGTCATCAGCAAAAATACAGCCATTGCATGCATCATCTTTAATAGGAATGTCATGTTCAGATATGTTATAATAATCAGGACCAAGGACACTTCCCTGTGGAACTCCTCTTTTAATTTGAACCTTGTTTTCTAATTTTGACTCTCCAACAAGTACAGCAACTTCTCTGCCAGACATATATTCTATTGAAAAATTCATCAGTGTGCCTTGGATGTTTGCTTTTACAAGTCCATTTAATATTTGTCAGTGAACAATGTTGTAAAATGCACCTTTAACATCTAGAAATGTAAGTATCATGACTTTCCTGTTATTTAATGTGTAGAGTGAATCTCTCAAAATGCTTAGAAGACTGTCAGTTGTGCTTCTCCCTTGCCAGGATCCATTTTGAATATCCTGAAGAATTTGTGTTTTTTCCACTGTGTAAACCAACCTTTTTCTGACCAGTCTTTCATAGATCTTTCCTACAACCGGCAGAATGTTATAAATTGGTGATTTTCCACTAAATTACCAGGTTTTGGTATCATTAAAGCTATGCCTTTTTTCCAACAATCTGGAAATCTTCCCTCTTTCCATAAAATGTTAATTATTTTTAATAGTTCTTGTCTCCATCTAGTTGGAAGATTCTTCAATAATGCTGGGTGGATTCTATCAGGCCCAGGGGCTGTTTCTGGCAATTTATTTAGCACAACTTCTAGTTCTACATCTGTGAAAGGCAAATTGTATGGTTCATTACTTTCCTCCTCTGCAAGTTTTCTTGCTTTAGCAAATACTTTAGAGTGAAGGACTGTCTTTATAAATGGATCCTCTTTGCCTATGGTCTGACTTAGGTGCCTAACTCCTGCTTCAGCTTTCTTCTTGTCATCAAATATTAGCTCTCCATTAAATTGCACTGGGGTGTTTGGATTTGGAGGGTTATTTCTACTACCCATTCTTTTTATAAATCTGTAGACTTTCCCATTTCAATCTCTAAAATTTAAACCCTCTACAAACATTGTCCATGAATCACTTCAAGCATCACTTGTGGCTCTTACAAATTTTGCTTTAGTTTAATGTAGTTCTCTGTAGATAGAATTTTTCCATAGTCGTTTGCTGCCCTATTCCATGCTTTCTTGGTATTTTCACATTCAGTATTCCACCATATAGGTTCTTTGTGGCTAGTCTTCCCTTTTTTGCTCTGTGGGATGATTTTTTTTGCTGTCTCCAGCAGAAGTTGTTGGAATTTACAAATTTTGTCCTCTATGTTTTGAAAAGAATTGAGTTCTTTCTCCAGTTCAATAGATCCCAGACTTGTTCTGTACTCTTTCCAATTAACTTTTTTGAATATGAACCTTGGCTGGTTATCAATATTTGGGCTTTCAATTCTGCCTTCAATATCCACAATTACAGGAAAGTGGTCACTGATGAGGTCACTATTTATTTCTGATGTGACAGCTGTCTTAGTTGCCATTCTACCACATGCAAAGGCTAAATCAATTGTTGAATATAGACCCCTGTGTGGATTTGCCCTAGTGGGTAACGCATATGGTGTCAAAAGAATTATTTCATCTTCTCCTTCTAGGATTTTCTCCAAGGCATTTCCACTACCATTTTTATTTCCACAACCACACCAAATATCAGAGTGGGCATTAAAATCCCCAACTATTAAAAACTCTTCTGTTGGTTTTACAGCATTTTTTACTAAATTAAAAACAGTCTCCAAATCCATATTGTTTCCTTCTGGGTTATACACATTGGCTAATATCAGTGCTGGTTTTCTATATCTATACACTCTACACAACAACACTTCTACCTTCTGATTTACTAATGATCCAAAATTTAAAACCTGATGGTACACTGTCTTTTTGATGGCTGTAATCAATCTGCCTCTTCTACCTTCTTCTTGATCCTTTCTAATTATGTGAAAATCTTTCATTAAACATGTATCTCTGCTTGTCAGCCATGTTTCTTGTAGGCAGATAATATCAATTTCTTTATTCTTTGCAAAGTTCTCAATCAAGTCCTTTTTAACTCTTTTGACTGATTGAGTGTTGAATGATAAAATTCTCATTTAAGGGCTTATGTTGATTAGCTTTAGAATTTCACTTGATTCTAGTTTCTCATTGAATAATGTTATCATAAGAGAGCATAACTTCTGGACCCTTCCTTGTAATTCCAAGTCCCTCAAGTCAACCACTTCTGGTGCATTTGAAACAAAAATCACTAGCTTTGTTAGAATGTCTTTTTGGATTGTTTTGTTCATTGATCTCTCTGGCCTTTTTTTATTTAATGCATCTGCATAGGATCTATATGCTATGGAAGCCATATTAAAGCCAATATTTTTTTCTTGAGATAATCTTAAAATATTTTTATTTTGATCTCTTACCCTACAAAATCCAGAAGTAGAAGAATGGTTACCCATACAATTTACACAGCTATAATTTTGGAATTTTTCTTCTTTTAATGTTACTTTCTTAAGTTCACAATCTTTTGACTGGTGAGGACCTGCACATCTGAGACAAACTGGTTGTGGTGCCCTGCATTGTGCCTGCATATGTCCATACTTTTGACACTTGAAGCACTGGATAATAGGCCTTTGGTATCCTTGAACTTCTCTTTTCCTACCATATAGCCATAGAGCTGAGGGCAAGAGATTATTTTCAAATGTAATACAGACTGATAGGCTATCTTCTAATTGTTTTGTTTCTCTATTAAATCTTTTCAATCTTTTTACAGATTTCACATTAGCATTAGACTCAGATTCAAGATCACTTTTAATCTCTTCTTTGGTGATTTCTTTAGGTATTCCTCTTATTACTCCTTGACATCTGGGTTTAAATTCCTCTGCTTGGACTTCTGTTTCACCTATTTTCTTAATTGTCAATGCTTTTGCTACAGCAGATTCAGTTGGAAGAAATATTGTGACTCTCTTTTTATCTTTGCTCAGTTCAAATTCAAAGTGCTCAGGTTTCAATGCTTCTCTTAGGCTTAAAGTGGTTTCTCTTTCCATAGGCAATATTTTTGTTTCAACTTTGCTGGACAAGATTACTCTATTGTCAAATCTGTCAAGAATCTGGATTCCCTTATTTTTTGGGTGGTACTTAGGAGGAGCTGTGTAGCAACTTTTTGCAACTCTATTGTTTTCCTCAATGAGGGTTGGGGATATAGCTCTTTTGGCTCCTTTTCCTAAATCATGAGATAATCCTAGCTTAGGGAAATTTATGATACCCTCCACTTCTTTAGGGTTTGCACTGCCTAAATTCATGGCTTCATTTGAGGGAAGAGGTGGGTAATTTTCATCTATTGAATTCAAAATTTCGAATGAATTTGATGTAGGGACTGTAGCAATGAATCTTATAGTGTGGCTAGATATAGATTTGATGCTGACTGTATTGACTATTGTGGGGGGCTAGAGTTGTGACATATGGTGATTGTCTTGCCTGATTAAATCCTGGTGTCTGCTGTATAACCTGACCCTGGTACTGTATAGCTTGAGACATAGGTACAACTTGTGGAATAAATGTTGTGTAGCCTACATGGGGGCCTGCCCCTGCTCATTATTTGGACCTACTGCATTTGGCCCCACCATCACTCCAGGAGAGTGATGTGGATCCCAATTTACCTGAATCCCAGGTAAAACACACCACTATACCCAAAAAATTACCAAAAATATCAAACCCTCAATTCAAAAATAATATACCACGCTGAGCCGTTTTCCTCAAGTCCTTTCCTGTGTGATGCGGTATTCAGAAAGATTCAAAAAGATATCCGCGTGATAAATATTGAAAACATTTACGAATAATGTGCTTCCAAAAATGTTGTTAAATAAAAAAAAATTAGTTTTTTTTAACTAAAAGTAAAACTGAAGCTTAAACTTTGAAGTTGAAGGTTTAACTCCCCAAAACATATTTTTTTATTGCCATATACTTGCACCCGAAACTAATAAGATTAAGATAATTTGTAGAAAGCTAAAGATTGAAGAAATGTTTGACTCCATTATAAGCTTACAACTACCTCCTAATACTGAAAGGCCGATTTATAGGGTGATGATCCAAATTATGAAAAAGACAATGGAATACGAGCTAATTTATTAATGAAGATCTATTGTGCAGAAGAGAGCGAGAGTGAGTAGGAAGAGCCGTATTGGTACCAGCCGGCCTCTTGGCCTTAAACTGCTTGGGACAGGCAGCTCAAGTACTTGCACTTCCCACAAACCAAACAGAAGGGAAGAGAGGATGAAAAAGAAGGATTGCTAGTGCCATCTTGAAGTCAAAGGGGTAAAAGGACTGTATGCAGTCTGTATATCCTCATACAAATTCTGGAATTGGAAACTGAAAGTGAAAGTGTTTTTTAACGAATAGAAATTACTCCGTGTCCGAAAGGGATTGTTCCTTCCTCAACGACCCACTCTATACGCTAAATTTTGGCTGTTTCTCGCAATTCTACTTTATTAAACAATAAAAAACTTTAGTGTAAAGAGCGGGACGTTGAGAAGGGAACAGCCTCTTTCATACACAGAGTAATTTCTGTTCGTTTTAAGTTTTAATGTCGCTCCTTACTTTCTGTTGAAAAACAAGTTTTTTATTTAATTTCTGAACGTTTTTGAATTAATGCATGTTTGATTTTGGCTCTCCGCACATAAATTATTAAATTGCAATTTGCATATTAATTCTTTTTCGGCTAAATGGATTTCTCTTAGTTTTGATGCAATGATTTTGATAAATAAGCGATGGGGAAGGAGGAATAGTTGCCCTCCAATTTTTCGGTTACTTAAAAAGGCAACTAGAACTTTTTATTTTTAGCGAACGTTTTTATTAGTAAAAAATATCAGTAACTTAAGAATTAACCTACGTAACAAACTTCTCTATTCTCTTATTTTTATTGTGTATATGAGGGGGTTTTTCCCCTCGGTAATACCTCGGTCTTTACACTAAAGCTTAAGTTTTGTCCCAATTCTTTCAGAATTACCCCTGAATCAGAAAGGCCGTGTTGAAATTACTGAAATTACTTGTTGAGATTACTAAAGATACTTTAGCATAAAGAGCGAGGTATTTAGGAGAAGAACCCCTCATATGCGTAATAATGTCCTTTCGTCTGAAGTTTTAATGTTACTCCTTACTTTCAATTGAAAAATTTTTTTCATTGTTTTTTTTTATAATAATACTAGAAAATTCTGCGCCCTTTTCATTGAATTTCTCGTCCCCCATGACAAATTCCTCCAAGGAAAGATCCTCCCACATAGCTCCCTCCCCTCAACCATCCCAAACCAAAAAAATCCCCCTGAAAACGCCTGTACACTTCCCAATAACCATTACTGTATGTAAACAATGGTCAAAGTTTGTAACTTGCAGCCCCTTCCCCGGCGACTGTGGGGGAGAAAGTCATCCCCAAAGACATAGTATGATTTTTTACTATGCTGAAAAAAAATGGCTATCTTAAACTTTTGATCCATTGACTTTGGGGAAAAATGAGCATGCGAGGGGGCTAGGGGCCCTCTAATTTTTTGGTCTCTTAAAAATGGAACTAGAACTTTTTCATTTCCGTTAGAATGAGCCATCTTGTGACATTCTAGGACCACTTCGTCGATACGATGACCCCTGAAAAAAAAAAAAAAAAAAATGAACACGCACCCGTGATCTGTCTTTTGGCAAAAAATACGAAATTCCACATTTTTGTAGATAGGAGCTTGAACTTTTTACAATAGTGTTCTCTGATACACTAAATGAGATGGTGTGATTTTAGTTAAGATTCTATGACTTTTAAAGGGTGTTACCTCCTATTTTCCGAAATAAGATAAATTTTCTCAGGCTCGTAACTTTTGATGAAAAAAGCTAAATTTGATGAAATTTATATATTTACAATCAGCTTAAAATCTGATTCTTTTAATGTATCTTTTAGTATCAAAATTCATTTTTTTAGAGTTTCGTTTACTATTGAGCCAGGTCGCTCCTTACTACACTTCGTTACCACGAACTGTTTGATAGTGAGTTTTAATTTTGACTATATGACAACCCCAGCAGAAATACGGTTTGGAAACTTGACAGTAAACGTATCACAACTCATATTATAAACTTAACAAAACGGTGAAAACACCACTCGATGCCTTTTTTATGCTATTTTTCCGATACAATAATCGCTTCTATCACAAATTTAAGCACTTTTTGACCTGACCTAATCAACCTTATTATGAATAATTTTGTTATTGAGAAAATGTTGCATTATTTTGTCGAAAACGACGGAGAAAACGGCGCTGAAAATGCGTAATATCATTTTATAGAAAACGACCGATAGCTCATACTTTGATTGAAAATTCTTCATTTTTCAAGAGGTCAACAAATTGCTTAAATTTGAATTTGCTATAGAAGCGATTATTATATTCGTAAAGGGCATTAATTGGTATGCTTACTATATTGTTCAGTTAATAATATGAACTGTGATACGTTTTCTAACTTGACAACCTTAGCAGAAATACGGTTTGGTGTAAGCTCTCTAACCATTGATGATTCAGATTATTTCAACTTCAGAGGTAGGCTCCAAAGCCATTGAATTATATATGGTCCAAGATTACACCTAAAAATTTTAAAGAAGGAGTTATAGACGAGGCTGTAGTTGTTAGAGAGGCTGTTCACTTGTTGATAGATAATCTATCCTCCCTCTAACCTAGGGCAGAATTAAATTTAAGAAAAAAACTGTAAAATCTTCGCCCTCAAAACCATTGATTCGTTCTAATAGCCCGAAAAAAATTGATCCTTTTCCTCATCTCCAAAAATTTTGGAAATATAAAAACTTCAACCACGCCAGTCTCAAAATAATTTATTATAAAGTTATTACACTATTCCCTTATCCAATGGTATTCATTCGACATTACGTTGGTCCTCTGTATTAAGTCTTGGCTCTAAGTAAATTAAATCCCGTTTTACTGTTATCCGTTTTACTGATATATGACAGTATCCTTTTTGGATTTAACGTCTATCTAAAAAAATTGCTTATTTAGTCAACATCCCCGTTCTAGCCCTACAATGTTCTCGAACACTAGTACAGCGAAGAAAAAATATATAAATCAGGAGGATCAAAGTTTAACTGAATAGATATTTTCCCATTAGATCATTTAATTGAATACCATTCAGCTAACAGTTTTCGGCTATTATTTCTTCAGTTTTGACTTTCCAGTTATGAATATTAAGCGTAATAGCGACAGCATGTCAATTTAAAAGAAATAAAAATTACTTAAAAAAAAAATTCCAAGAAAGCATTCAATAAAGGAAAATAAAGTAGTAACATAATCTTAAAGGAGCAAAAATTAGCCAAATACAAAGGAGTTAAACTTCAGACACAGTTTACTACGATTTATTAATATAAAACTTCACCGATATTTCTTCAAAAGGCCAAAATGCTCTTAGCACTATAAAATACAGTATTTTTGGTACAAAATGAATCTAAAATTAAAAGTTTGATTTTCTTGCAAAGGGAAAATTCCTTTTTAACTATAGAAAAGGGACAAAAGGAAAGCTCCAACTTTGTAGCCTGACTTCAACTTTCACTGAATACCAAGTACTTTTGATACGATTCCTGTGCCTTAGACTCTATTTTTTAGTAATAATTCAGAATTTTTTAAAAGAAGGTATTATTATTCTAAGAACATATTTTGATGTGGTCTTGGAATGGTCACGTATCTTAAAAATACACAGTACTGATTTAAAAATCATTTCAGCTTCAAAAAGATACAACTTGACAAAATAACTTTAGCCAGTCCTTCTGACGTCAAGCATTAGCAAACACTATTTTTCACCCTATGATGAAGCTAGACAGCTTTTTAATTCATCAAGCGAATCTTGGCTCCAACTTTACTTAGAAACTAATACATTTCAGGCCTTTTCCACTTTCTCCTAAATTTTGTGATATAAGAAAAAAAAAGATCCAAATCGAACTGTTGCTCTGGTAACAAAATTAACAAAATAATTCGAAACACGTTCCCTTCTGCTTTCTAAAAGAATGATTGGTACAAGACTCAGCAGCACTTGGCTTTCTTTTTTTCCAAAGAAAAGATGGAAAGCTAATATTTTTTTTTATTTATTGTCTAAAGATGCTAAAACACTTAAACAAGAATAAAATACATCAGTTAACTATATTCCCTCATAAATATTGAGCTCAAATTATTAGGGAAATACACAAAGCGAATTCAAATCATTTTGGCTTTTATGGTATTATTTTTTATAAGCATTGTATGGTATTATTATTGTTAATCTATCTAATGCTTTTGGATTCGCCTGCCTAAATATTTGATAAGGAATCGGCTCTATAAATAACTACTAGCTGTGGGAAATTTGTAGCACATAAAATATTAATGGTGTCATGGGCTTACATGGCGAATTTTCATATTCTTAAATCAGCACGGAAGGGGGGAGGGACAGCCCCAATTTTATGCTTCTAAATATAAGATCAAATTTCTTTTAGAGTTATTTCTGTCGTAGAGAAGGCTAACACTCCTAACACTATAATTGGTGGAATAGTAGCACTGCCTAGGTAAAGGGTGGAATGACTTCAATGTAATTGTACAATTTTTCCTTAGGTCACTTCCCAGAGGTGATTGTGTCAAAATCCTAGAAGGAACTCACTAAGTTGAAAACAGGCTTGTAGGATCCTTTTAAATTTCAAAGTAACTAGAGAGGAACCCACCCAACCCGACTCTCAAAAATACCCTTCCACAACTCCTAAAAATATTCAAATAAAATTTTTAAATTGCCATTTTGTTCAAAATAATCGAAAGAGCCTGTAGCTATACCTCCAGGTTCGTCAAGATCCTTTAAAGCCTCAGGGACAGAGCTGTAGACTATGTAAAATGCCCATTGTTTTTATATTACGTATGTAACATATAATACAATGGTACTAAGGAAAAACCTTAAGGAAGGTTTCCTTTAAGGAAGGAAAAGGGAAGGTCTAAGGGATAGCATTCACTAGTCCTAAACAGAGAGAAACTATGTGAATGCACGGGATTTACCTATAACGTAAGAAATAAGATAAGATACTATTTCTGAAAAATTACTAGTACAAGCCCAGACGGATCACATTCACAGCTTACAATCAAAAGGCACACAAACATACAAAAAAAAATTATAAAATACAAAAACTCGCAGAATTAAAAAGGGATCAATTGAATAATAAAAAAAACAAGGACAATTTAATCTTGTGACTAAAACCTACAAAACACAATTTAGTAAAAAAAAAAATAATAAATAAAACGCAAGGAAAAAGTCAGGGAACAGTTTTTCAGGGAACAGATAATGGCATTAAGTTACAGAATTGAATGAATGTTGAGGGTGATTTTCAACAAAATAAAAAGGCACTACGTGCATCCTGGTTTGTCAAAAGCGCACCAGCAACATGTTAAAAACGGCTAAAAGTATTAATTTGAAACTTTTAGAAAGCCTTGGGGGATATTGAACCACATTAAGACACTGTATGTATCTTTGTTGCTAAATGAGTGCATTTGTAATATCTCAAGAAAGGCTAAAGATATCAAATTGAAACTTCCACGGATGGATGAGGAGACTTTTAGCTAAATTGAAAGACACTATGTGCTTCCATTAAAGTTAAATATCTGATATCTTAGGATCGTCTAAGGTATTGAGTTTAACCTTCTAGGGAAAATTGGGTAGTTAAAGTTAAAGCTAAGTTAGGTCATAGGACACTATGTGCATCCAGAATGTCCAAAGGGCGTGTTTATTTGATATGAGAGGAGGAGGGAATGGGCTTATAAGGGGAAATAGATTTTTATAGAAAAGATCCTAAAGCAGATTCTTAGTGCGAAACACTTATTTTCAGGCTGATTTGTATGAAACTTCTGACCACGAAAACACGTCCACTTGAAAGTACAGAACCAACAAAAACTTGAATCAGAAAATATTGTTGTCCTGACTCGTGAAGGCATATTTTTCTTCTTTTTTAAACAACAATTAAGACATATTTTTAATGAATGAGGCAAAAACTAATATATTTAACAATATGAGCAGTTTAAACATAGTAGAACATGATTAAATTTTTATAATAAAATAGATGATCATTATTCATCTATATTCACAGTTGTAACAGGATGGGGCCAGGATGACCTTAGTCCTATAATGGGTCCCAAATTAAACAAATTTACAATCGATTGATTTCAATAATTATTCCCACTTCATCATTCCCAATTCCACAGTCCCATTTATCTAAAAATTTTGACCTACATTCGAAAAACAAGATAGTCTTAATTCTTTATCCATTAGCGCGTGTATCGGTGACGGAAGCTGTCACTATAATAGACGAGCTAATTGATGACAAGGGACACATCGATAATTTTTTTTTTTTATTCAGTTGAAATTTTAATTTATTTTAAATTTAAGCTCTGATCGTTTTCGAATAATATTCAAGCCTAATAAACATGGTGGGTACCGACAGCACAGACATACTATTTATTGCTGTTATTAAACAAAAAAAATTATTCAACTGAGAGTAAGGAGCAATATTAAAAATGAAAACAAACATAAATTATTACGGTATATAAGGGAGTCCACCCCTAGTCAATACCTTGATCTTTACGCTTAAGTTTTTAATACTTTCAAAAGAACTATTCATTCTAATTAAATGGACTTTGTGATTCAGGGGTCATTCTAATAGAACTTGAATTAAAATCAAACTTTAGTGAATATTTAGGCGGATGTCGACCTAATAAAAAAAAAGGTTTCAAAAGGACATAAATACAATATCATAAGCATCACCACTCTATAATAGCTCGAATTATTATTGAAACTTTTAAAGGAGCTAATTCAATTCAAAATTAAAGGTTCTGGTGCCCTTTCAAGAAATTGGAGGGCAAGCAGCCCTTCTCTCATTCACACTCATTTTACAAACGTATCAAGCCAAAATTTGGAGGCAGTCAAAATTTGAAGGCAAAAGAGTTAATTGATGACAAGGGAGATATCGATGAAACTTTTTTATTCAGCTGGATTTTTTTTTAAGCTCAGTTCTGATCTTCTTCAAATAATGCCCAAACACAATAAATATGGTGGGTACCACCACAATGGACGTCCTCGCTTTTATTAAATAAACAAACAAAACAATTTTTTTTAACGGAAAGTTATGAGTCACATCAAAAATTAAAACAAACATAAATTGTTACGTAAACAAGGGGGATCGCCCCCTAGTCAATACATTTCTCTTTACGCAAAAGTTTTTAGTCCTTTCAAAAGAGCTATTTATTCTAATCAAACAGCCTTTGTGATTCAGGGGCCATTCTAAAAGAATTTGAAAAAAATTTGAACTTTAGTGTCAAGAGCGAGGCATTGACTTGGGGCGAATTCTCTCACATACATAATAATTTCTGTTTGTTTTAAATTTTAATCTTAATCCATTATTTAATTTCTGATCGTTTTTTGAATAATGCTGGGAAATCTGGCACCCCCTTCATAGAAATGTCCCTTTCGCCATGCAAACCTACTTCATGGAAAATCCTCACACGTAAAACCCCTCCCTTCCCCACCATCACCAGAAAAAAATCCCCTCTAAAAACGTCTGCATAATTCAAAATAACCAATATTTTATGTAAGCCGCGCTCAGATTTCATAGCTTACAACCCTTCCCCCGAAAACTGTGGTGGATTAAGCCGTCTTCAAAGTCATAGTTATTAGATTTTTCAACTATGGTGAACAAAATA
This sequence comes from Artemia franciscana, assembly GCF_032884065.1. Classification (NCBI taxonomy): domain Eukaryota; kingdom Metazoa; phylum Arthropoda; class Branchiopoda; order Anostraca; family Artemiidae; genus Artemia; species Artemia franciscana. The sequence goes on from NC_088868.1 coordinate 4,219,880, forward strand.
CCTATGTTAAATTTTGATAGGGGGACTAAGGGGAAAAAATAGCGTGGGAGGGGGAAATTTGCCCTCAAAATTCCTTTGGTCACTTAAAAAAGGGCACTAAAACTTTTAATTTCCGTTCGAATGAGCCCTCTCGCGATATTCTAGAAAACACTGGGTTGATACGATCACTCCTGGAAACAAAAACAATAACAAATAAACACTCATCCGTGATCTTTCTTCAGGCAAAAAAAATCCACGTTTTTAAAGACAGGAGCTTGAAACCTCTACAGAAAGCTTCTCCGACACAGTGAATCTAATGGTGCGATTTTCATTAGTGTTTATAAATTTTAGGGGTGTGTTTCTCCCCTTTTATCAAAAATAAGGCAAATTTTCTCAGGCTCGTAACTTTTGATGTGTAAACTAAACTTGACGAAACTAATATATTTGATATAAGCATATAAACCCGATCCTTCTGATAAATTTCTTGGTATCAAAATTCCGTTCTTTAGAGTTTCAGTTACTTTTAAGCCGGGTCGCTCCTTACTTACATTTTGTTACCACGAACTGTTCGAATAAAACCTGTATTACCCATTAACTTCCTTATTTGGGCCTTTGTTTAAATGAAGGGTATTCTAAGATTAATACCCCCCCTCCCCCTTTTCTATATTTATCTAAGGCCTAATTGAAATTTAGACAATTTGGATATTATAATCTTTTTAATACCGTACCTCTTTTAGGCATCTACCCTCCCCCATCTGCATTATGACCCACCACAATTCATTCATAATAGGTGAAAGAACTAAATAAAAATGAACAGGCATCTGTGGCCTCTCGGTTCAGAAAACTGTGACATTCCACATTTTTGTGTGGGAGGAACTTCAAACCTCTAAAGAAGGGTTTTTAAATATTCTGAATCTAATGGTATTATTTTCATTAAGACCAACTCACTCTTTGGGGTGGTCTCTGCCTTTTTTCTAATATCAAGTAATTTTTTTAGGCCTGTTGCTTTTGATGGTTAAAATTGAATTTAATCAATTTTATGCATTTGGAATAGACAGTACATTGGAATAAGACAGCGCAATAGAGCTATCTAAGTAAAAAGCGCGGATGGCACCATGTATTATTTATTTACTTTTTTATTTTTGACCAGGGCACTTCGTATCGAAGGAGTTGTCGAAGAAACTTTGAATAGAGGACATTCGATTGGAAATTGAAAGGGCTAGTGCCATATTTCAATAGTCGAAAGTGATTGGAGGGCAACAAACACCCCTCCCAAGCCCACCATTTCCCCAAGCACATCCAATCCACTTTTCTAGCCCCCCCCCCAAGTTCTTAAGCGCAAAAGTGACAAGTTATTCCCGAGGGAAAATAAGGTTTTTATGGAAAATGGTCGTATAAACTCCGAAAGGGGATCATTTAATTGGAAATCAGATCTTTAGTTCCCTTTTTGAGAGACAAACTGATCGGGGGCAGCCCCCGCCCCCAAGTTTTATTTTCAACAAATTCATCCAACAAAAATTTTGAGATAGCCAATTGTTCAAAATTAGTCCAAAAATCATATATTAAGGTCTTTAGGGTGAAAAAAATCCCCCAGAGTCAGGGGATAAGGGTTGTAAGTTATGCCCAAGCGGCGTATAAGATTTTTATGGAAGGGGTGATTGTGTGAACTTTAGAAGACGCTCATTTGATTTGAAATGTATAGTTATAGTTCCCTTTTAAAAGTCAAACATAATAGAGAGCAGCTAGTCCCCCTCCCTCTAGTCAGTGGGCAAAGGTTGTAAGTTATGCCCAGCACATATAAGGTTTTATGGAACGGGTAGTTGCATAAACTTTGGATCGAATGGAGCTCATTTGATTGGAAGTTTTAGCGTCTTTTTAAGAGTCAAAAGTGAAAGAAAGGAAATCAATCCCCCCCTCCTCAAGCCTGTAATTCCGCAAATAAATCCGACCGAAATTTCAAGAGAGCTATTTGTTCAGCATTGCTGAAAGGTCTAGTATTAGGGATGTCAACCTCCCCACAGTCTTCAGGACAAAGGCTATAAGTAAGGCAATTAGTTTGTTGTTTAAGCAGAGTATATGTTATTGAGAAAGGTATACATGTTTGAACTTCGCTTTTCAAAAAGACGAAGGGTATTCAGGTGAGCCTTTCAAGAATGTTGAGGGGACTATTGAACTAAAACACCGGTTTCTCACCGATATGAGCCCTTTGATGCCTGTTCAAATAGCCCCGTTCAGAAAAGTATTTTACATTCATCGCATTCAAACGGTTTCTCACCTGAATCCGTTCTTTGGTGCCTGTCCAAATGTGATGAATAAGAAAAGGTTTTGTGACAAACATTACACATAAATGGTTTTTCACCCGTATGCATTCCTTGGTGCGTTTTCAAATGTGCAGGTTGACAAAAGGTCTTGTCACATATGTCACATTTAAACGGTTTCTCACCAGTATGAATTCTTTGATGTGTTTTCATATTGTCAGCGCGAGAAAACGACTTGTCACATACATCGCATTTAAACGGTTTGTCACCGGTATGAACTCTTTGATGTGTGTTCAAACTTGCAGGTTGAGAAAAAGTCTTGTTACAAACATTACACTTAAATGGTTTTTCACCCGTATGCATTCCTTGGTGTGTTTTCAAATGTGAAGGTTGAGAAAAGGTCTTGTCACATACATCGCATTTAAACGGTTTCTCACCTGAATGCACTCTTTGGTGTTTGTTCAAATTTGAAGACTGAGCAAAGGTCTTGTTACAAACATTACACTTAAATGGTTTTTCACCCGTATGTATTCCTTGGTGTGTTTTCAAATGCGAAGGTTGAGAAAAGGTCTTGTCACATACATCGCATTTAAGCGGTTTCTCATCTGAATGCACTCTTTGGTGTTGGTTCAAATTTGAAGACTGAGCAAAAGTCTTGTTACAAACATTACACTTAAATGGTTTCTCACCAGAATGAATTCTTTGATGTGTGTTCAAACTTGCAGGTTGAGAAAAAGTCTTGTCACATACATCACATTTAAATGGTTTCTCACCAGTATGAATTCTTTGATGGGTGTTTAAACTTGCACCGAGAGAAAACGTCTTGTCACATACATCGCATTTAAACGGTTTCTCACCTGAATGCACTCTTTGGTGTTTGTTCAAATTGCCCTGTTCAGAAAAACTTTTTTTACATACATCGCATTTAAAAGGCTTTTCTCCTGTATGTACCCTTTGATGCTGTTTCCAATGCAGCTTTTGAGAAAATAGTTTGTCACATATCTCACACTTAAAGATTTTTTCTCTTTATGAGTTCTTTGATATCTTTCCAATTTTCTATTCTTGTCACTTTGCATGCAACTTTTCAAACCAGTTTTCTGATTTCCTAAACTTTTTCCTTCAGATTCCAATGCACATTCGTTTGAGAAACCACTCGTAGATGTATTCTTTGAAAAAAATAGTGACGTAATTCCCTGCAAGTGCATTCCAGACACGTGTGATGAAAAGTTACCTAAAATATAAAAGTCTATAGAGTAAAAAAACGAATAAAACAAAAAATCAAAACTAAAAAAATACAAAAAAACGCACCTTTCAATATGTTTCAAAAGTCTACAGAGAAAACAAACCCAAATAAAACAAAATTATACCTCAATAAACTGAAAACAAAAAATTAATCTTTCAATGTGTTTTAGAAGTCTACAGATAAAACAGTATATCTTTCGATATGTTTTGACAATTAATTTTATTTTCGATTCCTCTTCTCTCCCTCGTGGTGATACTAATATCAGCTTTTAAAATTAATTATTCTGATGCAATGAAAAATGCTGATGACTGCTAAGAAAAAGCTTAAACTCGGCTTCTGGAACGTCAGAACCATGTCCCAACACTCTAAGACAGAACTGGTCATAAAGCAGATGATTCAATATAAAATTAATATCCTAGCTCTTTTTGAAGTAGGACGGATGGGTATGGGCAAAAAACATACTTTACGGGTGCTGACGAGTTAGAAGAATCGTTCTCCTCCAAGGGCAAAAAGACATTCCCATTTTTGGCCTCATCAAAAACTTTGCCACCCATGGAACATTAGTCTCTCCTAAGGTAAAATTCTGTAAAGGTCCTCGAACGGGACCTAGTTATTCTGTTTATCCTCTTTTCATACCAAGGACCAAACACCAGCAAAACTAAATAAGACCAAAACCAAAAAGCACCAGAACCGTAAAGACAAGGATAAAAGCTAAAGTGCCAAAGTTTGCTGCAAATTTCGCTCAACTACAAAGGTAAAGAGACAATATTTACGTACAACAAAACTGTACAAAAATTGTTTGAGATTCAAAAAATATTGTTTATTATGTTTATCAACAAAAATTCCATTACTTTTGTTCTACTGAAAACTAAATGAATCTAAATAATTTCAATAATTTGCTGCACTTGACACACAAATCAAAATTTCAAATAAAAATTAGATTTTTTTTGACCAGTTTGGATTCCAGTCAAAATTAGCTGGAAATCCAATTTAGTTTTTAAATTGTACTGCCACTCATATCTTCGCCAATACTTCTAATACTCCGACTGCTACTTTTTAGGCTATTTTGGTACTAAGATGGTATAAAGGTATTATGGTGAGTTTTACAGAATATTGAGAAAAAATTTGAACTAAATCAAAACATACTACTTGCATGCAAGCTGTCAAAGGGGCCTATCAGTAATGTCATAAGTGTACGTGTAGTGTAATAAATTGAAACTTGTTGGATATTTTGAGGGGGAGGTTTGACTTACTCAAGAACACTAAGTGCATACTACAACTGCTTTTACTGCTACTACTACTAGTGCTATTGCTGATGCTATTATTGCTATTAAAATAAAAAAAAACTTGTTTTTTAACTGAAAGTAAGGAGCGACATAAAAACTTAAAACGAACGGAAATTACTCCGTATATGAAATGGGTTCCCCCCCCCCCCGCATACCCTCGCTATTTACGCTGAAGTTTTCAAATGTTTTAAAAATTAGAATTGTGGCAAAGAGTCAAACTTTAGCGTAAAGAGCGAGGGATTGCAGAAGGGAAAATCCATTTCATATACGGAGTAATATTTGTTCGTTTTAAGTTTTAATGTCGCTCCTTACTTTCAGTTAAAAATTTACTTTTTTATTTAATTTCTCAACGTTTTTGAATTAATGCATGTTTGATTTTGGCTCTCCGCACATAAATTATTAAAATGAAATTTGCATACTAATACTTTTTTTGGGTAAATGGCTTTCTCTTAATTTTGATCAGACGATTTTGAGAAATAAGGGGTGGGAAGGAGGCTTAGTTGCCCTCCAATTTTTCGGTTACTTAAAAAGGTAACTAGAACTTTTAATTTTTAACAAACGTTATTATTAGTAAGAAATATACGTAACTAAAGAATTAACTTACGTAACAAACTTTTGTATTATTATATTTTTATTATGTATATGAGGGGATTTGTCCCCCCGTTAATACCTCGCTCTTTGTACTAAATCTGAAGTTTTGTCCCAATTCTTTAAGAATGACCCCTGAATCAGAAAGGCCGTAGAATAAGTGGTTGAAATTACTAAAAATATTTAGCATAAAGAGCGATGTATTTATCTCCTCCTAAATACCTCGCTTTTTTTTAAGAACCCCTCATATGCTTAATAATCTCTGTTCGTTTTAAGTTTTAATGCTACTCCTTACTTTCAATTGAAAAAACTTTTTCATGTTTATTTTTTCATAGTTTTTATGGCACTTGGTATTAACCAAGTGACATACAGCAGTCGCCAATTCTGTCGGTCTGTCGGTCCCGGTTTTGCTACTTTAGGCACTTCCAGGTAAGCTAGGACGATGAAATTTGGCAAGCCTATCAGGGACAGGACCAGATTAAATTAGAAATAGCCGTTTTTCCCGAATTGACCATCTGGGGGGGGAGTGGGGGCCCGGTTAATTCGCATATAATAGAAAAAATGAAGTATTTTTAACTTATCAGCGGGTGATTGGATCTTGATGAAATTTGATGTTTGGAATGATATTGTGTCTCAGAAATCTTATTTTAAATCCCGACCGGATCTGATGACATTGGGGGGAGTTGGAGGGGGAAAACCTAAAGTCACGGTTTTGCTACTTTAGGCACTTCCAGGTAAGCTAGGACGATGAAATTTGGCAAGCGTATCAGGGACCGGACCAGATTAAATTAGAAATAGTCGTTTTCCCGATTTGACCATCTGGGGGGGGGGGAGTAGGGGCCAGTTAATTCGGAAAAAATAGAAAAAATGAAGTATTTTTAACTTATGAGCGGGTGATTGGATCTTAATCAAATTTGATGTTTGGAATGATATTGTGTCTCAGAGCTCTTATTTTAAATCCCGACTGGGTCTGATGACATTGGGGGGAGTTGCAGGGGGGAAACCTAAAATCTTGGACAACACTTAGAGTAGAGGGATCGGGATGAAACTTGATGGGAAAAATAAGCGCGAGTCCCAGATACATGATTGATATAATCGGAACTGATTTACCCTCTTTGGGGTAGTTGGGGGGGGGGGGAGTAATTCTTAAAAATTAGAAAAATGAGGTATTTTCAACTTACGAACGGGTGATCGGATCTCAATGAAATTTGATGTTTAGAAGGATATCGTGTCTTAGAGCTCTTATTTTAAATCCCGACCGGATCTGGTGATGGGGGCGGAGAGTTGGGAGGGGGAAACCTAAAACTTGGAAAACACTTAGAGTGGAGGGATCGGGATGAAACATGGTGGGAAAAATAAACACAAGTCCTAGATAGATGATTGACATAAACGGAACGGATCCGCTCTCTTTTGGGTAGTTGGGGGGGGGGGGTAATTCTTAAAAATTAGAAAAATGAGGTATTTTCAACTTACGAACGGGTGATCGGATCTCAATGAAATTTGATGTTTAGAAGGATATCGTGTCTTAGAGCTCTTATTTTAAATCCCGACCGGATCTGGTGATGGGGGCGGAGAGTTGGGAGGGGAAAACCTAAAACTTGGAAAACACTTAGAGTGGAGGGATCGGGATGAAACATGGTGGGAAAAATAAACACAAGTCCTAGATAGATGATTGACATAAACGGAACGGATCCGCTCTCTTTTGGGTAGTTGGGGGGGGGGGTATTTCTGAAAAAAAAGAGGTATTTTTAACTTACGAACGGGTGATCGGATCTCAATGAAATTTGATATTTAGAAGGATATCGTGGCTCAGAGCTCTTATTTTAAACCCGACCGGATCTGGTGACATTGGGGGGGGGGAAGTTGGGAGGGAGAAACCTAAAAATTGGAAAACACCTCCAACGAGTGGAGGGATCGGGATGAAACTTGGTGGAAAAAAAACACGAGTCCTAGATACATGATTGACATAACCAGAACGGATCCGCTCTCTTTGGGGTAGTTGGGGGGGTAATTCTGAAAAATTAGAAAAAATGAGGTATTTTTAACTTACGAACGGGTGATTGGATCTCCATGAAATTTGATTTTTAGAAGGATATCGTGTCTCAAAGCTCTTATTTTAATCCTGACCGGATCTGGTGACATTGGGGGAAGTTTGGGGTGGGGAGATCTAAACTGATGGGAAACGCTTAGATTGGAGGGATTGGGATGAAATTTGGTTGGAAAAATAAGCAAAAGTCTTGCTTACGTGATTTACATAATTGGAACGGGTCTGCTCAATTGCGGGGGGGGGGGTAATTCTGAAAAATAAGAAAAATGACGTATTTTTAACTTACGAAGGAGTGATCGGATCTTCATGAAACTTCATATTTAGAAGGACCTCGTAACTCCGATATCTTATTTTAAATCTCAACCGGATCAAGCGTAATTGGGGAGGGGCAGTTGGGGGGACCGGAAATCTTAGAAAATACTTAAAGCGGTAAGATCAGGATGAAACTGGAGCAGAAGAATAGAAACCTGTCTAAGATACGTGACTGACATAACTGGACCAGATCTGCTCTCTTTGGTGGAATTGGGGGGGGGGTAATTTTGAAAATAGAGGTATTTGTAACTTACGAAAGGGTGACCAGATCTTAATGAAATTTGATATTTAGAAGGATCTTGTGCTTTGAAGTTCTAATTTCAAATTCCGACCAGATCCTGTGATATTCGGGGGAGTTGGAGGGGGGAACCGGAATTCTTGGAAAACATGAAAATTGGAGTATTTATATCTTACGAATAGATGATCGGATCGTAATGAAATTTGATTTTTAGAAGGAATTCATGTCTCAGAGCTCTTATTTCAAATCCCGACCAGATCTTTTGACATTGTGGGGATTTGGAGGGGGAAATTTTGGAAAAACACTTGGAGTGTATGTATCGGGATGAAGCTTGTTGGATAGAATAAACAAATGTCCTTGATACGTGATTGACAGAATCGTACTGGATTCGCTCTCTTTGGGGGAGTCGGGGGGAGGGGTTCAGTGATTTGGCGAGTTCGGTGCTTCTGGACGTGCTAGGGCGATGAAAATTGGTAGGCGTGTCAGGGAGCTGCACAAATTGACTTGATAAAGTCGTTTTCCCAGATTCGACCATCTGGGGGGCAAAAGGGAGAGGAAAAATTAGAAAAAATTAGGTGTTTATAACTTACGAGTGGGTGATCGGATCTTAATGAATTTTGATATTTAGAAGGACTTTGTGATTCAGAGCTCTTATTTTAAATCTTGACCGGCATTAAGCCTCTTATTTTCCGTTTTAAATCAATCTATTGATTCATAGAATTTTGTTAGAGCTCATACCATATGATCTCTTGGCTCTTAGCTCTTCTCGCCTCGTCACAAGTGCCATATGAGCTCTTAGCTCTTGTTTTTTATAGTAATGCTAGGAAATCCTGCGCCCTTTTCATTGAGTTTTTCTTCCCCCACGACATATTCCTCCAAGGAAAGATCCTCCCACATAGCCCCCTCCTTTCAACACAACCCCCCAAACCAAAAGAATCCCCCCGAAAACGTCTATACACTTACCAATAACCATTACTGTATGTAAACACTGGTCAAAGTTTGTAACTTGCAGCCCATCCCCCAGGGACTGTGGGGGAATAAGTCATCCCCAAAGACATAGTTATTATGGTTTTCGACTATGCGGAACAAAATGGCTATCTCAAAATTTTGATCCGTTGACTTTGGGAAAAGATGAGCGTGGGAGGGGCCTAGGTGCCCTCCAATTTTTTAGGTAACTTAAAAAGGGCACTAGACTTTTCATTTCCATTAGATCGAGCCTTCTTGCGACATTCTAAGACCACTTGGTCGATACGATGACCCCTGGGAAAAAGAACAAAAAAAAACAAACAAATAAACACGCACCCGTGATCTGTCTTCTGACAAAAAATACGAAATTCCACATTTTTGTAGATAGGAGCTTGAAATTTTTGCTATAGGGTTCTCTTATACGCTGAATGCGATAGTGTGATTTTCGTTAAGATTCTATGACTTTTAGGGGGTGTATTCCCAATAAATTTTAGGGGGTATTTTCCAAAATAAGGTAAATTTTCTCAGGCTCGTAACTTTTGATGACAAAGACTAAATTTGACGAAACTTATATATTTAAAATCACTATGAAAATCCAATTCTTTTCATGTATCTTTTAGCATATAAATTCCAATTTTTAGAGTTTCGTTTACTATTGAGCCGGGTCGCTCCTTACTAGAGTTCGTTACCACAAACTGTTTTATTACTATTAGCAACACTTCTACTACAACTGTCAACATCTCCTGATCTCGTACATGGCCTCCTTGTACCACCTCCCCCTTTCAGGAGCCCTGTATATGTTTGAAAGTTAGATCTCTTAATTGTATATGCATATAACGTAATGATGCCCCCTTTTTGTAATTATATTTATCATTAGGAAAAATATACTAAACTGCAATTTAAAGAATTTTTTTTTCAAAAAAAAAGCCATACACAGAGGTGAAATAAAATAACTGGAAAGGCCAAAAACAACATATTTCTTGAGCATCTCTTCTCCATCCAAAAGAGCGAAAAATTCTGTCCAAGAACTGAACCTAAATCCATTCTTTGTTCAATGATTTCAGTTAGAATGATTTTTTGAATCGTGTACTATTATATTAAAAAATTTACAAGCTGTACCTAAACAATCCTCGTCGTTTTATCATTATAGTTCTGTGTTTTGTCAGATCATTATAGTATGTTTTATCATAGATATCTCAAAATTTCTATCAGATTTTCTCGAGGGAAAAGTGGCATGGAAAGGGGCTTAGTTGTCCTCCAATCTTTTTAGGTCAATTAAAAATGGCATTAAAACTTTTAACTTCCATTTGAATGAGGCCACTCACAATATTCTATGACCATTGGATCGATAAAATCACCCCTGGGAAAAGAAAAACAAACAAAAAAATAAACAAATAAACACGCATCTGTGATCTTTCTTCTGGTAAAAAATACAAATTTCACATTTATCAGATAGAACTCCTCAACTACAGGTGAAGAACCCTCAACAAAAGGGTTCCTGATACGATGAATCTGATGGTGAGATTTTGATTAGGATTCTATGACTTTTTGAGGGTGTTTCTCCATTTTTTTTTTAAATGATTGAAACAAATTTCAGGCTCGTAACCTTTAATGGGAAAGACTAAACTTAATGAAACTTATATATTTGTAACCAGCAAAAAATCGGATTCTTTTGATGTATCTATTGACATCGAAATTCCGTTTTAAGAGTTTCGGTTACAATTGAGCCGGGTTGCTCCTTACCCTTCATTATCATATACTGTTTGATAATAAAACTTAACAAACCACTGTCAGGTGAAAATTAAAAAATTTTCATGAAAGACTACAAAATAGTTAAGGAAAAATCTGAGCATTGACTTAAGATAAAACAAAAGTTCCATCTTAAGATTAAGTCCCTTTGTCCTATCTTTGTCCAAAATATTATCCAATACATTTCAATCACCAAAAACACAATGTTTTAGATGTACCTTCATTGTTAGAACATTTGGATTCCTGGGTGTCGTACTCAAATTTACATGGTCTTGAAATGCCAGATAAATTAAGCGAAGGAACATTTTCAGGTTTTGGTGACAAAAGATGGTTTGGATAATGAAAGGGCTTCTCGCTGTCACGTGGTAAATCATCTTCAACTTCTAAAACAAAATTTAAATTAAACAGACAAAGAAAAAATTAACAGTAAAGCTTAGTAAGTAAATCTGAAAAATCTGCCTTTATTTTTAGTTACGTGTAAAAATGTAAATATAAAGATATTATATGAATACATAAAATTAGCAGATATGCAGGTTTTTTTAACAAATTGTTTTTAAAACTCTACTTTTTGTAAAGCAAAAGAAAACCAGGAACATTAAACGAAATTCACTAACATAGAAAAAAAAAGTGAAGCCTGAAATTATAGAGGGAAAAGTAATCTGATAGCAAATAGCGATCCCCCCCCCCAACGAACCTTCTTTTTTCCAAATTTGTCCGATACAATTTTTGACATAATAATGGTTTCCAAAATAGACCCATGATAAAATAATAAAAACTCCAGGGTTTATACAGCCCCCTCCCCGGAACCTGGGGACATATAAAGTTTCTATGGAAGGAATGATCACATAAATTCGTCAGGGGCTCATTCTATTGGAAATTGAAAGTTCTAGTTCCCTTTTTAAGAATCAAAAGGGACTGGAGGGCAACTAGCCCTCCTGTCTTCTTGACCTCAAATCCACCAAATCAAATTTTTGAGATAGCCATTTCGCTAAAATAATGGGGACCTAAGCCCCTAAAACCCCACAAATCTGTAATGAGTTTAAGGTCTTTGAAAGGTTTATACTGCGAAATGAACTAAGTTGTGGTTAAATATGTTTAACTACTAATTCTTCGTAGCTCTTTCGAAAATATGGCGCATAGACCATCCGTCGAATATTTTTTTAATTATTCGATTGTAAATTGTTACCAGCAGTTATAACTTTCAGTTTTGGGAGTTCTGCTGCGGTCTCTTCTTGTAAATATGTTTCATTCAAGTCAAGTAAATGTTTTGAAATTCGTGGTATTCCAAGCTTTTTGTATCTTTGCTTTATCTATTCCCGGTGCTTCTGCACAGCAACCAAGCCAATGCCTCTTTTATTTCAATTCTTTACCATCTTCCAAAAAACACTTCTGTAAAGTAACTATACCAAGTTCTTCTTTAATGGCCTTTCTCGTCTTTCAAAATCTTTGAACATAATTTAAAAATTTGACGGAGCACTCCTATTTTCATAATATGTTGAAACATTCACTTGTGATGTCAGTAAGACAAGTTGAAACGCTGACCGTATTTATGCCCGTCTATTCAAACTAATTATAAAACAGTGCAGGAGTTTCTAATATAAAACTGATGGTAAAAACTTCTAGTGGAGACAAATAAAATGATAAAAATATCGTTTTTAAATTAATTAGAAAAAAATTAACAGTAAATTTGTTAGTATGTGTTAAAATTATTAAAATTGTATGTACCATTTTCACAGAAAAGTTGAAATAGAATTTGCACAAAAAAAAAAAACAATTTAGAAAACCAAGACAAGAAATATTTAAAAATAGCAAACTAAGATTATGTTGCTGAGTAAGGGAAATTGATAGAAACCAAAATGGATACCGTAATTCGGCTGAAAAGCCATGTCGCCATCTGGCTGTCGCCAGAAAAGCCATGACTCTTCTATGACTTTTGGCAGGTGTTTCCCCATTTTTTTGAAAATATATAAAATTTTTTCAGGCTCGTAACCTTTGATAGATAAGAGTAAAGTTAATCAAACTTATATATTGAAATCAGCATACAAATTTGATTCTTTTGCTGCATCTATTGGTATCAAAATCAGAATTGGGACAAATTTGAACTTTAGCGTACATTACAAAGAGCAAGATGTTGAGGAGAAGGCAGGCCCCTTCCTATATTCTTAGTATTTAATATATACTTAATAGCTTCTGCCCGTTTTAAGTTTAATTTTCCTCCTTACTTCCAGTTGGAAAAAACCTGTTTTTTAAATTTAACTTCTGGTCGTTTTTTAAATAATCCCAGGAAATCCGATCCCACCTCCAAGGAGAAATACTCTCCCAGTAGATATATTCTCTAGACAATTCAATCCTGGTGAAAATTTACCCAGGAAATTACCCTTAACAACTCCACGCGTAAAATTGAGACGGAAATAAGAAAGCAAGAAATAAAAAATTGTATAGATATTCTAGCGAATTCCCCCAGAGTTTAATTTTCTTTAACAAGTTCAACTCGTGGGAACTTGGATCCGCTCTCTTTGGGGGGGGGGGTAATTCTGAAAAATTAGAAAAAATGAGGTATTTTTAACTTACGAACGGGTGATCTGATCTTAATGAAATTTGATATTTAGAAGGATAATCGAATGACAAAGACTAAATTTGATGAAACCTATATATTTAAAATCAGTATGAAAATCCGATTCTTTTGATGTATAGCATCAAAATTCCAATTCTTAGAGTTTCGTTTACTATTGAGCCGGGTCGCTCCTTACTACAGTTCGTTACCACGAACTGTTTGATTACTAATAGCCACACTTCTACTACAACTGTAAACGTCTCCTGATCTTGTACATGGCCTCCTTGTACCAGTCTCAGATTCAGTCTCAGATTAAATAAAGGATAGTCTATTAGCCTATTTTTATTTTGAACTCTCTTTATTTGGCAGTAAGAACAAAGTGAAGATGGAAAGACGTACAATATTGCATCCCTATCAAATTGTAGATTTTTGATATACAGTTTAGATTCGGGATATCTAACCCTAGATGAAAAGGGGCAAGGATACAACCATAACTGGTGAACTTTATGTTTAGAAAGAGAAATTCAATGGTTGGCTCTGGTATCTGTTTTTTCTAGGCTATACTATATTCACTGATGGGCCTTATTGCATATCTTAATTTCCAATTTATTTAATCAAATTAACTAGAAGAAAAACAAACCAAAGGCTATTCAAAGCAAATCAAAAAGATTGAAAAACATTTCCTGTGTGATGTGGTATTCAAAAAGATTCAAAAAGATATCCGCGTGATAAATATTCAAAAACATTTACGCATAATGTGCTTTCAAAAATGTTGTTAAATAAAAAAAATTAATTTTTTTTAACTAAAAGTAAAACTGAAGTTTAAACTTTGAAGTTGAAAGTTTAACTCCCCAAAACATATTTTTTATTGCCATATACTTGCACCCGAAACTAATAAGATTAAGATAATTTGTAGAAAGCTAAAGATTAAAGAAATGTTTGACTCCATCATCAGCTTACAACTACCTCCTAATACTGAAAGGCCGATTTATAGGGTGATGATCCAAATTATGAAACAGACAATGGAATACGAGCTAATTTATTGATGAAGATCTACTGTGCAGAAGAGAGCGACAGTGAGTAGGAAGAGCCGTATTGGTACCAGCCGGCCTCTTGGGCTTAAACTGCTGGGGACAGGCAGCTCAAGTACTTGCACTTCCCACAAACCAAACAGAAGGGAAGAGAGGATGAAAAAGAAGGATTGCTAGTGCCATCTTGAAGTCAAAGAGGTGAAAGGACTGTGTGCAGTCTGTATATCCTCATACAAATTCTGGAATTGGAAACTGAAAGTGAAAGTGTTTTTTAACGATTAGAAATTACTCCGTGTCCGAAAGGGGTTATTCCTTCTTCAACGACCCACTCTATACGCTAAATTTTGGCTGTTTCTCGCAATTCTACTTTATTAAACAGCAAAAAACTAAGGTGTAAAGAGCGGGGCGTTGAGAAGGGAACAGCCTCTTTCATACACGGAGTAATTTCTGTTGGTTTTAAGTTTTAATGTCGCTCCTCACTTTCTGTCAAAAAAACAAGTTTTTTTATTTAGTTTCTGAACGTTTTTGAAATAATGCACATAAATTATTAAAATGAAATTTGCACATTAGTTCTTTTTTTTTTTGGCTAAATGGCTTTCTCTTAGTTTTGATCCGACGATTTTGAGAAATAAGCGAGGGGGAAGGAGGCTTAGTTACCCTCCAAATTTTCGGTTACTTAAAAAGGCAACTATAACTTGTAATTTTTAACGAAAGTTTTTATGAGTAAAAAATATACGTTACTTAAGAATTAACTAACGTAAGAAACTTCTATATTCTTATATTTTTATTATGTATATGAGGGGGTTTTTCCCCTTGTTAATATTTCGCTCTTTACGCTAAAGCTTAAGTTTTGTCCCAATTCTTTCAGAATTACCCTTGAATCAGAAAGGCCGTGTTGAAATTACTGAAATTACTTGTTGAAATTACTAAAGATACTTTAGCATCAAGAGCGAGGTATTTAGGAGAAAAACCCCTCATATGCGTAATAATCTCTTTTCGTCTGAAGTTTTAATGTTACTCCTTACTTTCAATTAAAATTTTTTTTTCATGTTTATTTTTTCATTGTTTTTTTTTTTTTATAATAATGCTAGAAAATTCTGCGGCCTTTTGATTGAATTTCGCTTCCCCCATGACTTATTCCTCCAAGAAAATATCCTCCCATATAGCCCCCTCCCCTCAACCACCCCAAACCAAAAAAAAACCCTGAAAACGCCTGTACACTTCCCAATAACCATGATTGTATGTAAACAATGGTCAAAGTTTGTAACTTGCCCCCCCCCTTCCTCGGCGACTGTGGGAGAGAAAGTCATCCCCAAAGACATAGTTAGTATGATTTTTGACTCTGCTGAACAAAATGGCTATTTTAAAATTTTGATCCATTGACTTTGGGGAAAAATGAGCATGGGTGGCGGCTAGGTGCCCTCTAATTTTTTGGTCACTTAAAAATGGAACTAGAAATTTTTCATTTCCGTTAGAATGAGCCATCTTGTGACATTCTAGGACCACTTGGTCAATACGATGACCCCTGAACAAAAAAATTAAATAAATAAACACGCACCCGTGATCTGTCTTTTGGCAAAAAATACGAAATTCCACATTTTTGTAGATAGGAGCTTGAACTTTTTTCAATAGTATTCTCTGATACACTGAATGAGATGGTGTGATTTTCGTTAAGATTCTATGACTTTTAGGGGATGTTACCTCCTATTTTCCAAAATAAGGTAAATTTTCTAAGGCTCGTAACTTTTGATGACAAAAACTAAATTTATGAAATTTATATATTTAATATCAGCTTAAAATCCGATTCTTTTAATGTATCTTTTAGTTTACTGTTGAGCCATGTCGCTCCTTACTACAAATCGTTACCACGAACTGTTTGATAGTGAATTTTAATTTTGACTGTCTGACAACCCCAGCAGAAATACGGTTTGAAAACTTGACAGTAAACGTATCACAGCTCATATTATAAACTTACCAATACGGTGAAAACACCACTCGATGCCTTTTTTATGCTATTTTTAAGATATAATAATCGCTTCTATCACAAATTTAAGCACTTTTTGACCGAACCTAATCAACCTTATTATGAATAATTTTGTCATTGAGAAAATGTCGCATTATTTTGTCGAAAACGACCGAGAAAACGGTGCTGAGAATGCGTAATATCATTTTATAGAAAACGACCGATAGCATATACTTTGATTGAAAATTCGTAATTTTCCAAGAGGTCAGAAAATTGCTTAAATTTGACTTTGCTATAGAAGCGATTATTATATTCGTAAAGGGTAAAAAAAGGCATCGATTGGTGTGCTTACTATATTGTTCAGTTAATAATATGAACTGTTTTACGTTTCCTAACTTGACAATCTTAGCAGAAATACGATTTGGTGTAAGCCCTCTAACCATTGATGATTCAGATTATTTCAACTTCAGAGGTAGGCTCCAAAGCCATTGAATTATATATGGTCCAGGATTTCACTTAACAAATTTTAAAGAAGAAGAAGGAGTTAAGATCCATAATGCATAACATGTATCAGGAAGGGTATCAAATACATATATCAATTACGTAAGTATTTAATTTACTGCTTAAATTAGGTAAGAAATTTCAGAGAATATTATAGGACAAGCTGTTAAACTAAATCACAAGATACAAAGTGCAAAGGGTCAATCTGCAAATACTCAAAAATACCTAATGACAATAAGTTAAAATATTTCAACGCATGTTAAGTGGGACATTGAACTAACTTAAAAAGCTCTAAATGCATTTAGGTTAGCTCGGTTGTATCTCAGGAATGGCTTAGAACATGGAGCTGAAGATTATAGAGAAAGTTGAGGTGAATGTTAAAATAAATCAAAAGAAAATATGTGCATCCAAGTTGTCAAAAGGCACACCTGGAATATTTCAGGAACAGCCAATGTCATTGGGTTGAAATTTCTAGGGGATAGCGACATGACCAAAAGGCATGAAGTGTATCCAGCTTTAGAAAGGGTATATCAACGAATTTCTAGAAAAGGGTAAGCGATATAAAGTGAAGTTTTTCAGGGAACAGATAATGGCATTAAGTTACAGAATTGAATGAACGTTGAGGGTGATTTTCAACAAAATAAAAAGGCACTACGTGCATCCTGGTTGTCAAAAGCGCACCAGCAATCAGTTGCTTGCCAGCATTCATTCCGTTCGGAGCTAGTGCGCGCTGGTGGATGCTATTGCTTATTTAGGATATTTGTTCTGTTTGAATTGTTTGAACACTTGCCAGTAAGTCTCTGTTTAATGGATTTTTGATTTGGTTATTAGCCAATCTAGGGGAGATTATTGAATAATTTTATGATGTCTCTTACGAAGTCGTACTTTAATCAGAAACACACTGAGCTTATGAAGAAGATTCTTAGCCTGGAAAAGGGGATTGAGGCTTTGTGAAATGAGAATTTGAAACTCAAAGAAGAAAATACGGTTCTCAAAACCGAAGTAGTAAATCTAAAAAAAGTCTTGTCTTCAAGTTGAACTTGTCTTCAACGTGCATCCTGGTTATAGGGGATAGGGGATAGCGACATGACCAAAAGGCATGAAGTGTATCCAGCTTTTGAAAGGGTATATCAACGAATTTCTAGAAACGGCTAAGCGATATAAAGTGAAGTTTTTCAGGGAACAGATAATGGCATTAAGTTACAGAATTGAATGAACGTTGAGGGTGATTTTCAACAAAATAAAAAGGCACTACGTGCATCCTGGTTTGTCAAAAGCGCACCAGCAATCAGTTGCTTGCCAGCATTCATTCCGTTCGGAGCTAGTGCGCGCTGGTGGATGCTATTGCTTATTTAGGATATTTGTTCTGTTTGAATTGTTTGAACACTTGCCAGTAAGTCTCTGTTTAATGGATTTTTGATTTGGTTATTAGCCAATCTAGGGGAGATTATTGAATAATTATAGGAACTACATAAGGAATGAGAAGTATTTTGAAACCCCGTAGAATTTAAGCATGAAGAGCGGAGAGTAGAAGATTTGGCTGCCCCCCTAATGCACGAAGTAATTTCTTGTCATTTCAAGTTTCAATGTCGCTCTGTACTTTCAGTTTAACTTTAAATTAAACTGCCATTAAGCCTACACTACTCATTAGCCTTAAACTCTCCACGGTCGTTCCACTAAAGCTTTAGTTCTTTCATAGCAACACGTCAAGAACGTGTTGCATAGCAACACTTCAACACTTTAAAAAGGTGCAACGAAGGAGGGGTGAAATCCCAAAATTATTTTGCAGGCTTAGGGCGTTTATTTCTTTTCTTTGGCGGGGAGAGGGGGTCTTTTAAGATGAATTTTTAATACCTCACTCAAAACTAATTTCTATACAACATACGGCCATTTTAAGACAAATAATTTAAAAACAAAGAGTTCAAAAAAAAAGTTTTTCAGAGAAAACTGAAGAGCCATTTTAGATAGATAATTTTTATTTGCAACAATTAAATAAATAAATATGACAAACCAGTGCACATGCCTGGTGGCATACTTTAGCACTGCAATGTTACTTACATTAGCACTGACAAAATAAAAATAAATCAAGCCAAAATACAAGCCTACAGCATCAGCATAAATATACAAAAAAAATAAACAAAAAATAATTCCCCGCAACATATTAAACACAAAACACCTAATCATTTGAAATTTAATTAAATATTTGAAAACCCGTTATTACTTACATATAAATCCTAATATGTAAAGCTTATTAAAAGCTTAAGACGAATATAAACAAAGTCCTATAATAATTCGAACCCAGAACTACCAGGATTTACTGCCAAAGAATAGTTGAAACCCAAAACAAACACAAATTAAAATAAATAGTCACAACACAAATACTGGTATCGGGCACTATATAGATGAATAGTTTAGACAAAAACGAGTAAAAACTCAAATAAATATTTAAGGCAATATTAAAATTAACAGATAGTATTACAGTCAGGAGTTTGCCCCCCCCCCAATAGTGCGTTGTAATTTCTCAAAACGTCGAAGAAAAATAAAAACAAATCATGATATGATAATAAAGATGACTGGAAAGAAATATTGAAAATGAACTGAATGTTTAACATAAAATTGTATTAATTCTTGGAGGCCTCAGCAATACAGGAAACAAAAATCACGAAAAAATTGTGATCGACGAACACATTGTTATGGGAGTTTACCTCAGCGTGAACAGTTCTATTAGAATTAATTAATTCAATTAGCAAATCATTAAAAACAAGTGAGATTACTTATTTGAATTGTTTCAACAGCGTGAACCACAACAAAACTGTCTTGCGCCAGGGTTTCGTTTTCTTGATTATTTTGTGTAAAGGCATGCAATTTCATCTAATGATATTCTTTTATTTTTAAATTTACTTATTGCATTACCATATTATTATCCTTTTACCTCAAATAGTTCAGCTGTTCAACACGTTCATCAAACAGTTCATGGTAACGAACTGTAAGTAAAGGGCAATGCGGCTCAAAAGTAACCGAAACTCTAAGAAAAAGAATCTTGATAACAATGGATACATCAAAAAAGATCGGATTTTAATGCTTATTCGAAATATATAATATTCATAAAGTTTAATTTTACCTCTCAAAGGGTACGAGACTGACAAAAATTTGCCCTATTTTTGAAAAATAGGGAAACCAACCCGGAAGAATCAAGTAATCATAATGAAAATCACACCATCAGATTTAGCATGTCAGAGAAACGTACTGTTGAGGTTTCAAGCGCCTATTTTGTATTTTTCGTTAGAAAAAATATCAAGGAAGCGTGTTTATGTTATTGCCTTTTTTTGTTCGTTTTCCCCGGGAGTGATCGTATCGAACCAGTGATCCTAGAAGATCGGAAGAGGCTCGTTTCACCAGAAATCGAAAGTTCTAGTGCGCTTTGTAAGTGACAAAAAAGTATTGGGGGGCAGTTAACCCCTCTCCCATGCCTCCTTTTCTTCAAAGTCGACCGATCAACATTTTGACATAGCAATTTTGTTCAGCATAATCGAAAGATCTAAAAACTATGTCTTTGAGGATGACAAAACGCCATAGACCCCAGAGAAAAGGCTGCAAGCTAACTTTGCCCAATGTTTACATTTAGTATTGGTTATTGGGAAGTATACAGAAACTTTTCGAGGGGAGGGGGATTTTTCTGTCGGGAGTGGGGTAAATTAAATCAATGATCAGAAATTAAATAGCTAAAAGTAACAGAAATTATTACGTATATGAGGGGAGTTGCCCCCTCGTCAACACCCCGCTCTTTGCAATAAAGCTTTTTTTGTGAGAACTTAAAAAAGCTTATTATTCAAGTAACTGATATTTCAGGTACGGCTTAGGGTATTAAGTTTAAATCTAGGGCAGAAGGGCGTATTCTGAATTATCAGAAAGGCGTATCTGCAATATTTTACGAACGGCTGACGGTATAGAGTTGAAACTTCCAAGGAACGTTGAGGAGGGTAAAAAAGTAATTCAAAAGACATCATTTTCAAACAAATTGTCAAAAGGGCGTACTTTTGGTACTGAAGAACGGCCAAGGTTACCATGTTAAAACTGTCATGGAGTGTTGAGAAGAATGCTAAGAAAAATTCAATGAAAAACCTGCATCCAGGTTGTTAAAAGGGGGTATTTTCAGTGTCACTAGATTAGTAGGATATCAAGTTGAAAGTTTCAGGAAATACTAAGAGGGATATTCATGTGACTCAACAGATACTTTCATTTTGTATACAAGTTTTTTTCTTATTCAAGTTTTCTGTTTTTGGCCTTTATTTTTTCTGTTTCTTTTTTCACAAAAAATGAGTTCATCGTTCTGTTTGCCTAGTTGCTGTCCACATGTCATTGTTATGAAGATGCCAAGCTGGGTGGTGGGTGGCGCATGATGTATCATAGTTTGTATGTTTTTTTTTTAATTTGTCTGACTCTAGTTAGGGTGACATCTCCTCCTTGGGTGAGCGACTATTTCATCTTCAAAATAACCCAATTGATGTTCTTAGTTTGATAAATAATTCAGTAGGTCAGTCTAACAAATCACCATCAAATCCCCATTTTTCAGTTAGTAGTAAATACGTATCTGATTTAGATCGAGTATCCAAACGAGATGGTATATTCTCTATACTTCAGCTTAATGTTCAGGGTCTTTACTCTTCGTTTGATGAGTTGAAAAAAAATAGTGCGTAGTGGCCACCCTGACTTCATTGGTCTTTGTGAGACTTTCGTTGATTCAAAAAATGAATCTCTATTGCATCTCCCTGGGTACAAGATGGAATATTTGAATCGAAGTAGGATGGCTAAAGGTGGCCTTGCTGTTTATGTTTCGGAATATCTTCCGTACTCTGTTAGACATGACCTGGCAAGAAATGAAGAAGGAATTTTTGAATCCATATTTATTGAGATTAAAACCCAAGCTAAAGCTTTGATTGTTGGTAATATATACCGGTCTCCTAGTGGGTCTGTTCCCTCTTTCCTTCAGATTCTTGATGAGGTCTTGGAAATAATCCAACTTCATTCATGTGAACTTGTAATTATGGGCGACTTCAACCTTAATTTGTTTGACCGGAGGTCATCCTCGTCCTTGGATTTTCTTTCGACAATGCTCGCTTGTGGAACACTGGCTTCTGCATGCATTCCAACTCACATAACTAGCACTATCGCTTCTTTGCTTAATAATATTTTTTCATCTTTGACGTTGGTGCGAAATTCTATATTGATGAGTGATATCTCAGACCATTTTCCTGTTTTTTCCATGTACGATTTTTCCGATTCATTGCCAAGGAGGAGCCAAGAAGCTGGTTTTTCCTCTTTAAAATTTAATGATCAGGGCTTGCATATTCTTAGGTCACGGTTGGCAGGTCGTTCGTGGAGTATTTCTGAAAATGGATCTGACATAGATTCTTTGTTTAATTCGTTTTATGATTCTTTGAAAGAAGTTATCTTTGATACATGTAATGCACCCCAGTCAAATCCAGCATCGAAAAGAACAACCCCTTTGAATCCTTGGATGACCCCTGGACTCCTTAAAAGTTGGAGGAAGAAAAATTATCTTTGGAAGGCTTACAGATGCTCTAAGCCATTTTCGCGTGATTCTCGGCTTCAACTTTTCAAAGCTTATAGAAGAATTTACAATTCGCTTTGCCGAAGGGCTAAATCGTTATTTTATCATAGAAAATTCTCTGCGTGCGGTAAAGACATTAGGAAGACATGGCAAGTAATCAATTCTGTTATTAGGCCATCTTTTCTGCCTCCTTCTGTCCCTTCAAGTGTTGTGATTGACTGGGAAAATGTAGAGGGTGAGCTAAAAGTTCAAGATGCGTTTACTTCCTATTTTGCTAATATCGGCAAAACTACAGCCTCTTCTGTAAGTCCTTCTTCTTCTCTACCTGATTTTAGGTCTTATCTAGGACCACCTTGTCCTAAATCAATGGCATTGGAACCTGTCTATGAAGCTGAAATAGCCAGAATTGTCAATTGTTTGAGGGGTTCTTCATCATCTGGCCCAGACCGTATTCCGACTAAGGTTGTCAAGTTCATTCTTCCTGTCATTGTGTGTGCCCTCACGAGACTTGTCAATCTTTCTTTTGAAAATGGTGTCTTCCCAAGTGCTCTAAAGCGTGCTCGTGTTATCATCCTTTTTAAAGGTGGATCAAGGAATGATCCTGCAAATTATCGTCCCATATCTCTTTTATCAGTGTTTAATAAAATTTTTGAAAAAGCTATGCTTTCTCGACTTCTTGATTTTCTTAATTCTAAACACTTTTTTCATGATTTTCAGTTTGGTTTTAGGGCGAAACATTCAACTGAGCATGCATGTGCAACTCTCTTGAATTATTTAAATTCAGCTCTTGACTCTGGTTTGATACCTGCTGCTCTTTTTCTTGATGTTCGAAAAGCGTTTGACTCATTAAAACACAAGATTCGTCTTCTGAAAATGTCCCATATTGGTATAAGAGGGAATGCTTATTCATGGTTTCTATCATATTTATCTGATCGAGTCATCTCGGTTCATCCGGACTTTTCTAATCCTTCTGGAATAGAGTCTGGTGTTCCACAAGGATCTGTCATTGGGCGAATACTCTTTTTAATCTACGTCAATGACCTTATTAATACGGTTAAAAATTTAAAACCTACCATTTGCTATCGTCTTTGTCAACCAGTATCCGTCACTAGCTGTGATAAGAGTTTGTCCTTACCGGATACACTTATTGGTTTTGCTGATGACAGTACTTTTGGCACAACTGGTAGAACTGAGTCTGATCTTCGTTCAAGGATGATAGCCCTTTTTGAAAGAGTTATCCAGTGGTTTGATGTGAATTATCTTGGCTTAAATGTCGAAAAGTCATGTTTTCTCATTTTCTCCAGTCTCAAAGGCTTGCCCTGATTTAAATGAAATAAATGTATCAAGAGGTTCTCTAAGTAGACCTAAGGATCGTTACGTTCGATTCCTAGGCATCTTGCTTGACGAAAATCTTTCGTTCAAGCATCATATTGACCTGATTAAAATGAGTCTCCAGGAGTCTCGGAATCCTTAGAAAGCTCAAATATATATTTCCAGGGTCGATTCTTAGACTCTTGTTCTGCAGCCTAGTTCAGTCTTATGCTTCATATTGTTCTTTTATTTGGATGTCAACTTTTCCCTCGTCTCTGAAGCCACTTTCAAAACTTTATGATAAAGCAAGGACTCTTATTCAGGAAACTAACCGTTTTTCACTTAAACCCTTGCTTGATTTGAAATCTCTCTATTTTCTTTCTTGTTCTTCTTTCGTTTTTTTACAGTTGCACGGCCATCTTCCTGCTGTCCTATGTAATAATATATCTTTTGTTTCTGATCAATCGACTTATCATCTCCGCACTTCCAACAATTTACCGGTTCTTCACACACCGTCAGTGAGGTCTGACTTTAACCCTCTGACAGCTTGCAACAGGATCTGGAACACGCTCCCAGAGTTCGTACGAAACTGCCACTCGTTTGGTATGTTCAAAAATTATGTTAGAGATTTTCTAGCTAGTAAATAATTTTGTTTGTTTGTTGTTTTTTTTGTCCCTTTATTTTTTATTCCGGTTTCCCTTGGAGTTGATGTCTCTGGATTGAGTTGGATATTTAATTGAGTTGGTGAAATCATGTGCTACCCTAGCTTGTCATTTTTTGGAGATTATTAAGGTGGGCGACTCAATTTTGTTTTCTGTTTATATTTTTTTGTTGTTGGTATTTTTTCTCCCCTGTTCTTTCCGGCCATGGAGCTTTATGGGGGAGATTGTCTTGAAGTAATTTTTTGTTTATGAATTTTAATGTTAAATAAAGAACTCAGAACTCAGAACTCAACATGTTAAAAACGGCTATAAGTATTAATTTGAAACTTTTAGAAAGCCTTGGGGGATATTGAACCACACTAAGACACTGTATGTATCTTTGTTACTAAATGAGTGCATTTGTAATTTCTCAAGAAAGGCTAAAGATATCAAATTGAAACTTCCACGGATGGCTGAGGAGACTTTTAGCTAAATTGAAAGACACTATGTGCTTCCATTAAAGTTAAATATATGATATCTTAGGATCGTCTAAGGTATTGAGTTTAACCTTCCAGGGAAAATTGAGTAGTTGAAGTTAAAGCTAAGTTAGATTATAGGACACTATGTGCATCCAGAATGTCAAAAGGGCGTGTTTGCAATCTCAAGGGTTTGGCGAAGTATTACATTTATGGCGTAAGGAACCCAGTTGAAACTTTATTTGACTGAGGGATCAAGTGAACTTGAAGTTTTTATTTGATATGAGAGGAGGAGGGAATGGGCTTATAAA
This sequence comes from Artemia franciscana, assembly GCF_032884065.1. NCBI lineage: Eukaryota > Metazoa > Arthropoda > Branchiopoda > Anostraca > Artemiidae > Artemia > Artemia franciscana. Next base: position 4,244,906 of record NC_088868.1, read on the forward strand.
GGGAAATAGATTTTTATAGAAAAGGTCCTAAAGCAGATTCTTAGTGCGAAACACTTATTTTCAGGCTGATCTGTCTGAAATTTCTGACCGCGAAAACACGTCCACTTGAAAGTGCAGAACCAAGAAAACTTGAATCAGAAAATATTGTTGTCCTGACTCGTGAAGGCCTATTTTTCTTCTTTTTTAAACAATAGTTAAAACACATTTTTAATAAATGAGGCAAAAACTAATATATTTAACAATATGAGCAGTTTAAACATATTAGAACGTGATTAAATTTTTATAACAAAATAGATGATCATTATTCATCTATATTCAAAGTTGTAACAGGATGGGGCCAGGATGACCTTAGTCCTATAGTGGGTCCCAAATTAAACAAATTTACAATCGATTGATTTCAATAATTATCCCCACTTCATCATTCCCAATTACACAATCCCATTTATGTTAAAATTTTGACCTACATTCGAATAACAAATTAGTCTTAATTCTTTATCCATTAGCGATCTATGTTCCCACTTTCTTTTACTCTATTTTTATGGTGCCAAAAAAGACTGGCAAAAAAATTCTTGTACCTAGTCGGAGCTTGTGCTAAAAAAAGTATAAAATCAGGCAAGTTTTATGCTTTCCACAGAAATCTAGCCTGCAACTTCTGGCTTACCAGCAAATTCCTCGATATATCTGTGCTTGAATAGGAATCAGTTGAAATCTAGCTAAGTGTCTGTTTTGGGGAACCGGTGGTTTTGGTTTAAATTTCAGCAAAGGTGAAACTTTGAAACATCTTTTCTGGTGTTATAAAACTCATTGCTTACCGACATTAGCATCTAATGGCTGCCTACATTAAAATGTGCAAAGAGTAAAGACACAGTATCGGGAATCTAAGAGTTTTTCCTGATTGGGGATGTTGGGCCTTTCAGTACGAGAAACAAGTTTAACGGTTCTGCAACTGATTATGAGTTTAGTTTTAAACATGGCTCCCAAACAGTGTGTATCGGTGACGGAAGCTGTCGCTATAATAGACGAGCTAATTGATGACAAGGGACATCGATAAAATAAATTTTTATTCAGTTGAAATTTTAATTTATTATAAATTTAAGCTCTGATCTTTTTCGAATAGTGTTCAAGCCTAATAAACATGGTGGATACCGCCAGCACAGACATGCTATTTATTCCTGTTATTAAACAAAAAAAATATTTCAACTGAGAGTAAGGAGCAATATTAAAAATGAAAACAAACATAAATTATTACGTATATAAGGGAGTCCACCCCAAGTCAATACCTTGATCTTTACGCTTAAGTTTTTAATACCTTCAAAAGAAATATTCATTCTAATTAAATAGCCTTTGTGATTCAGGGGTCATTCTAATAGAACTTGAACTAAAATCAAACTTTAGTGAATATTTAGGCGGATGTCGAGCTAAATAAAAAAAATGTTTTCAAAAGGACATAAATACAATATCATAAGCATCACCACTCTATAATAGCTCGAATTATTATTGAAACTTTTAAAGGAGCTAATTCAATTCAAAGTTAAAGGTTCTGGTGCCCTTTCTAAGAGTAACAAGAAATTGTAGGGCAAGCAGCCCTTCTCTCATTCACACTCATTTCACAAACGTATCAAGCCAAAATTTGGAGGTAGTCAAAATTTGAAGGCAAAAGAGTTAATTGATGACAAAGGAAATATCGATGAAACTTTTTTATTCAGCTGGATTTTTTTTTAAGTTCAGTTCTGATCTTCTTCGAAAAATGCCCAAGCACAATAAACATGGTGGGTACCACCACAATGGACGTCCTCGCTCTTATTAAATAAACAAACAAAACAATTTTTTCAAATGAAAGTAATGAGTCACATTAAAAATTAAAACGAACATAAATTGTTACGTAAACGAGGGGGATCGCCCCCTAGTCAATACATTTCTCTTTGCGCAACAGTTTTTAGTCCTTTCAAAAGAGCTATTTATTCTAATCAAACAGCCTTTGTGATTCAGGGGTCATTCTAAAAGAATTGGAACAAAATTTGAACTTTAGCGTCAAGAGCGAGGCATTGACTTGGGGCGAATTCTCTCACATACATAATAATTTATGTTTGTTTTAAATTTTAATCTTAATCCATTATTTAATTTCTGATCGTTTTTTGAATAATACTGGCAAATCTGGCACCCCCTTCATAGAAATGTCCCTTTCGCCATGCAAACCTCCTTCATGGAAAAATCCTCCCACGTAAAGCCCCTCCTTTCCCCACCACCACCAGAAAAAATCACCTCTAAAAACGTCTGCATAATTAACAATAACCAATATTTTATGCAAGCCACGCTCAGAGTTCATAGCTTACAACCCTTCCCCCGAGAACTGTGGTGGATTAAGCCGTCTTCAAAGTTATAGTTATTAGATTTTTCAACTATGGTGAACAAAATGCCTATGTTAAATTTTGATAGGGGGACTACGGGGAAAAAAATATAGCGTGGGAGGGGGAAATTTGCCCTCAAAATTCCTTTGGTCACTTAAAAAAGGGCACCAGAACTTTTAATTTCCATTCGAATGAGCCCTATCAGGATAATCTTGAAAACAGTGGGTTGATACGATCACTCCTGGAAACAAAAACAACAACAAATAAACACGCATCCGTGATCTTTCTTCAGGCAAAAAAAATCCACATTTTTAAAGACAGGAGCTTGAAACCTCTACAGCAGGCTTCTCCGACACACTGAATCTGATGGTGCGATTTTCATTAGTGTTTATAAATTTTAGGGGTGTGTTTCTCCCCTTTTGTCAAAAATAAGGCAAATTTTCTCAGGCTCGTAACTTTTGATGTGTAAACTAAACTTGACGAAACTAATATATTTGATATAAGCATATAAACCCGATCCTTCTGATAAATTTCTTGGTATCAAAATTCCGTTCTTTAGAGTTTCAGTTACTTTTAAGCCGGGTCGCTCCTTACTTACATTTCGTTACTACGAACTGTTCGAATAAAACCTGTATTACCCATTAACTTCCTTATTTCGGCCTTTGTTTAAATGAAGGGTATTCTAAGATTAATACCCCCCCTGCCCCTTTTCTAGATTTATCTAAGGCCTAATTGAAATTTAGACAATTTGGATATTAAAATCTTTTAATACCGTACCTCTTTTAGGCATCTACCCTCCCCCATCTCCATTATGACCCACCGCAATTCATTCATAATAGATGAAAGAACTAAATAAAAATGAACAGGCATCTGTGGCCTCTCAGTTCAGAAAACTGTGAAATTCCACATTTTTGTGTGGGAGGAGCTTCAAACCTCTAAAGAAGGGTTTTTAAATATTCTGAATCTAATAGTATTATTTTCATTAAGACCAACTCAATCTTTGGGGTGGTCTCTGCCTTTTTTCTATAATCAAGTAATTTTTTTTAGGCTTGTTGCTTTTGATGGTTAAAATTGAATTTCATCAATTTTATGCATTAGGAATAGATAGTACATTGGAATAAGACAGCGCAATAGAGCTGTCTAAGTAAAAAGCGCGGATGGCACCATGTATTATTTATTTACTTTTTTATTTTTTATCAGGGCACTTCGTAACGAAGGAGTTCCCGTAGAAACTTTGAAAAGAGGTCATTCGACTGGAAATTGAAAGGGATAGTGCCATATTTCAATAGTCAAAAGTGATTGGAGGGCAGCAAACACCCCTCCAAAACCCAAAATTTCCCCAAGCGCATCCAATCAACTTTTTTTGAAAGGCATTTTGCTCAACATAAATGAAAGGTCCAAAAATATTGTTTATGAGGAGGACATCCTCCCCAGAGCCCTCAGGGCAAGAGTTGTAAGTTATGCTCTGGGGGAATAAAGCTTGTATAGAAAGGGTGATTGTAAAAACTTCGGAGTGGCTCATTGCATTGGTAATCATAAGTTTTAGCTCCTTTTTAAGATTGAGAGTGACCAGAGGTTGGATACCCCTCCCCGTACCTGGTATTTTCTGGAAATACAACTTACAGAAATTTTGACATGACCATTTGCTGTCGTAGAAAATTCGAAAAAGGCTCATTCGATTGGAAATTAAAGGGGCTAGCAACCTTTTTTATGTTTAATTATGTCTTTGAGGATGACTAACCCCCTACCATCGTCGGAGCAAGGGTTGCAAGTTATGCCCTGGGGGCATATAAGATTTTTATAGAAAGGGTGGTCGTATAAACTTCGAAGGGGCTCACTGGATTGGTAATTATACATTCTAGTACCCTTTTTGAGATTCAACTTGATCGAAGGGCAGATATTCCCCCCCTCACACCTCGTATTTTCCCAAAATACATCTGGTGGAAATTTTGATATTACCATTTGTTGTCGTATTAACTTTAAAAAAAGGCTCACTCGATTGGAATTTGAAAGGGCCTTTTTCAATAGTCAAAAGTGATTGGAGGGCAACATGCCCCCCCCCAAGCCCATCAGTTTCCGAAACGCATCTAATCAAAATTTTAAGGTAACCACATTGTTCAACTTAGTTGAAAGGTCTGAAAATTTTTTTGTAGGGGATAAAGCCCCCCCCCAAAGTCCCTAAACACAAAAGTGATAAGTTATTCCCGAGGGCAAGTAAGGTTTTTATGGAAAATGGTTGTATAAACTCCGGAACGGGCTCATTTAATTGGAAATCAGATGTTTAGTTCCCTTCTTGAGAGTCAAACTGATCGGGGCCACCCCTCCCTACGTTTTATTTTCTACAAATGCATCCGACAAAAATTTTGACATAGCCATTTGTTCAAAATTAGTCCAAAAATCATATAATAAGGTCTTTAGGGTGGACAAAATCCCCTAGAGTCAGAGGATAAGGGTTGTAAGTTATGCCCAAGCGGCATATAAGGTTTTAATAGAAGGGGTGATTGTATGAACTTTAAAAGAGGCTCATTTGATTTGAAATGTATAGTTATAGTTCCCTTTTAAAAGTCAAACATGATGGAGAGCAGCTAGCCCCCCTCCCTATGGCCAGTGGGCAAAGGTTGTAAGTTATGCCCAGCGCATATAAGGTTTTTATGGAACGGGTAGTTGCATAAACTTTGGATCGAATGGAGCTCATTTGATTGGAAGTTTTAGTGTATTTTTAAGAGTCAAAAGTGAATGAAGGGAAATCGATCCCCCCCCCCCTCAATCCTGTTATTCCACAAAAAAAATCCGAACCAAATTTCAAGAGAGCTATTTTGTTGAGCATTGTTGAAAGGTCTAGTGTTAGGGATGTCAACCTCCCCACAGTCTTCAGGACAAAGACTAAGTATGACAAATCGTTCGTTGTTTACGCATAGTATATGTTATTGAGAAAGGTATACATGTTTGAACTTTGCTTTTCAAAAAGACAAAGGGTATTCAGGTGAGCCTTTCAAGAATGTTGAGGGGAGTATTGAACTAAAACACCGGTTTCTCACCGATATGAGCCCTTTGATGCCTGTTCAAAGAGCCCCGTCCAGAAAAGCATTTTTTACATACATCGCATTCAAACGGTTTCTCACCAGTATGAATTCTTTGATGTGCGTTCAAACTTGCAGGTTGAGAAAAAGTCTTGTCACACACATCACATTTAAACGGTTTCTCACCGGTGTGAATTCTTTTATGTGTGTTCAAACTTGCAGCGCAAGAAAACGTCTTGTCACATACATCGCATTTAAACGGTTTCTCACCTGAATGTACTCTTTGGTGTGTATTCAAACTTGCATGTTGAGAAAAAGTCTTGTCACATAAGTCGCACTTAAACGGTTTCTCACAGGTATGAATTCTTTGATGTGTTTTCAAATGCTGCTTTTGAGAAAATATTTTGTCACATACGTCACACTTAAACGGTTTATCACCAGTATGAATTCTTTGATGTATCTTCAAACTTGAAGCGCGAGAAAACGTATTGTCACATACATCGCATTTAAACGGTTTCTCACCTGAATGCACTCTTTGGTGTCGGTTCAAATTTGAAGACTGAGCAAAGGTCTTGTAACACACATTACACTTAAATGGTTTCTCACAGGTATGAATTCTTTGATGCGTTTTCAAATGTGCAGGTTGAGAAAAGGTCTTGTCACATACATCGCATTTAAAAGGCTTTTCTCCTGAATGTACCCTTTGGTGCTGTTTCAACTGCTTCTTTTGAGAAAATATTTTGTAACATATCTCACACTTAAATGATTTTTTCTCTTTATGAGTTCTTTGATATCTTTCCAATTTTCTATTCTTGTCACTTTGCATGCAACTTTTCAAACCAGTTTTCTGATTTCCTAAGCTTTTTCCTTCAGATTCCAATGCACATTCGTTTGAGAAACCACTCGTAGATGAATTCTTTGAAAAAAATAGTGAAGTAATTCCCTGCAAGTGCATTCCAGACACGTGTGGTGAAAAGTGACCTCAAATATAAAAAGTCTATAGAGTAAAAAAAAGGGAATAAAACAAAAATTAAAACAAAAAAAACAAAAAAAAACACCTTTCAATATGTTTCAAAAGTCTACAGAGAAAACAAACCCAAATAAAACAAAATTTCATACCTCAACAAACCGAAAACAAAAAAATTAATCTTTCAATATGTTTTAGAAGTCTACAGATAAAACAGTATATCTTTCGATATGTTTTGACAATTAATTTTATTTTCGATTCCTCTTCTCTCCTTCGTGGTGACACTAATATCAGCTTTTAAAATTAATTATTCTAATGCAAAGAAAAATGTTGATGACTGCTAAGAAAAAGCTTAAACTCAGTTCTTAATTCTTTTAAAAATTAGAATTGTGGCAAAGAGTCAAACTTTAGCGTAAAGAGCGAGGGATTGCGGAGGGGAAAACCCATTTCATATACGGAGTAATTTCTGTTCGTTTTAAGTTTTAATGTCGCTCCTTACTTTCAGTTAAAAAAACAAGTTTTTTTATTTAATTTTTGAACGTTTTTGAATTAATACATGTTTGATTTTGGCTCTCCGCACATAAATTATTAAAATGAAAGTTGCACATTAATACTTTTTTTGGGCTAAATGGCTTTCTCTTAATTTTGATCAGACGATTTTGAGAAATAAGGGTTGGGGAAGGAGGCGTAGTCGCCCTCCAATTTTTCGGTTACTTAAAAAGGTAACTCGAACTTTTAATTTTTTACGAACGTTTTTATTAGTAAAAAATATACGAAACTTAAGAATTAACTTATATAACAAACTTTTGCATTATTATATTTTTATTATGTATATGAGGAGATTTGTTCCCCCGTTAATACCTCGCTCTTTGTACTAAATCTTAAGTTTCGTCCCAATTCTTTAAGAATGACCCCTGAATCAGAAAGGCCGTAGAATAAGTAGTTAAAATTACTAAAAATATTTTAGCATAAAGAGCGATGTATTTATCTTCTCCTAAATACCTCGCTCTTTTTTTACAACCCTTCATATGCTTAATAATCTCTGTTCATTTTAAATTTTAATGCTACTCCTTACTTTAAATTGAAAAACTTTTTCATGTTTATTTTTTCATTGTTTTTTTTTATAGTAATGCTAGAAAATCCTGCGCCCTTTTCATTGAGTTTTTCTTTCCCCATGACATATTCCTCCAAGGATTACTAATAGCAACACTTCTACTACAACTGTCAACGTCTCCTGATCTTGTACATGGCCTCCTTGTACCACCTCCCCCTTTCAGGAGCCCTGTATATGTTTGAAAGTTAGATCTCTTAATTGTATATGCATATAACGTAATGATGCTCCCTTTTTGTAATTATATTTATCATTAGGAAAAGTATATTAAACTGCAATTTAAAGAGTTTTTTTCAAAAAAGAAGCAATACAAAGAGGTGAAATAAAATAACTGGAAAGGCCAAAAACAACATATTTCTTCAGTCGCATCTCTTCTCCATCCAAAAGAGCAAAAAATTCTGTCCAAGAACTGAACCTAAATCAATTCTTTGTTCAATGATTACAGTTAGAATGAATTTTTGAATCGTGTACTATTATATTAAAAAGTTTACAAGCTGTACCTCAACAATCCTCGTCGTTTTATCATTATAGTTCTGTTTTTATCAGATCATTATAGTAAGTTTTATAATAGATATCTCAAAATTTCTAAAGGACAATTTCCAGGAAAAAGTGGTGGGGAAAGGGGCTTAGTTGTCCTCCAATTTTTTTAGGTCACTTAAAAAGGGCATTAGAACTTTTAATTTCCATTTGAATGAGGCCACTCACAATATTCTATGACCATTGGATCGATACGATCACCCCTGTGAAAAGAAAAACAAATAAAACATAAACAAATAAACACGCATCTGTGATGTTTCTTCGGGTAAAAAAAATACAAATTTCACATTTATCAGATAGAACTCCTCACCTAAAGGTAAAGAATCCTCAACAACAGGGTTCCTGATAGGATGAATCTGATGGTGAGATTTTGATTAGGATTCTATGACTTTTTGAGGGTGTTTCTCCATTTTTTTTTTTATTATTGAAACAATTTTCAGGCTCGTAACCTTTAATGGGAAAGACTAAACTTAATGAAACTTATATATTTGAAATCAGCAAAAAATCGGATTCTTTTGATGTATCTATTGATATCGAAATTCCGTTTTAAGAGTTTCGGTTACGATTGAGCCGGGTCGCTCCTTACCCTTCGTTATCATATACTGTTTGATAATAAAACTTAAAAAACCACTGTCAGGTGAAAATTAAAAAATTTTCATGAAAGACTACAAAATAGTTAAGCAAAAATCTGAGCATTGATTTAAGATAAAACAAAAGTTCCATCTTAAGATTTAGTCCCTTTGTCCTATTTTTGTCGAAAATATTATCCAATACATTTCAATCACCAAAAACACAATGTTTTAGATGTACCTTCATTGTTAGAACATTTGGATTCCTGGGTGTCGTATTCAAATTTACATGGTCTTGAAATGCCAGATAAATTAAGCGAAGGAACATCTTCAGGTTTTGGTGACAAAAGATGGTTTGGATAATGAAAGGGCTTCTCGCTGTCACGTGGTAAATCATCTTCAACTTCTAAAACACAATTTAAATTAAAGAGACAAAGAAAAAATTAACAGTAAAGCTTAGTAAGTAAATCTGAAAAATCTGAGTTTTTATTTTTAGTTACGTGTAAAAATGTAAATATAAAGATATTATATGAATACATAAAATCAGCAGATATGCAGGTTTTTTTCACAAATTGTTTTTAAAACTCTACTTTTTATAAAGCAAAAGAAAACCAGGAACATTAAACGAAATTCACTAACATAGAAAAAAGTAAAGCCTGAAATTATAAAGGGAAAAGTAATCTGATGGCAAATAGCAATCCCCCCCCCCAACGAACCTTCTTTTTTCCAAATTTGTCCGATAAAATTTTTGACATAATAATGGTTTCAAAAATAGACCCATGATAAAATATTAAAAACTCCAGGGTTTACACAGCCCCCTCCCCGGAACCTGGGGGCATATAAAGTTTTTATGGAAGGAATGATCATATAAATTCGTCAGGGGCTCATTCTATTGGAAATTGAAAGTTCTAGTTCCCTTTTTAAGAATCAAAAGGGACTGGAGGGCAACTAGCCCTCCTGTCTTCTTAACCTCAAATCCACCAAATCAAATTTTTGAGATAGCCATTTCGCTAAAATAATGGGGACCTAAGCCCCTAAAACCCCACAAATCTATAATGAGTTTAAGGTCTTTGAAAGGTTTATACTGCGAAATGAACTAAGTTGTGGATAAATATGTTTAACTACTAATTCTTCGTAGCTCTTTCGAAAATATGGCGCATAGACCATCCGTCGAATTTTTTTTTTTTAATTATTCGATTCTAAATTGCTACCAGCAGTTATAACTTTCAGTTTTGGGAGTTCTGCTGCAGTCTCTTCTTGTAAATATGTTTCTTTCAAGTCAAGTAAATGTTTTGAAATTCGTGGTATTCCAAGCATTTTGTATCTTTCCTTTAGCTATTCCCGGTGCTTCTGCACAGCAACCAAGCCAATGCCTCTTTTATTTCAATTCTTTACCATCTTCCAAAAAACACTTCTGTAAAGTAACTATACCAAGTTCTTCTTTAATGGCCTTTCTCGTCTTTCAAAATCTTTGACCATAATTTAAAAATTTGACGGAGCACTCCTATTTTCATAATATGTTGAAACATTCACTTGTGATGTCAGTAAGACAAGTTGAAACGCTGACCGTATTTATGCCCGTCTATTCAAACTAATTATAAAACAGTGCAGGAGTTTCTAATATAAAACTGATGGTAAAAACTTCTAGTGGAGACAAATAAAATGATAAAAATATCGTTTTTAAATTAATTAGAAGAAAATTAACAGTAAATTTGTTCCTTTCAAAATCCTCTTCAAGTATGTGTTAAAATTATTAAAATTCTATGTACCATTTTCACAGAAAAGTTGAAATAGAATTTGCACAAAAAAAAAAAACAATTTAGAAAACCAAGACAAGAAAAATTTTAAAAATAGCAAACTAAGATTATGTTGCTGAGTAAGGGAAATTGATAGAAACCAAAATGGATACCTTAATTAGGCTGAAAAGCCATGTCGCCATCTGGCTGTCGCCAGAAAAGCCATGACTCTTCTATGACTTTTGGCAGGTGTTCTCTATAAGTCATTCTTATAGAATTGGGACAAATTTAAACTTTAGCGTACATTACAAAGAGCAAGATGTTGAAGAGAAGGCAGGCCCCTTCCTATATTCTTAGTATTTAATATATACTTAATAGCTTCTGCTCGTTTTAAGTTTTAATTTTCCTCCTTACTTCCAGTTGCAAAAAAACCTGTTTTTTTAAATTTAATTTCTGGTCGTTTTTTAAATAATCCCAGGAAATCTGATCCCACCTCCAAGGAGAAATACCCTCCCAGTAGATATATTCTCTAGACAATTCAATCCTGGTGAAAATTTACCCAGGCAATTACCCTTAACAACTCCACGCGTAAAATTGAGACGGAAATGAGAAAGCAATAAATAAAAAAAATTGTATAGATATTCAAGCGAATTCCCCCAGAGTTTAATTTTCTTTAACAAGTTCAACCAGTGGAAACTTGCCTCCCACTGAAAATTTCCCCGTGAATAAAAAAAACAGCAGGAAATTCGTCTTTTCATCCTAAAATGTACGTATGCCTACCAATAATAAATACTATGGGTAAACAATGGGCAATTTTTATAGCTTGAACACCTTTCAAATGAGGCTGTATTATGTTACATCCAAAGGCATATTTACTAGATCTTTCAACTATATGAATAAAATGGCCATCTATAAATTTTTATCGGACAATTTTGGGGGGAAAGGGGTAGGGAGGGGGCCTAATTACCCTCCAATCTATTTGGTCACTGAAAAAAAGGCACTAGAACGTTTTATTTCCGTTTAAATAAGCCCTTTCACGATATTCTAGGACAACTGGGTCAAACCTGGAAGGACACCTGGAAAAAGAAAAAAAAAACAACAAACAAATAAACAAGCATCCATAATCTTTCTTCTGCCAAAAAATATAAATTCCACATTTTTGTAGATAGAAACTTCAAACCTCAACATTAAGGTTCTCTGATATGCTAACTCTAATGGTGCGATTTTCATTAAGATTCTATAACAATTAGGGGGTGTTTCACCCATTTTTCGAAAATACGGAAAATTTTCTTGAATTTATTTTGATGTACCTATTGGTATCAAAATTCTGTCGTTAGAGTTTCGGTTACTTTTGAGCTACGTCAATCCTTACCTACCGTTCGTTACCAAAAACTGTTTAATATTGAAACCTACCAAACCACTTTCAAGTAAAAATTTAACAATAGCTAAGAGCTCATATGGCACTTGTGACGAGGCAAGAATAGCTAAGAGCCAAGAGCTCATATGGTATGAGCTCTAACAAAATTCTAAGAATCAATAAATTGATTCAAAAGGAAAATCAGAGGCTTAATGTTCTAATTAAATCTAATTAAATCAAAATTCTAAGAATCAATAAATTGATTCAAAAGGAAAATCAGAGGCTTAATGCCGGTCAGGATTTAAAATAAGAGCCCTGAGTCACGATGTACTTCTAAATATCAAAATTCATTAAGATCCGATCACCAAATCGTAAGTTATAAACATCTGATTTTTTCTAATTTTTCCTCTCCCTTTAGCCCCCCAGATGGTCGAATCTGGGAAAACGACTTTATCAAGTCAATTTGTGCAGCTCCCTGACACGCCTACCAATTTTCATCGTCTTAGCACGTCGAGGAGCACCAAACTTGCAAAAATCGCTGAGCCCCTCCCCCCAACTCCTCCAAAGAGAGCGAATCCAGTACGGTTACGTCAATCACGTATCAAGGACATTTGCTTATTCTATCCACCAAGCTTCATACTGATTCATCTACTCCAAGTGTTTTCCAACTCCCCCCAATGTCAAAAGATCTGGTCGGGATTTGAAATAAGAGCTTTGAGACATGAATTCCTTCTAAATATAAAATTTCATTAAGATCCGATCACCCGTTCGTAAGATAAAAATACCCCAATTTTCACGTTTTCCAAGAATTCCGGTTTCCCCCTCCAACTCCCCCCAATGTCCCAGGATCAGGTCAGAATTTAAAATTAGAGCTTTAAAGCACAAGATCCTTCTAAATATCAAATTTCATTAAGATCTGGCCACCTTTTAGTAAGTTAAAAATACCTCAATTTTCAAAATTACCCCCCCCCCACCAACACGATCAAAGACAGCAGATCCGTTCCGGTTATATCAGTCACGTATCTTAGACGGGTTTTTATTCTTCCCATCCAGTTTCATCCTGATCTCTCCGCTTTAAGTTTTTTCTAAGATTTCCGGTCCACCCCCAACTTCCCCCCCCCAATGATGCTGGATCCGGTTGAGATCTAAGATAAGAGATCTGAGTTATGAGGTTCTTCTAAATATGAAGTTTCATGAAGATCCGATCACTCCTTCGAAAGTTAAAAATACGTCATTTTTTTCTAATTTATCAGTATTAACCCCCCCCCCAATAGAGTAGATCCGTTCCAATTATGTAAATCACGAATCTAAGACTTCTGCTTATTTTTCCCACCAATTTTTATCCCGATCCCTCCAATCTAAGCATTTTCCATGATTTTAGGTTCCCCTACCCCAAATTCCCCCCAATGTCACCAGATCCGGTCGGAATTTAAAATAAGAGCTTTGGGACACGATATCCTTCTAAATATCAAATTTCATTAAGATCAGATCACCCGTTCGTAAGTTAAAAATAACTCATTTTTTTCTAATTTTTCAGAATTACCCCCCCCCCCCCGAAGAGAGTGGATCCGTTCTGCTTATGTCAATTATGTATCTAGAGCTTGTGCTTATTTTTCCCAAAAAGTTTCATCCCGATCCCTCCACTCTAAGTGTTTTCCAAGAATTTAGGTTTCCCCCTCCTATGCTCCCTCCCCCCTCAATCTCACCAGATCCGGTCGGTATTTAAAACAAGAGCTCTGAGACACGATATACTTTTAAAAATCAAATTTCATTGAGATCCGATTACCCATTCATAAGTTAAAAATACGTCATATTTTTCTAATTTTTCAGAATTAACCCCCCCCCCGCCCCCAACTACCCCAAAGAGAGTGGATCCGTTTCAGTTATGTCAATCATATATCTAGAACTTTTGCTTATTTTTCGAACCAAGTTTCATCCCGATCCGTCCACTCTAAGTGTTTTCCAAGATTTTAGGTTTGCCCCTCTCAACTCCCCCCCAATGTCACCAGATCTGGTCGGGATTTAAAAGAAAAGCTCTGAGGCACGATATCCTTCCAAATATCAAATTTCATTCAGATCTGATCAACCGTTCGTAAGTTAAAAATACTTCTTTTTTTCTATTTTTTCCGAATTCCCCACTCCCCCCCAGATGGTCAAATCGGGAAAACGACTATTTATAATTTAATCTGGTCCGGTCCCTGATACGCCTGCCAAATTTCATCGACCTAGCTTACCTGGAAGTGCCTTAAGTAGTAAAACCAGGACCAACAGACCGACAGATTTGCGATTGCTATATGTCACTTGGTTAATACCAAGTGCCGTAAAAATAATCATGAGAGACTGCAAAAACACCTACACATTGGATTAAGATACAAAAAAAGTTCCATCTTAATATGAATTCCTTTAGTCCTATTTTTGTCCAATAAAATATTATCTAACATATATAAAAAAACAACCAAACAATATTTCCAATGTACCTTCATTGTTAGAACGTTTGGATTCCTGGGTGTCGTATTCAAATTTACATGGTCCTGATATGCTAGGTAAATTGAACAAAGGAACATCTTCACGTTTTGGTGACAAAAGATGATTCGGAAAATGAAAGAGCTTCTCGCTGTCAACTGGTAAAACATCTTCAACTTCTAAAACAAAATTTTAACTAAACAGACACGCGTAAAAATGTAAAATATACAGACATTATATGTATACATAAAATCACATGTATGTGCTGTTTTTTCAAAAATCGTTTTTAAAAATCTACTTAATATAAACCAAAAGAAAACAGAAACCTGAAATATATAACAAAATTCTCATAACTACAAGTTCCTGGATAAGTGTTGCTGAGCTAAATTGACCAAAAATCATATGACAAAAACTCCCGGGATCACACAGCCCCCTACCCCAGATCCTGGTGACAAGTAATTTAGGTTATGCCTCCGAGGCATATTAGGTTTTTATGGAAGGGATGATAGTAAAAACTTCAGAGGGGGCTCACTCGACTGTAGATCGGAATTTCTAGTTCCCTTTTTGAGAGTCAAAATTAACCTGATGGCAACTAGCCCCCTCTCCTTCCCTAATAGGCCATCTTTTCCCCAAATACATCCGATAAAATTTTTGGGATTTTTATTATATCCAAAATTGATTAAAAATCAAATAGTAAAAATTTCAGGGTTTAAGGATCCCCTCAGAACCCGGGGGTACATAGGTTTTTATGGAAGGAATGATCATATGATCATATGTTCGTCGAGGGCTCATTCTATTGGAAATTGAAATTTCTATTTCTCTTTTTGAGCATCAAAAGGGACCGATGGGTAACAAGCCATCCTGGCTTCTTTACCTCAAATCAATCCAATCAAATTTTTGAGATAGCCATTTTGTTAAAATAAGTCAAAACATCATTCTATAATCAAGTAATCTTTTTTAGGCTTGTTGCTTTTGATGGGTAAAATTGCATTTTGATGGGTAAAATTGGGCTAGTGCCATATTTCAATAGTCGAAAGTGATTGAAGGGCAACAAACACCCCTCCCAAACCCACCATTTCCCCAAGCACATCCAATCAACTTTTCTAGAAAGGTATTTTGTTCAACATAAATGAAAGTTCCAACAATATTGTTTTTGAGGAGGACACCCCCCACAGCCCTCAGGGCAAGAGTTGTAAGTTATATTCTGGGGGGATAAAGCTTATATAGAGAGGGTGATTTTAAAAACTTCAGGAGCTCATTGGATTAGTAATCAGAAGTTGTAGTGCTTTTTTAAGATTAAGAGTGATCAAAGGGTGGATACCCCTCCCCATACCTTGTATTTTCCTAAAATGCAACTTACAGAAATTTTGACAAGACCATTTGCTATTGTAGAAACCTCGAATAAAACTTCATTCGATTGGAAATTAAAGGGGCTAGTAACCTTTTTTATGTTATTTATGTCTTTGAGGATGACTAACCCCCCACCACCGCCTGGGCAAGGGCTGCAAGTTATGCAAGTTATGCATCTGGTAGAATTTTTGATATTACCATTTGTTAGTAATTACCACTTTAAAAAAAAAGGCTCATTCGATTGGAAATTGAAATTGCCAATAGTCAAACGTGATTGGAGGGCAACATGCCCCCCCCCCAAACCCATCAGTTTCCGAAAAGCATCTAATCAAAATTTTAAGGTAACCACATTGTTCAACTTAGTTGAAAGGTCTGAAAATTGTTTTGTAGGGGATAAGCCCCCCCCCCAAGTCCTTAAGCGCAAAATTGATAAGTTATTCCCGAGGGAAAAAGAGGTTTTTATGGAAAATGGTCGTATAAACTTCGGAAGGGGCTCATTTAATTGGAAATCAGATGTTTAGTTCCCTTTTTGAGAGACAAACTGATCGGAGGCACACCCCCTCCCCCTACCTTTTATTTTCTACAAATTCATCCAACAAAATTTTGAGATAGCCAATTGTTCAAAATTAGTCCAAAAATCATATATTAAGGTCTTTAGGGTGAACAAAATCCCCCAGAGTCAGGGGATAAGGGTTTTAAGTTGTACCCAAGCGGCGTATAAGATTTTTATGGAAGGGGTGATTGTGTGAACTTTAGAAGACGCTCATTTGCTTTGAAATTTATAGTTATAGTTCCCTTTTAAAAGTCAAACATGATGGAGTGCAGCTACTCTCCCTCCCTCTAGTCAGTGGACAAAGGTTGTAAGTTAAGCCCAGCACATATAAGGTTTTATGGAATGGGTAGTTGCATAAACTTTGGATCAAATGGAGCTCATTTGATTGGAAGTTTTAGTGTCTTTTTAAGAGTCAAAAGTGAAAGAAAGGAAATCAATCCCCCCCCCTCCTCAAGCCTGTAATTCCGCAGAACAAATCCGACCAAAATTTCAAGAGAGCTATTTTGTTCAGTATTGTTGAAAGGTCTAGTATTAGGATGTCAACCTCCCCACAGTCTTCAGGACAAAGACTATAAGTAAGGCAATTAGTTCGTTGTTTAAGCATAGTATATGTTATTGAGAAAGGTATACATGTTTGAACTTCGCTTTTCAAAAAGACGAAGGGTATTCAGGTGAGCCTTTCAAGAACGTTGAGGGGAGTATTGAACTAAAACACTGGTTTCTCACCAATAAGAGCCCTTTGATGCCTGTTCAAATAGCCCCGTTCAGAAAAGCATTTTTTACATACATCGCATTCAAACGGTTTCTCACCTGAATGCGTTCTTTGGTGCCTGTCCAAATGTGATGAATAAGAAAAGGTTTTGTGACAAACATTACACATAAATGGTTTTTCACCCGTATGCATTCCTTGGTGCGTTTTCAAATGTGCAGGTTGAGAAAAGGTCTTGTCACATACATCGCATTTAAACGGTTTCTCACCTGAATGCACTCTTTGGTGTTGGTTCAAATTTGAAGACTGAGCAAAGGTCTTGTTACAAACATTACACTTAAATGGTTTCTCACCAGTATGAATTCTTATATGTGTTTTCAAATTTGCAGCAAAAGAAAACTTATGGTCACATACATCGCATTTAAACAGTTTCTCACCCGAATGCACTCTTTGGTGCAGGTTCAAATTCGATGAATAAGAAAAGGTTTTGTTACAAACTTTACACTTAAATGGTTTTTCACGCGTGTGCATTCTTTGATGTGTTTTCAAATTTGCAGGTTGAGAAAAGGTCTTGTCACATGCATCGCACTTAAACGGTTTCTCACCGGTATGAACTCTTTGGTGCCTGTTCAAACTGCCCTGTTCAGAAAAGCGTTTTTTACATACATCGCATTTAAAAGGCCTTTCTCCTGAATGTACCCTTTGATGCTGTTTCCAATGCAGCTTTTGAGAAAATTGTTTGTCACATATCTCACACTTAAATGATTTTTTCTCTTTATGAGTTCTTTGATATCTTTCCAATTTTCTATTCTTGTCACTTTGTATGCAACTTTTCAAACCAGTTTTCTGATTTCCTAAGCTTTTTCCTTCAGATTCCAATGCACATTCGTTTGAGAAACCACTCGTAGATGGATTCTTTGAAACAAATAGTGACATAATTCCCTGCAAGTGCGTTCCAGAAAAGTGTGGTGAAAAGTGACCTAAAATATAAAAGTCTATAGAATAAAAAAAAACGAATAAAACAAAAAAATCAAAACAAAAAAACAAAACAAAAAAGGACCTTTCAATATGTCTCAAAAGTCTACAGAGAAAACAAACCCAAATAAAACAAAATTTCATACCTCAATAAACCGAAAACAAAAAATTAATCTTTCAATATGTTTTAGTATTATAGAGATAAAACAGTATATCTTTCAATATCTTTTGACAATTGATTTTATTTTTCGATTCCTCTTCTCTCCCTCGTGGTGATACTAATATCAGCTTTTAAAATTAGCTATTTTAATGCAATGAAAAATGCTGATGACTGCACAGAAAAAGCTTAAACTGGGCTTCTGGAACCTGAGAACCATGTCCCAATACTCTAAGAAGGAACAAGTCATAAAGCAGATGATTCAATATAAAATTGATATCCTAGCTCTTCTTGAAGTACGACAGACGGGTATGGGACAACAAGAGCTAAGAGCTCATATGGCACTTGTGACGAGGCGAGAAGAGCTAAGAGCCAAGAGATCATATGGTATGAGCTCTAACAAAATTCTATGAATCAATAGATTGATTTAAAAAGGAAAATAAGAGGCTTAATTCCGGTCAAGATTTAAAATAAGAGCTCTGAGTCAGAAAGTCCTTCTAAATATCAAAATTCATTAAGATCCCATCACCCACTCGTAAGTTATAAATACCTAATTTTTTCAAATTTTTCCTCTCCCTTTTACCCTCCAGATGGTCAAATCTGGAAAACGACTTTATCAAGTCAAATTGTGCAGCTCCCTGACACGCCTACCAATATTCATCGCCCTAGCACGTCCAGAAGCACCAAACTCGCCAAATCACTGAACCCCTCCCCCCAACTCCCCCAAAGAGAGCGAATCCAGTACGATTCTGTCAATCACGTATCAAGGACATTTGATTATTCTATCCACCAAGCTTCATCCAAATTCCTCCACTCCAAGTGTCTTTCCAAGATTTCCCCCTCCAACTCCCCCCAAAGTCAAAAGATCTGGTCGGGATTTGAAATAAGAGCTCTGAGACATGAATTCCTTCTAAAAATCAAATTTCATTACGATCCGATCATCTATTCGTAAGATATATATACCCCAATTTTCATGTTTTCCAAGAATTCCGGTTTCCCCCTCCAACTCCCCCGAATGTCACAGGATCTGGTCGGAATTTGAAATTAGAACTTTAAAGCACAAGATCCTTCTAAATATCAAATTTCATTAAGATCTGGTCACCCTTTCGTAAGTTACAAATACCTCAATTTTCAAAATTAACCCCCCCCCAACTCCACCAAAGAGAGCAGATCCGGTCCAGTTATGCCAGTCACGTATCTTAGACAGGTTTCTATTCTTCCCATCCAGTTTCATCCTGATCTCACCGCTTTAAGTATTTTCTAAGATTTCCGGTCCCCCCAACTGCCCCCCCCCCCCAATTACGCTTGATCCGGTCGAGATTTAAAATAAGATATCTGAGTTACGAAGTCCTTCTAAATATGAAGTCTCATGAAGATCCGATCACTCCTTAGTAAGTTAAAAATACGTCATGTTTTCTTATTTTTCAGAATTACCCCCCCCCCCCTAATTGAGCGGATCTGTTCCAATTATGTAAATCACGTATGCAAGACTTCTGCTTATTTTTCCAACCAAGTTTCATCCCAATCCCTCCAATCTAAGCATTTTCCATCATTTCAGCCTCCCCCCCCCTAAAAACGAACCAAGAGCCTGTGTATGTACCTGCAGTCCTTTGAGTCTGCAAGGCTATCGAAATATTCAACACCAGACTTTAGAATAATATTGATTACCTTACCCTTTTGAATTATCGACACCGTTCTTTATAGGTAGGAATTTTTTCATACACTTCAGTTACAATTTTATCCTTATCTTTTGACATAGATTCTTGAATGACTTCCATTTCTGCTCATCAAATTCATGGAAAACGTTTTAAATACGTATTTAAATTGCACATTTGAAAAGGCGGCCTTTGCAATAACTTGGGTCCGCGTTGTCTGTGCCCAAAGGACATGGGAACTAATTAAAAGTCAATAGCTAAGTTCATGAATGTGAAATCATCATTGATGACTGTCACAGTGTAAAAATATTTTCCCTTTACAGTGCTGACTGCATAGATGACTGGAACAGTTACATCCGCAGGACTTTGCTTCTTAGGGAATTCCAATTTCGTCAGCAATAGTTACAGCTTAGGGGTATAAGCCTAGAGAAGGAAACATGTTAAGAAAACATTTCATAATGCGCACAATAGCTATAGCAAACACCTTTTGCATGGATCCCCCCTATACTTTACCGCCAAACCCCCTTCCCCTAAAAAGCAAATATATAGTCCATATATAAAACCAATGCATTCTGTCACCCATCACTTGTTTTCCGGTTCTTCTTTTAAACAGTTAATTCAATTAATAAGTACAAGGTATGAAACAAGAGAGACGCATTGGGGGAATAGAGGGGAAATATATAATTTCGACTGTATATTTACACATTAAGGGGGGGGGGGTAAAATATAGGGGGTTCCATGCAAAATATGTTTGCTACAATTGTTATGCATATTGTAAATTGTTTTCTTATCATGCTTCCTTCTCAAACATATTTCCTTCTTAACTCTTAAGTTAAAAATACCTCATTTTTCTAATCTTTCAGAATTAACCCTCGCCCCCACTCCCCCAAAGAGAGCGGATCCGTCCCGGTTATGTCAATCACGTATCTAGGACTTGTGCTTATTTTCCCCACCAACTTTCATCCCGATCCCTCCACTCTAAGCGTTTTCAAAATTTAAGGCCCCCCCAATGTCACCGGATCCAGTCAGGATTAAAAATAAGAGCTCTGAGACACGACATACTTCGAAACTTCAAATTTCATTAAGATCCGATCAATCCTTCGTAAGTTAAAAATACCTCATTTTTCTAATTTGTGCAGAATTAACCCTCCCAAACTCCCCCAAAGAAAACGGATCCGTCCCGGTTATGTCAATCACGTATCTAGGATTTGTGCTTATTTTCCCCACCAACTTTCATCCCGATCCCTCCACTCTAAGCGTTTTCAAAATTTTTGGTCCCCCCCAATTCCCCCCAATGTCATCGGATCCAGTCAGGATTAACAATAAGAGCTCTGAGATACTATATACTTCCAAACTTCGAATTTCATTAAGATCCGATCACTCCTTCGTAAGTTACAAATACCTCATTTTTCTATTTTTTCAGAATTAACCCTAGCCCACCCCCAAACTCCCCAAAACAGAGAAGATACGTTCCGGTTATGTCAATTATGTATCTAGGACTTGTGCTTATTTTTCCCACCAAGTTTCATCCCGATCCCTCCACTCTGAGCGTTTTCCAAGTTTTAGGTTTCCCCCTCCCAACTCCCCGCCCCCGTCACCAGATCCGGTTGGGATTTAAAATAAGAGCTCTAAGACACGATATCGATCTAAACGTCAAATTTCATTGAGATCCGATCACCCGTTCGTAAGTTGAAAATACCTCATTTTTTCTAATTTTTAAGAATTACTCCCCCCCCCCAACTACCCCAAAGAGAGCGAATCAGTTCCGATTATGTCAATCATGTATCTGGGACTTGTGCTTATTTTTCCCATCAAGTTTCATCCCGATCCCTCCACTCTAAGTATTTTCCGAGATTTTAGGTTCCCCCCCTCCAACTCCCCCCAATGTCATCAGATCCGGTCGGGATTTAAAATAAGAGCTCTGAGACACAATATCATTCCAAACATCAAATTTCATTAAGATCCAACCACCCGCTCATAAGTTAAAAATCCTTCATTTTTTCGAAAATAGCGACGAATACCACACTGCCTTTCCATAACAAACAAATACAACGTAGAGACATTAGGGAAAATTTCGAGACAGTGGAAATTATTTCTGTAGATATTTCGGCCCTATGTCCAAGGGCCGTCTTCAGCACAATACAAGAATAAGAGAGAAACTATGTATATATATAAAAGAACTATATATCAAATATAGTATATATTATATATACTATATATATATATATATAGTATAACTATATATATATCAAAAGAAAATATATATATCAAATTGTGAGGATTAAAACTGAATAATTAAAAACACTTTTTAAAACTTTTTTTTAAAAATAGCCCTAGCATCCTTACTTCATCGAAGTTCAACCAGGACTGGCGAAAAGAATGAAATGAGAATATAAGCTCATTCAAACTGAAGAGAATAAAATGATTAGATGCAATTTCTTAAAGCTAATCTTGCTTGTTTAGCAGCCTGTCTCAAAGGCCTTTTCGTAGTTGGTTCAGTACCATTATAAATCGGTTTAGTAAAATATTTTGTTAGATCATTTTTAATTAAATTTGAGTATAAAGAATTTAGTGAGTATTCCCCCAAGTCCCTGTTCAAAGAAATATTATTATTTATTTTGAGATTAATTTCGATTGATTCTCGAACCACCTGTTTTATTCCCAAATAATTACTAATGAGTGAAGAGTTTTCAAAAAGTATCATGTGGGACGGATTATTAAATATATGCCAACCTAAAGCAGAATCAAAGGAGTTGTTGGAACTATTTGAAATTAAGGCCTTGTCTATGTCATTTTTATGCTGTTGTAACCGTTTGTCTAGATTCTGATGGGTCCTGCCGACATAGTATTTTCCGCAATCACATGGTATTTGATAGACCCCTCTTTGGCGAGTAACTGGGGTCTTATCTTTACCCGAATTTAAGAAATTGATGATTTCAAAATTATTAGTAAAAACTACGTACAGATTATTTTTTGTGCAAATATTTTTTAATTTTGTTGTGATCTTTGGGATATACGGAAGATAGACAATATTTGAGGGCTTATCAGTAGCCTCACATTGTGAAGTATCTTCTTCGATTTTACAAGAATGTCTTTTTATTCTACGATTAATTATTTTATTGACAAAAGGAATGGGGTATCCATTACCAAAAAGAATACCTCTGATAAAGTTTATTTCTGCATTTATATATGAATTGGAGCAAATATTCAGGGCACGATCAATGAGGCAAGTTACAACTGCTCTTTTAACTTGTGGGGGGTGATTTGAATTAAAGTGAAGATATCGATTGTTTTGTGTTGGCTTTCGATATATAGTAAAATCCAGTTCATCAGCATTGCGAATAATTAATACATCTAAAAACGGAAGTTTATTTTCAATTTCAACTTCTAGGGTGAACTGCAAATTTCGGTCATAAGTGTTAAGATGATCTAAGAAGCCCCGAAGCTCAGCTTCCCCATAATTCCAAAGTGAAATTACGTCATCCATGTAACGACCCCAATAGACGTGTTTTGCTCCAATTCATATATAAATGCAGAAATAAACTTTATCAGAGATATTCTTTTTGGTAATGGATACCCCATTCCTTTTGTCAATGGACAATGGACAATTCCTTTTTGTCATTCCTTTTGTATGGGCAAATTGCGCTTCTTTCCGGGTATTTAAATGTAATTTATATCTTAAAGACTTGGGAATAAGGTTTTCATTTCTACAGGATTCTAAAAAATTTTGTTGATTGATAATATTAGCATGTTTTTTACCTAGACTAATAAAATAAAAGATATCATAGGTCAACTGCTCCCCATAAGCTAGACGAAAATAGCGACGAAGACCACACTGCCTTTCCATAACAAACAAATACAACGTAGAGACAATAGGGAAAATTTCAAGACAGTGGAAATTATTTCTTATTCCCAAGTCCTTAAGATATAAATTACATTTAAATACCCGGAAAGAAG